>NW_006408521.1:44685554-44687999 GCF_000296735.1 Chrysochloris asiatica | reverse complement strand
GGGCCAACCTCACCACCGCTGCCACCCCCGAGTCCATCAATGATGCCACCTGGCCGATCCATTTCGTTGGAGGTCTTCCTATATACATATAGATATACCTTAGTCCTAATATCTGTGTGTTACTTAATGAAGAAACACTAGAAGATTTTTCACTAAGATCAATAATAAGACAAAGATGCTTACTAACACCAATGTTTAACAATGCACACAAGTGCAATAAAAGAAAACAAAGAACCTTAATAAATATGCAAAAAAAACTCATAAAACTAAAAACTTTACATTACTAAAGACACCAGAGTACACATAAAAAAATGGAAACTTTACACACTGCCATCACGTTGGTTCTGACTCATAGTGACCCCACAGCTCAAAGTGTAACTGTGTGTAGAGGTTCCAAGATTCACCCCAGATTGTAAATCTTTCTCCCTCAGAGATCCCGGTGGGTTGGAACCACAGACCTTGCAGTTAGCAGCTCAACACTTAATCCACTTGCAATGAAGGAATTTTTGGAAGGCACCTCATATTTGGACAGAAAAAGTCAATCATAAAATTGAGTCCATTCTTACCAAATTCATTGATAAATTAAGCAAAAGTCTCCTTTTTCTCAACAACTTTTTTTTTTCCTCCAAACAATTCTTATCACCTTTACATTCCTACCCTGATCCCATCTTCTCTTTCTTAGATTCACATAACATCATTCTGACTTTCCCACTTCCATATAAGGAGTTCTAGTAGTGTGTTGTTGTTGTTGTTGTTGTGAAGTGCTGTTGAGTTGGTTCCGACCCATAGCGACCCTGTATAGGGTTTCATAGGAGCAGCAGGTGAGCTTGAACTGCTGACCTTGCAGTTCAAACGGCTTTACAGTGTTGTTGTTAAGTGCCATCGAGTTGATTCCAACCCATAGTGACCCTGTACAGGGTTTCCAAGGCTGTAAATTTTGCTGGGATTAGAAAGCCTCATCTTTCTCCCTCAAAGCGGCTGTTAGTTTCGAACTGCCGACTTTGAGTCTTGCAGCCCGATTCGTAACCACTACACTACCAGTGTAGTGGTTACGAATCAGGCTGTGAACCTCAAAGTCGGCAGTTCGAAACTAACAGCTGTTCCATGGGAGGAAGATAAGGCTTTCTGCTCCCACAAAGATTTGCAGCCTCGGAAACCGTGTGCAGGGTCACTATGAGTCGGAACTGACTCAACGGTACTTAACAACAACATTCTCATATATAAATAATCACAAGGTGAAGCAATAGCAAAGTGATTCTGTAAATAATCTAAATCAGAGAATGTCACATCTCTAGTCAAAACCCTCTCTAAGCCTGAGGTTCTAATCCTATAAGGAGTCCTATTGTGGTGCTGTGGGTTAATGGGCTGGACTGCAAAATTGGTTTGAACCATAAGTTCGGTGGTTCAAGCTCACCAGCCCCTCCTGGAAACCCTATACAGGATCAATAAGGGAACAGACTAGATGGCATTTAACAAAAACAGCATAATCCTACATGGGAGTGGGTCGTCTTTGTAATGTTAAGGAGGCAGAATTAACATAGGAGTCCTGGTGTGGCACTACACTGGACCTCAAGGTCAGTTTGAACTGCAGAGTCTCCAATTCAAACCCATCAGCCACTCCTCAGAAACCCTATACAGAGTTACTAAGAGTCAAATCCACTGAATGGCACTTGACAACAACAATATCTTGAATCAATCTCTTTTGAAGATATAAAAGAGATTAAACATGTAACTAGAGCAGAGATGGGGTAAGGTAGATGCTAAGACACTTGGAGAAGTGAATGAAAAGCAAGCAGACGAAAAGACAAAGAACTTACTTCCTTCCAGAAAGAAAGGCTTACCATATGAATGAAGACTTCTAATCTCCTAAAGTATGAGAAAATTAGTCTCTGCTTGTTAAAGCCATCCATTTGTGGTATTTCTGCTACTACAGCATTGGATACTAAGACCCCTTCCATTACAGTAAAAGCAAAATCCTTAAAAATAAGGTTCCCAATGACACCCCTAAGGTCATCTCTTACCTCTCTGACCATCCTACCCCAAATCACTCCACTCCAGCTATACTGCCTCCTTGCGGCTCCCAATACAATCAAGACTTCTGCACTAGCTGTCCCTCTACTTGGAACACCTGCCCAAGATACTTGTATGTGTTTACTATCTCAACCTCCTTCATATCTTTATTAAAATAACTTCTCACTGAGGTCTTCTCTGTCAACCCTATTTCACTGAAGAAACCTGAAATGCCCTATCACTTTCTCATGCTTTACTGAGCACCTAGTACCACTTGGAATGCATTTTACTTATTTCAGTGATGATAAAGGCGTCCTGGTGTGCTACTGAGGGTTAATGCGTTCAACTGCAGGTCTGGTTGAACCTCAAGGTCAGCAGTTCAAACTCACCAGCCACTCCTTGGAAACCCTATACAGGGTCACTATGAGTTGGAAC
>NW_006408521.1:44661643-44685394 GCF_000296735.1 Chrysochloris asiatica | reverse complement strand
GTACTGTGCTAGCCTCTCATTATGTTTGCACCCATTGTTGCTGCGACGGTATCAATCCATCTCACTGGGATCTTCTTCTTTTTAGCTGACACTCCACTTTTTCAAGCATGGTGTACTTTTCCAGGGACTGGTCCCTCCTGATACAAGAGACCAAGTTTTGCCATCCTCATAAGCATTCTGGCTTTATTACTTTCAAGACAGATACATTTTTCTGGTAGTCCATAACTCAAATGCATCAGTTCTTCTACGGTCTTCCTTATTCATTGTCCAACTTTTACATACATATGAAAATCTCATGACATGCGTCAGGTGTATCTTAATCCTCCACCTGACATCTTTACTCTTGAATACTTTAAAGAGAGATCTCGTGCAGCAGATTTGCCTAATGCAATACCTCCCTGGATTTCTTGACTGATGTTTGAATGAATGTTGACTGAACATCCAAGTAAAATTAAGTCTTTAACAATGTCAATCTTCTCTCCATTTATCATTATGTTATTTATAAGCCCAGTTGTTAGGACTTTCATTTTCTTTACATTGAGCTGCAAACCATACTAAAGACTGTATGTAATCTTTGATCTTCCATCAGTGTTTCCAGTCCTCTTCCTTTCCAGAAAGTAAAGTTGTGTCATCTGCAAGTAAGGCTGAGTCTTCCTCCAATCCTGTTGCCACATTCTTCTTCATATAATCCAGTTTCTCAAATTATTTGCCCAGCGTGCAGACTGAATAAGTATTGTGAATGAATTCAATTTTAAACCTGATTACCCCCTTGTTCTATTCTAACCCCTGCATTCTGGATTCTGTATAAGTCCCTCGTGAGCACAATTAAGTGCTCAGGAGTACCCATTCTTTACAAGGTTATCCACAGCTATTGATCCACACAGTTGAATGCTTTTGCATAGTCAGTAAAACACAAGTAAACTTCTTTCTTATATTCTCTGCTTTCAGGCAAGTTCCATCTGATGTCAGCAATGAGGTCCCTCATTTCAAGTTCTCCTCAGAATCCAACTTGAATTTCCGGCACCTGTCAACGTACTGCTGCAACCAGTTTTGAATTATCTTAAACAAAATTTTACTTGCATGTGGTATTTATTAATGATATTGTTTGACAATTTCCACTATCCATTGGGTCACCTTTCTTTGGGATGGAAGCAAATATGGATTTCTTCCAATGGTTTGACCAGGGAGTTGTCTTCCAAAGATCTTGGTATAAATGAGTGATTATCTCTAGCGCTGCATCAGTTTGTTGAAACATTTCAAGTTGTATTCCATCAATTCCTTGTCAATGTATTCAGTGCAATTTGGACTTCTTCCTTTAATACCATCAGTTCTTGGACACAGAGTAACTTTTGAAATGACTGAACACAGGCCAATTCTTGGTGGTACAGTGACTGTGTATTCTTTCCATTTTCTTTTGATGCTTTGTCATTCAATATATTTTGCTTACAAATGCAGTTTTACTTACAAATATATATGCTGAGGATAAAAAATTTATAAAGAAAAGCAAGGAAATAACTCATACAATATTAAGAAAGACGGTTACACCTTTGAGGCTAATAAAGGATTATCATCAGGCAGGACATATGATGGTTTCTGGGTTAGTACATCCTTTCTTGGCTCAAGTGGTGGCAATGTTTGCTTCATTATAGTTCTTAAAGCATTTATGTATTCTTTCATACAGTCTTTTCTCCATATGCAGTATTTCCCAGTTTATAATAGAAAACTATGGGAAAAAAAAATAAGTGCTACAAATTTTTAATCACCTTAGATGATAAAGTTACATAGTATTCATTTAAATGTTCAGTGTGATTTTACTCAGATATCTCAAAATTCCAAATTGCATTTTTATATAGTTTTTAAATTTTATATAAAAACATCATTATGCTCACATTAATAATTCCTTCTACTGCATTTGGTCTTTAAATTAACTCCCCAAAAATAGAAACTATCTGATTTTTAATTTCCTGTTTCCTTATTGAGAACTTCTCAGGGTTATTTCCAACATAGTGCTTGGTATGTAGTCAACAAAATATCTGTTGAAAAGAGTTGTGACATTCGTTACGCAGAAAAATAGGCAAGGATAAATACTAGGAATACCTTGTAGCATATTTGTAAGATGTCCTACATCACTTTCCAAAGCTTCTGGCAGCTATATTTCTTAAGAGAAATCACTAAAACTCAAAAAAATACCAATAATTTTGAATACATCAACCTAAACTCTCATTATATAAAATTTTAATAGTTGGAAGAAATCATTTGATGTAATCATGTGTCATTGACTTTCTTAAAAATATTTTGCATATAAGTGATTTCAAAGACTTTTTTAAGTAAAGAATTAGGATAGTCATTAGAATTAAAACTTCAGTTTATCTTTTTTAAAAGTTATATGATGTTTTCACATATGGTTGAACTCTTTTCTCTCACTTGGAAAAAACCCAAACTAATCTAATCTGTAGAGCTGTTGTAGTGTTGCCGTCAAGTCAGTTCTAACTCATACTGACCCTGTATAGGGTTTGCAAGAGCAGCTGGGGGGTTTGAACTACCAGCCTTGCAGTTAGCTGTCCAGTGCTTAACCTACAGTGCCACACCAGGACTCCAATAAGTAGAGTTACAAGCTATAAAGGATAATGTTTGATAGGTTTTTTATATGTTAGAACTTAGTGTGTTTCTTTACAGATTAAATAAACACAATGACAGAGAATAATGTTTGATATGTTCTTTATATGTCAGAACTTAGTATGTTTCTTTACAGTTTAAATAAACACAATGACAGAGAAAAGGACTTCAACATTAGACCAAAAAATTCTAAAGTCTCTGCTAGCAAAGAACAAATTTGACATAGAAAAAAGTAGGCTCCTACTATACATGTATGTGTAAAAATGCTATTGTTGTGTACTGTTGTGTCAGTTCCGACTCACAGCAACCCTGAGTAGGGTTTCTAAGAAGTAGCTGGTGAGTTTAAACTACTGACCTTGGGGTTCAAACCGATCTTGTGGTCCAGTGCTTTATTCCATCTAATAAGGGTAAGAAAATTATCAGGATCACAATGGACCTGGGTACCTAAAATCATTACAATGAACTTGTTGTTGTTGTTATGTGCCGTGGAGTCAGTTCCAACACACAGTGACCCTGTACAGGGTTTCCAAAGCTGTACATCTTTACAGGAGCAGAAAGCCTCATCTTTCTTTCGCGGAACAGCTGGTAGTTTCAAACTGCTGACCTTGCAGTTCGCAGCCTGATTTGTAACCACTACGCTACCAGAGCTCCAATGAAGTTGTTGTTGTTGTTATGTGCCGCGCATAGTGACCCTACACAGGGTTTCCGAGGCTGTAAATCTTTACGGGAGCAGACCGCCTCATCTTTCTCCCGTGGAGCGGCTGGTAGTTTCGAACTGCTGACCTTGCGGCTCGCAGCCCGATTCGTAACCACTACGCTACCAGAGCTCCAACTAAGTTAAGGACCCTTAAAATCATTATTGTTACTGCAGTTGCTCTGTGCTGTTGTGTCTGTTGTGACTCATAGCAACCTTGTATAGGGTTTCGAGGCTGTAACTCTTTAGGGAAGCAGAATCGTTTCAAATTTATTTATTTGTATATTTATTTTCTGATGAAGGAGGCTTTAATTATAGATTACATTTCTTTGATATGACGTTATGTTGATTTTCTAGCTCTTTATGTGTCAATTCTGATAAGATTTCCTTTTCTAGAAATCTGCTCTGATTTATGAAATTTTTCAAGTTTTTACTGTCATGTAGTTTTTATGCAGCTGTTTATAAAATACTCTATTAACTTTTAGTGTCCATAGGATCTGCAGTGCTGATACTTTAAATGCTGCTTTTAATGACAGGTTCTTGAGATGGGTTATTTAAGTATAATCGTTGTCCCTAATATGGGTGAGAATCTCCTTTACTGGTTTTTACAGACAACCATCCTATGTTTTCTATTTCTTTAATGTGCACTGCTATCTCATAATTCCCTCCTTCTTATTACCTTTATTTACTCTCTTATTTCTTTGGATTAACTAATGTTCTTTTCCTAATTTCTTGAGAGGATGCTTCGATCTCTAATTTTCAGACATTTTTAATTACTTGTAATCATTAAAAATTAATTATTAAATTATTAATTATGTTTAAAAGTTTTTAACATATAAATGCTCCTTTTAGCTGCATCACACATATATCAGTATCCCTCAGTACAAAATATTTTCTAATTTTTCAGTGCAATTTCTTCAACAAATTATATGCTATTGCTATGCACTTCAGTTTGCATGTATTTAAGCCTTCATTGGTGTGGCGCTGTGGGTTAATGCACCAGACTGCAAAGTCGTTTGAACTGAAAGATCAGCGGTTCAAGCTCACCAGCTGCTGCTCCTCGGAAACCCTACACAGGGTCGCTACGGGTCAGAATCGACTTGACTCCACTTCACAACAACAACAACAAGCCTTCATTATCATGACTATTATAATTTCACATAATCAACAATTATTTACTTTACCCCTCTCATTGCTGTATATGCATTCCAGGATCTGAGCTCATTTTCATTCCACCTCAATAGTAATCTTTATTTCAGGTCTAATAGCAAGTCCTCTGTTTATATTTTTCTGAAATGTCTTTATTAGGCTCTCAGTTTTGAATATTTCACTTGGCGTAGAATTTTAGGCTGATGGTTATTTTCTTTCAGTCATTTGAAGACACTCTATCTTCTAGAATCCATTATTTCTGTTTAAGAATAATTTTCAAGTCACTCTATTGTTCCTTTGAAAGAAGTATGCTTTTTCCCACTTCTGACGGCTTTTCCACGTTCTTCTTTATATTTTGATTTTGGAAGTTTTTACTATACTGTTCCTAAGTGTGAGTTTCTTTGTACCTATTCCACTTGGTGGTCATGGGACGTCTTAATCTGCAAGTTGATGCCGTTTGTCACTTCTCAAGAATTCTCAGTCAATACTTCTTCAGATAGTACACTAAATTCTTTTTTCACTTCCTTACTTCTTTGTGGTTGCTAAGTGCTGTCGAGTTGGTTCCGACCCATAGAGACCCTGTATAGGGTTTACGAGGAGCAGCTGGTGAGCTTAAACCCCCGACCTTGCAGTTCAAATGGCTTTGCAGTCTGCCACATTCGCCCACAGCACCACACCAGGACTCCACTGATAATGCATGCTATAACATTCTACATGCCATTGCATTCTCCCCTCTTTTGTTTTTCTTTGCTTCAGTCTGATTATTTCCTTCTGACATATCTTTCATTTAATTAATGCCCTCCTTCCACTGCATCTAATCTGCTCTTAAACCAATCCACGAAATCTTAATGCACTCCATTGTTAAAATCTATTAGTTCAATTTCATTCTTTAGTAAGAATTTCCAGATCTCACCTAATATTCTCTACCTGGTATTTTAAACATAAAAAAAAAATCATAATTATTGTATAGTTTATACCCGAACACAGTGGTTAAGTGCCTGGTTGCTAACCAAAATTTTGGTAGTTCAAATTCAGTGTCATGTCATTGGAGAAGATGATACAAGTTGGCTTCCATGCAGATTACAATGTTAGAAGCCCTACGGGCTGTTCTACTCTATTCTACAGGATCTTGATGAGTTGGAATTAACTTGACATACATGAATATCTTAAAAATCATTACCCTATATGTATGCTACAAATACACATGTAAGATTTTTTCATCTCTTGGCATTTCCTCAATCTGGTTGTCTTTTTTTTTTTTTTTTTTGCACCAGATAATTTACATGATGTGTTAAAGAAACAATTTAAAGATCTATTATCTTCCTCAAAATGATTGAGTTTTGCTTCTGCCAGTTTGCTAGACTATGATCAATTCACGAAAATTCAGTGAGAGATTGTAATGGTTCAAAAGTGGACTCACACCTACAAGTCTAGTTTAGAACTTCAGGGACTGGACTAAGTCTGTACGCTTTTACCATGGCCTCTCTTCCTGGAAATCCAGTTCTTGTCCTTAATAGTGAATCTGATGAATGTTCTGCACAGTTCTCTCTCAGTTTTCAGAATTAGCAATTATCTGATGAAACACCAGTCTTAGCTCCCTTAACATTCACCCTCTCCCAGATTGATCTTGACCTGAAAATTCTCACTTCCCATTGAGAGTTCTATGATGCTGTAAACAGATATGATTTCTAATTTTACTCAATGTAAGCATCATAGCAAAATAATCTTGATTCACCATTGCAAAATACAAATTGCTCTAAAAACATGTTTATTAATATCTCAATAAATGATCCTATCTTACATATCAACTAAAAAAACAACAAGTTCTGCATTAATAAAAATTACGTATCAGTCTGAATACCTAACACATAACAGTGGCAAATGTAATTATATTAAATCTGACAAACTTGCCATACAGTACAATCCATATATATAAACAAACTTGCAAAAAATTAACTAAAAGCATCAAAACTATGAAAATGCTGTAAACTTTAATAATAATAAATAAATCATTTTAGTGCTACCTGATGTTTTTCTTAATCTATTTAAACAATTCAGGATCCATTAAAAAACAAAACACTGTATCTATAACACATTTCTAATAAGGCTCTCAAAAATTATAAATTATTTTATTAAATTCTCCTCAGAAGCAAAAGTAATCAATACTGCTTTTGCATCATTCAAAATTGTTAAGATTGATAATCATACTCTTTGATACAAAAGTTCAATAAGGGACATGTTCAGATAAAGAAGCATGTAAAAATTGTTACAAACTTCCTACAAGTAATTCAACTAAATCTCTCATTTTCACTTTACCCTAATAACATCTAGTTCTGGTCTCTTTTTAAATCCTTCCCTAGGCATTATTATTACTGTAAACTGCTGCTTCCTTCATACAGAAGTAATTATCCTTCCTTATTGGTATAATACAATCTAAAATACACACAAAACTATGTTAAACAAATACACAGTGCCTAGCACTGGTAGCGTAGTGGTTATGAGTCAGGTTGTTAACCTCAAAGTCAGCAGTTTGAAACTACCAGCTGCTCCGTGGGAGAAAGAGGAGGCTTTCTGCTCCTGTGAAGATTTACAGCCTCGGAAACCCTACCCAGGGTCTTTGTGAGTCAGAACTGACTTCATGGCACATAACCACCACCACATTACTAAACCACAAAGCCTCATGCAAAAAGTGAAAGGTAATACGTCAGAAAATGGGAAGTAAAATGCCATGTACAGATTATACAAAATTAATCTATTTTAGCATTTATAAAAATATACAGAATATTTAAAAATATAAAGAACATTTCACTTTTTAGACTAACGAGAAATAAGGAGACTTAATAAAATCACCTGAAAGAAAAGACTTCAGTTTTTAAAATTCCATTCTTTTTTTTAATCAAAGTTAGAATATATGTTCGAAAGTGAAGGGAGCAAGGATTATCAAAATTAGGGGATAACTATATTTCACTTAAATATTTAGCGTTAATGTCCATGCTAGAAGTTCAAAAGAAGTTAGAGCATTACGGTATCTAAAAATAACACAGGAGTCATTTTCCATCTTCCATTGAAGGAAGTAAGTACAACAAAAATTCCATTTTAAAACTTATTTACTCAGAAACATCAGTAAACAAAAAAAATGCATAAAATTTCAAACATAAAGGGATTATTATAGATATGAACAGTCAATTCATTGACCAGGAAACACAAATGTCTTAATGAACATGCAAAAAGGTGCTTATTCACAATAGTAAACAGGCATATGAACATGAAAATATCAATAGAACACTATTTGCACCCATAGCATTGGCAAAAAGTAAAGAATAGGGCAATTATCAAGTGTTGGAGAGAATATGAACAATCGGGCTGCTCACACCCTACTTGCGGAAGGACACATTGCCACAAGTGACCTGAAGAGCAATTAGGTGACATGCAGTTAAGCTGAAGATGTGGACAACCTCAAACACAGCAATTTCACTTCTAAGTGTAACTCCTGGAAAACCCTGCCATGTGTGCATGAAAAGACCAGAGCAGTATGTGCAATGAAGCATTGTTTATAAAAATTATTTTAAGAAAAATCTACTTAAATGCCATCAAATTTTGTATTTCACACCCAGTTAGGTGCTGAAATTGAAGAAATACCTTTTGTCATTTTTAAATGTTAATCAAATATGGGTACAAAGAACAAATCGCCAGACAGGTAACTTCAAAGCTCAAAGTTATCTTGTCAAACTAAATTGTTTATCTGAATGAAAATGATATTAATGTATACAGAACACTATGTGGTTGGAGACTGTTTTCAAAACAATCATTTTCAGTAATGGAGGCAACAGAGAAAACGTATTATTTTGTATCTTCGTTACATAATAGTATGGTGTTAGTTGACAAAATGATTGAAAGTTCAAGAAGTTCTCCTTGGGAATATTAACTATACCCCTTATGAAACAGAACTAGTATCAAATATCTTATCATGCTTCTACCCAATCTACTCACCAAGTCTTAGTGTTAACTTCATACTTATAAAGATCATCTACCAAGCCATATTTATTGCCTGGTAATGCTTTATAGCCTCCGTGAACATAAATGGACTTTGTTATTTCATCATACACACTAGTATGGCCATATCCACCTTGTACAATTGCTCCTTTAGTTTCTGGAACAAGCCAAGTGTTAGACGCTGTAAGAGAAAGAAGATAAATCATTAATTTGTAGGAGTAGTAAGAAACATAACTAACATATCACCAAAACTACCAATTCTAACACCACACTTTTGTAATTAAATACAGTGTATCACTATTCATTTAATCAAGAAACATTTAAAATATGTCAGGTACCATATTAGGTGCTGGGATTAAAATTTAATGCGACTATCTTTCCAAAACGAGCATAAATTATGAAGTAGTTAAAAGACCAATTTTCTCTGTGTAAAAGGAAAAGTTATTCTCACGTACATTACTAAATATACAAATCACCTGAAAAAAAGTTTTGCACTGGACTGCAAACCACAGGTTGGTGGTTTGAGCCCACCAGCTGCTGCTCAGGAGAAAGATGAAGCTTTCTGCTCTCACAAAGATTTCCAGCCAGGGTCGCTATGAATCGGAACCAACTTGATGGCACTTAACAACAACTATGTGACAGGCTGAAATGAACTATTGTTATTACAAATACAAAAATACACATAATCATTGCCATTAACAAATTTAGGCTAATTCATACATTTAAAAAAAAAGGTTAACAATGTATTTGTCCTTAATCGCTTCGCTCTTAACCCCATTTCCACTTCTACAGAGTTGTCTGTGATGAGTACAGAAATCTAAAAACTAAACTTCCAAGCCTCCCTTAAAAGCTAGGTTGCTGTTAGCTTCCACCAGCAGGCTGTTATGAGAGATAAGAAGACAAGAGGAAGAGAGACATTCTGCACATGGCATCTGCAATCGGGGCGGTCAGGTAACCAGACCTGCAATTTTCTAACAGAAGTAGCAGAGGTGGCTTCTGATCAGTGGCAGCAGTGGTACACACAGTGGTACCTTCGATGACAAATGTGGACTCAAGAGGCTCTAGCCTACACATGCAGTAGCATCCAGATATCTGAATGATCTCTTCTTCTGGGGTCTCCAGCCCCTCTAACACTATCGCAAGTAACTCCCATTCTGCTTTGTATATGTTGTTAACTCTTGCTGAGTGTCATCGAGTCCGTTCTGACCCATAGCAACCCTGTAAAGGGTTTCAGAGGAGTGGCTGGTGGGTTTGAACTGCCTACCTTAGAGTTCAAACTGACTTTGCGGTCCAGCACATTATCCTGCAGCGCGACTTTTCTCTCCTACTGTAGATTCACTGTGCAAGCACCATCCATATGGAAGACATGCTTTTAAGAATATGCATATGAAAACATGTAGCTTTTTGTCCTTATGAAATTTAAATAGTAAAGTTAAAACTACATAGACATTTATCATGAGTCTTTAAGTATGCACACAGACCACACCACCTGACTTTCTTCTAACCAATCACCTGAACATTAACATCCTAGGAAGCACATTGAAAATGTCCAAATCAATTGTTTTTTTTTATAAACAGTAAGATGATTAAAGCCGCTTTTAATTACACGATATGAGTTGTGTAGTTATAGATTTCTGTTTCTTCAATGGTCATAAAATCCTGCAGTGTCAAAAAGAAATGGTTAAAGCCAACTGTACTTGACAAAACTACAGACGTGAGAAGAATCTTTGTAGTCATGGAACTAATGGGTGTTGTATTTGGATGCTAATTTCCACTGAATGAAGTAAATATCAAGTTATCACCAATAACGAAAACCCAATACAGGGTCGATATGAGTTGGAACAAACTCCACGGCACACAACTATCACCAACAACTTCTTGTTAAAGTAGTACATATATACTCACGCACATATAAAGGTCTTTCATATGTACATAAGGATTTATCTTTTTTTTTTTTCATCTTTTCCTTAATGAAAATAAAAAGGCTCCTTACCCAAAACTATTGAAACAATAAGGAAGTATTGTTCTTGTGGTTGTTGTTAGGAGCCATCGAGTCGGTACCGACTCATAACAACATTATGCACAACAGAACGAAGGACTGCCTGGTCCTGGACCAACCTCACAATTGTTGCCACACTTGAGCCCATTGATGCTGCCACTTTGCCAGTCCATCTTGCTGGGGGTTTTCCTTGTTTTCTCTGACCCTTCACCTTCCCAAACATGATATCCTTCTCCAGCAACTGGTCCCTCCTGACAATATGGCTGAAGTATGAGTACTCTAAGGAGCACTCTGGCTGCACTTCTTCCAACACAAATATGTTTGTTCTTTTGGCAGTCCATGGTACTTTCAATATTCTCCTCCAACACCATAACTCAAAAGCATCAATTCTTCTACGGTCTTCCGTATTCACTGTACAGATTTTGCATGCTATGAGGTTATGGAAAACACCATGGCTTGGGTCAGGTGCACCTTAGTCCTCAAGCTGACGTCTTTGCTCTTCAACACTTTAAAAAAAGTCTTGTGCAGCAGGTTTGCCTAATGTAATACGTCGTTTGATTTCTTGACTGCTGCTTCCATGAGTGTTGATACTTGATCTAAGAAGAATGAAGTCCTTGACAACTTCAGTCTTTTCTCCGTTGATAAGAATGTTGTTTATTGGTCCAGTGGTGAGGATTTTTGTTTTCTTTACATTGAGGTACAATCCATACTGAAGGCTGTGCTCTTTGATCTTCATCAGTAAATGTTTTAAGTCCTCTCCACTTTCAGCAAACAAGGTTGTATCATCTGCATATCACAGGTTGTTAATGAGTCTTCCTCCAATCCCAATGTCACATTTTTCTTCATAGAACCCAGCTTCTTGGATTATTTGCTCAGCATCCAGGTTGAATAAGGAAATATACAATGTAAAAAGTCGAAGTGGACTTCTTCCCCAGCAGACTAACTAGACACGTAGAGGATTTTCAATTTCTATTTCCAACTCTTTTCTTAAACATATATGAAGCAACTGTACAAGACCCACATATATACACATACGAGGGGGCTTCAAATTGTTCAGATCAAAATTCTATTACCTTTAAGTTCCACAAGCTTTTTAAAGCCCCTTTGTGTGTATGTCTGTGCATGTGTATCTGTAGGGAATAAAAGAATCATACCATTTTACAACTATTTTTCCAACTTAACAAAACTTTGGAGCATCCTTCCATGTCCCATTTTTTCCTTTTTAACAGCTACATTCAGTTGCACTGATGATACGAACCTTTTCAACAACACTGCATTCGGACTCATTTGAGTCTCTATTTGCAGTTAAAAACAGTCCTGTTCTAAACAGCCTTGCAATCATTAGCTAACTGAGCATATACAGCATCTCCAGTACTACCTCATGAACTCATTTACACTTAATAACTCTTCGAGATATGGACTTTTCAGCCTTCTCTTGCCTTTTGAGGGCAATCAGAGTTAGACCAGTGAAGTACCACACACATCCAAGTTTAAACAGTGGCTAACTGGTACAAGGAGTCCTGGTATGGCGCTGTGGGCTAATGCGTCAGACTACAAAGCCATTTGCACTGCAAGGTCGACGGTTCAAGCTCACCAGCTGCTCCTTGGAAACCCTATACAGAGTCGCTATGGGTCGGAACTGACTCAATGGCACTTAACAACAACAACATCAACTGGTACAAGATGGTATAATCTCATTTCTCCTTGTTTCCTGCCTGTTAGAAGAAATATGTGTTTGTGGTTAAGTGTTGTTGATAAGTGCTATTGAGTGGATTCCAACTCAGGTTTTCTGAGGAGCAGCTAGTGGGTTTGAAACACCAACCTTGCAATTAGCAATCCAGTGCTTATCCTACAACACTACACCAGAACTCCCTTATCATACATGTCATTGTTAAGTGCTGTCAAATCGATTCTCACTCATAGTAACCTAAAGTTTCCTAGGTATAGCTGGTGCATTTGAACCTCCGACCTTGTAATTAGCAGTCCAGTGCTGATTCTACATAGAACTTAGAAATAATGAGAGATAACCAAAGACAGGCATTAAAGGGAAAGGGAAGGCTGGTTAGGGAACCCAGAACTGGGATCAACATAGCAGGAGGGTGTTTTACGCCACCCACACCCAATCCAGCAAAAGAAGGCTACTCAGGCCTACCACTTCCCAACCCCTAATACTACTAACCCAAAAGTGAATGGTTCAAATCCACCCAATAGCACTGCAGAAGTAAAGGTCTAGCAATCTGCCTCCATTAAGATTACTTCCAAGAAAACCTTGAAAGCAGTTAGAGAGCAATGACACATTGCTTATACCAACTTAGCCACCACCATAAGGTCAAGTCCGACACACAGTGACCCTACACAACAAGACGGTCGATCTTTACTGGACCACACAGCCTTATCTTTCTCTCACAGAGCAGCTGGTGGGTTTGAACCACCATCATAATTCCTACTACCTAACATAATTAATTTATCAAACTATATTTTCAGATAGCAGTTTTCTAGAAAGCAATATTCAATTTATACTGGAAATCTACCACAGAATTTTGAAAAGCAGGCAATGTTAAGAGCTGAAGTCACATCCAGTATTACTACACTTAATAGAGGAGAAAAAAATTACTTCAAAAACATTGTACTAATGGTTTCTAAATCAAATGAAAAAAGTTAACATAAAATGACACATTCATAATGACTTCCCCACTACTCCTTCCAAATTCTATAGTCATGAAAAATACTAAAGCAAAGCATTCATATTATACTCACCTTGAAGCTCACATTGAGATTCCTAGAAAGTTTATGAGGTATTGCTAGCCTAAACTGAAATAAATTTCCCTCAGGACTAACCCAGAAAAGCTTTATGGTTCAAGTTTGCAAAACCATCCATATAATTCCCTTCTGAGATTTATAGATTCCCTAAAAGCCGTAATTCTATGTCTAGCAAAAGGACAAGCGGATGTTTCCTCCACTTTCGCAGCAGGTCACAGGGATCTTATCATCTTCAGTTCAAAGGTACTTTCTCTATACCCAAATCCGAAAAAAAATACCTATTTCCTCTAAGATTATTCATTGATTTTTAGCATTTCATTTAAAAATAATTCCGAAGTAAAAAACCAGTTACAAGAACAAAGAACTCTCCCCTTTAGTCTTTTCTGAGATTGCCCAGTTATCGATACTTTCCCATTGTCCTATCATGAGTTCCTCCTCGCCCATATACACACACTGGTACTTTTCCTGACACTGAATTGTCTACAGCATTCCCATTCACTGCTAAATAGTGAATCTTTGATTGTTCTGTTTGAAAATGAATACTATTCCTTGGTACAGATATACTACAGTTTGTTTATTCACCAACTGTTGGGCACTTGGTTGTTTCCACCTTTGGGCTATTGTGAATAACAGTGCAGTTAACACTGGTGTACAAGTTTCTGTTTCAGTTCCTGCTTTCAAGTCTTTGGGGTATCCACTTACCTGAAATCATTTTGATACTCAGATTGTGCCAGATTTTGTCCACAGGATCCACCTCCACTCCCCCCACTTCAAGCTGTTTCCTACGTTCTTTGGACATGATTCCATCATTTTCTTAAGCACGTCCTTAATTTAATAAAAAGCATCAGACTCATCTTGTACTTTCCCTGACACAGCTCTAGAATCAGCTATTGTTCAAGGAGTGTTGGTTCCTTTTCTTGGGTAATTTCAGAAACCACATCTGGGAATACGGATGCTAGGCAGAGTCACATCTACTGGAATATCTTAGCTTCTAAATCCTGAAAAAGAATACATTGGTCTGTCTGTCCATCTATTTAATCATAAACTCAGACTGATATCTCCAAATCCAACCCGGTTAAGCCGGGACCCTTCTTCCCCTATTTCCTATTTATATTTCCTGTTTTCCAAACTGAGAATCCTGATTCCTAACAACATCAATACGTGCTCTCAATTTTTAAACTAACAATATACCTAAAATTGTGTTGTTGTTGTTGTTAAGTGCCATTGAGTCAGTTCCAGCTCACAACGGACCATTACAGGATTTCCAAGGCTGTGCACTTAGGGGATCAGGAAGCCTCATGTTTTTCCTGCAGAATGGTTGGTATGTTTGAACCACCGACCTTGTGGTTCGCAGACCAGGCTTATCCTACAGAGCCACCTCACTCCCATGTCTAAAATAATACCTTCAAAAAACAATTCTGAAAGGTTTGTTTGTATTCCTTCCCCCAACCTCACACAGGTTATGGTGGTGGTGGTGGTGGTGGTGGTGTGCCATGGAGTTGGTTCCGACTCATAGCGACCCTGCATAAGGTTTCCGAGGCTGTAAATCTTTACAGGAGCAGAAAGCTGGTTGTTTCAAACTGCTGACCTTGCGGTTAGCAACCCAACTTGTAACCACTACCCTCCTCACCTGGATTATGGATACAGTCCAATACCATGTTCAAGCTGGGCCTCTTCTTCCCCTATTTCCTATTTCTAGTTCCCATTTTCCAAACTGAGAATCCAAGAATCACTTGGGTTAGTTCCTGAATCCACATTCAGTGTGGTTACGTGATTCATTTGGATTTTAAAAACTTACTGAAGTTCAAAGACCTTCAGTATGGATTATACCTCAATGTAAAGAAAAATCCTCACAAATAGGCCAATAAATAACATCATGATAAATGGAAAAAGGATTGAAGTTGTCCAAGACTTCATTTTGCTTGGATCCACTATCAACACTCATGCAAGCAGCAGTCAAACAAAACAGTGTATTACATTATGTAAACCTGCTGCACAAGACCTCTTTCAAGGGTTCAAAAGCAAAGATATCAATTTGAGGACTAAAGCGTACCTGACCCAACCCACTGTATTTTCAATGATGCATTTGAGAGTTGGAAACTGCCAGAAGAACAAAAACCGACCTCTCTTGAAAGGAGTACAGCCAGAATGCTCCTCAGAGAGGCTAGATGGCAAGTCTTTTTCTATCATACTTCAGACAAGTTTTCAGGAGGAACCTGGAGAATGACATTATGCTTGGCAAAGTGGTGAGTCAGTGACAAAGAGAAAGACCCCAACAAAATTAGTTGGCAGAGGCAGCAGTAATGGGCTCACATGTAGCGACGATTGAGAATGGATAGTGTTTCCTTATGTCGTGTGTAAACTCACTATGAGTTTGAACCAACTCTACAGCACATAACAACAACAAAAGCTTTAAAATAGGCACACTCAAGGAAATATACCTCCATCCTCTATCCTCACCACTCCCTTACAAGCGACCAACATCCACCTGTTACTCTTGAAACTAACCATTATCACTGTTTTCTGGTTTATCTTTCCTTCATGTTTTTGCTCAAATAAACTGCTATGAATATATTTTTCCGTTTCCCTTACTTTTACACACAATCAGCAGTATACTGTAAGCACTACCTTATATTTTACTTTGGCACTTAATATATCCTCTAAAGCACTTCATTAGACTTCCAAGAGATCCTCCTTTTTCTTTTAGACAATTACACTGTACTCCACACTATTTGGAAGTTCCATAGTTTAGTCATCAATCTCTTATATTTGGGCAATGAAGTGCTTTACAACTGATACTTCAATGAGTAAGCTGTGTATATGCTTTTTAAAATTATTTCTGGAGATGTAACTTCAGGATAAATTCCAAGAACTAGAATGTATTTGTATTTTTATTAGCTATTAAGATAGTGTTAAAATATAGTCCTAATTCTTTCAAACTCCTCCCACAGAGAGGTGAAGTCTATGTTCCCTCGGTTTAAACTTGGGCAGACTTGAACCTACAGAATGTGGAGGAGGGAGGAAGGTTATGTGACTTACAAGATCAGGGAGTCTACCTGGATTTCTGTGAATGCTTCATCACGGCTACCTCCATATCCATGCATTACTTATCAGCTCCCCTAATAGCATAATTTGCACTTTCCCAAATAAAAATTATTTCACTTGAATCCTGGTCTCATGGTCTGCTTCTGTGAAAACACAAGCTAAGAAGGATTCCAATTTTCCGACCAACATTTTTCCTTCTTGCTCCCCTTTGCAAGCAAAACCAAACACCCACTGAGGGTAAATTGATTCCAACTCAGAGCAGCCTTATAGGACAGAGAGCAACTGTCCCACACGGTTTCCAAGATCCTAAATGTTGATGAGAGTACACTGCCTCTTACAGGTCTTACGTGATAGAGCTCCTTACTGCTTACTTGATCTCATCTCTTAAGTTTTGTTCTCCCTACACTTACTCGTCAGACTCCCTCACCCAAAAAATCAAACCCATTGCCAACAGGTGAATTCCAACTCACAGCAACCCTCTAAGACATAGCAGAACTGGTCCACAGGGTTTGCAAGGCTGTATGTAATCTTTCTGCATGCAGACTGCCCATGGCTGTTGGGATTGAACAACTAATGTTTTGTTAGCTTAACCACTGCTCCATCAGCACTCCTCTCCAGACTCTTACTATTCCTTAAACACACTCTTCATGTTCTTCTTCCAAGCTTTATACTGGCTGTCCCCTCTCCAATAAACACACTTCCCCCGGATAACCATGTAACAATGTCCCTCAGCTCTGTCCATTTTGTACATAAATGTCATTTTCACACTGAGGTCTGAACTGGCTTTCCTATTTTAAATTGTAACCACCTCCCACTCTCAGAACTCTGAACTCTCTTCTCCTGCTCTAGCTTTATTCTCGTTTACTTATAACATGTAGTACTCATATTTCTAATGTTCACTGTTTATTGTATGTCTCCCCTGCTAGAAACCATTTCAGAAGGTAAAGGAAAATCCTGCTATATCATTTGCTGGCATATGCTACTGCATCAGTCTAGAACCAAATGAAACCAAAATTCTGCTCATATGAGCTACAAGTCAGTCCAATGTTTTCCGGTAGTCATTAGCTCAACAGAGTCTTTAAAACTCTCATCACATTAAACAGGGATAAAAGGCTACAGACTTTTAACTAGAGTCTTAACAGTTATAAAATCATCAGATGGCATCTTAGATAGTTTTTAAACATTAATGTTTAATGCTCAAACTAAGATAATGTAAGATCAGTTACCTGGATGATTTCTAGTTGCTCTACAACCCAAAAAACCAACGCTGCTGCCATCGAGTTCATTCCAATCTATAGCAATAGTCCCATTGGGTTTACAAAGTCATAATCTTCATGGAAGCGGATTGCCACATCGTTCTCCCATGAAGCACCTGGTGGGTTTGAACTGCTAACTGAACGGTCACTTAACCACTACACCAGCAGCGTTCCTTCTTTGTTCTGAATCCAGTAACAAAAATCTCAAATGCTATTCATAGCACGGGGCACAGAACCAGTAATACCTCACAAGAATCTGAAATACTGTCAACAGTTGAGTCACATTGATTGCACTACTGGAAGATTGTGTGTCTCCTTATTAAATTGCAACAAATAGTTGCCTTGCATATTTAACGAGTATATTCTTGAAAGTCAAGTTTTATATAGTGAAAGACCTGATTTTCATGAATTACCCTGGTACGCTTTCAGCTTTCTTTTACATTTGAGTATCTGATGTCAATAAAATCAGTCAGGAAGAAGAGCCTAGCCCAGGGCATTACACTATAGTAGTTTCTAACAATATAAAAAAAAGAAAGGAAATTTTCTCTGTGAAGATTAGCACTCAATTTATACACGAAGATGATAAATGAGACCTTTACTGATGATCAAAGCAACTCTTCCTGACCCTGGCGTTCAACTTTCCTAAAGTAGAGAACTGAATTTACTGAGTGTTTTAAAGTTTGTTTACCCATCACTGTATACAATTGTCTACATAAGTTCTTTTCAAAATAAAAGTGCTAACAGCTTATCCTTGCACCTCATAGTTTCAATACTTAAGCAACAAGTTTAAAATGCATTAACAGTAAGTAAATAATATGTTAATTTTGCTAATAAGATAAAATTTTACAGTTAAATAATTCACACAAAAATAAGCTGCTCACAACGCATCTATTATTGTTTTAAAAGGTATACACCATGGATTCTTCCAGTTTTTATCTTACACCACACCTTCATAAGGATGCCTATTAAGGACTGCATTCAATAAGATGGAAATCAAACCAAAAAAACCCTGCAGAGTAATTTATTAGAAAGAGTAACTATTTGGTTACAAAATGAACCAAAAGAACTACTTTACAAAGTAATGTAAAACTTCACCAAAGCTATCGTTGAAATTCTGTGAATTTAGGAGCCCTTGGTCACCTGACACACATGAGGATAATAGGGACATTAGAGCCAAATCCCCAAAGAGAGAATTTCCTTAGGAAACTGAGTATCTGAAGGCATCCAAGTGTGTCTAACTCAGAGAGCCACACACTTGCACTGAAAGATTTAAATTCTAAGCTCTTTCCAAGGGTGGATCTTCCAGCTCTACACCAACCAGTACAGAGCCAGTCTGCAACAGCTGAAAGAAGTTGCTTTTGTTGTTGTTGTTGCTTTATAATGGTTTTTCTTCTATTTGTTTCTGAAAAAAGGACTCTGGAAAATTCACCAAGCTAATGCACTACCACAGCCTACAACAATCAAATAAGAGAGGAAATGGGAAAGGCATAAGATCAGAAAATGCTGTGGAAGGGGGGAACCTGAGTTCCAGAACTACCAAGTCAGATGACTCAAATGTCCAGTTCTAAACCAAAAGTTCACAAGACATCGATGTAAACAAGAAAGAAAGACTTTTCCAAAGAAACAAATTAAACTCACAAAAACTATCTTTAAGGAAGATCAGGCATTGAAATCATTTAAAAATAATGGTCAGAAACTTCCGTGATCTGACAGAAGATGTGAATTTACACACATAAAAAGGTCAGTGAACTCCAAGTATGACAAACCTAAGGAGAGTCACAATGAGACATATTATAATCAAGCTAATAATAAGCAAAGATATAGAAAGAATCTTAAAAGTACTAAGAGAAAAGCAAATCAACCCATACAAACAAGCTCCAGTAAGATTAAGTATTGATTTCCCCTATGAAACCAAGGAGGCCAGAAAGCAGTGGGATAGTATATTCAAACTTCACCCAAGAATTCCATATCTGACAAAACTGTCCTTCAAAACTAAGAGTAAAATGAAAGCATTTCCAAGTAGACTAAAACTGATGGAATTCACTATTTCCAGACCAGCCATAAAGGGAAATGCTAAAGAGAATCTCCAATTTGAAAGGGTGAGGCTTCTAGATACTAACCCAAAGTTCATCAAGTCTTCTTCACTTTCAGAAAGTAAGGTTCTGTCTTATACATACAACAGACTGTTACAGTATTTCTCAATCCTGATGTCACATTCTTCTTCACATACTCCAGCTTCTCGGATTATTTGCTAAGCATAGCAATACAGATTGAATAGGTAAAATGAAAAGATATAATCCTGACACACATCTTTCCTGATTTTAAGCCACACAATATCCCGTTGTTCTATTCAAACAACTGTTTCTTGGTCTAGGTTACTCATGAGCACAGTCAAGTTCTTTGCAATGTTATTTATAAATTTTATGATCTACATAGTAGAATGCTTTCACACAGTCACTAAAATACAAGTAACTAGCCTACTGGTCTTGTCTGCTTTTATTCAAGATCCATGTGATGTAAGTTCTGACACCACATGTTCTTTTCTGAATCTGTCTTGAACTTCTGGCTGTTTTCTGTCAATGTATTGCTGCAACCATTTTTTAATTATCTTCAGTAAAATTTTATTTGCATGTGATATTAATAATTTCAAAAATTTGGTTGGGTCCCCTTTCTTCGGAATATTTGCAAATATAAATCTCTTCCAGTCAGACTGCTGTCTTCCAAATTTCTTGGCAGAGATGAGTGAGCACTTATTTCAGATTGAGAAATGCCAAACATGTTGTAATGGTTAGGGTTCTGTAGTTAAGGTCTACTTATTCCCATGGTTATGAAACCTAATACAGGCACAGTTTACTCTATGATGAGTGGCTATGGGCAGCCAATCAATTAAAGGGAAACTTCCTTGTGGGTGTGGTCTGTTTCCAATGTAACAAACATGCAGGAGGGGTTCCCTCTCTCTTTCTATCTCTTCCCTGGAGACCTGGGATTCTATAATTGTAAAATATATATATATATATATATATATATATGTATGTATGTATATATATAGTTGTTGTTGTTGTTATGTGCCATCGAGTTGGTACTGACCCAACCTTTTGCACAGCAGAACGAAACACTGCTTGATCCTGGGCCAACCTCACTACTGTTGCCACACTTGAGTCCATCGATGCTGCCACTTGGCCAATCCATCTCATTGGGGTCTTCCTCTTTTTCTCTGACCCTCCACCTTACCAAATGTGATATCCTTCTCCAGTGATTGGTCCCTCCTGACACTATGTCAGAAGTATGAGAGATGAAGTTTGGCCATCTTGGCCTGCACTTCTTCCAGAATGGATCTATTGGTTCTTTTGGCAGCCCATGGCACTTTCAGTATTCTCCTCCAACACCATAACTCAAAGGCATCAATTCTTCTATGGTATTCCTTATTCACTGTCCAGATTTCACATGCATATGAGGTTATTGAAAATACCAGGGTTTGAGTTAGGCACACCTTAGTCCTCAAACTGATGTCTTTGTTCTTCAACACTTTAAAAAGGTCTTGTGCAGCAGATTTACCCAATGCAAAATACATCATTTGATTTCTTGACTGCTGCTTCCGTGAGTGTTGATAGTTGATCCAAGAAGAATGAAGTCCTTGACAACTTCAATCTTTTCTCCATTGATAAGAATGTTGCTTACTGGTCCAGTGGTGAGGATTTTTGTTTTCTTTATATTGAGATGCAATCCATATTGAAGGCTGTGGTCTTTGATCTTCATCAGTAAATGTTTTAAGTTCTTCACTTTCAGTAAGCAAGGTTGTATCATCTGTAGATAGATAGATAGATAGATAGATAGATAGATAGATAGATAGATGTTTCACTGGTTTTGCTGTTCTAAAAAACCCAACTTAAAACACGTGTTCGTCCATTTTGGTGTTCCAACTCCAGGTTTTTACCCATGTCCTTATATTCTTTACTTTGTTGTCTCAATCCTCCCACTGAAATCTTGTGGTCAGCTGTTCTACTTCATCATTTCCTCCATTCACTTTAGCTACTCTACACTTAAGAGCAAGTTTCAGAATCTCTTCTGATATTTGTCTTTTCTTTCTTTCCTGTCATTTTAATGACCTACTGCTTTCTTTTTGTATGTCTTTGATGTAATTCCACAACAGTTTGGTCTTCAGTCATTAGTGTTAATATGTCAAATCTGTTCTTAAGACAGTCTCTAAATTCAGATGGGATGTAGTCATGGCTGTATGGTGGCTTTCATGTTTTAATTTTCTTCAGCTTCCATTTAAATTTAAATCTAAGAAATTGGAGGGCTCTTCTGAAGTTAATTCCTGGCCTTGTTATGACTGATGATACTGAGCCTCTCCATCATCTCTTTTCAAAATGTAGTCAGTTCGGCTCTTGTTTATTCCATCTGCCAAGGTCCATGTGTTTAGGTGCCATTTATGTTGGTGAAAAAATGTATTCCAATGAATAAGACACTGGTCTTTCAAACTCTATCATTTGATCTCTGGCATCATGTCTATCATTAAATCCACATTTACTAATCCTTCTTCTTTGTTTCCAACTTTCACATTTCAATCATCAGTAATCATCAAATACATCAAGCTGCAGAAGTTAATAAAATTCTTCAATTTCTTAATCTTTGGTATTACTCCTTGGATAAATTTGAATAGTCCTACTAACTGGCCTTCCACATAGGAGTATGGATATTATCTTACCACTGACAACAGTGTAAATGCAGGATAAATCTTGAAATTTTATTTTTGACAATAAGTGTGACACTGTTCCTTTTCAATTTGTCATATTTGGCATAATACACCATAGGACTGTTGATTCAAAATGGCCAATCCCAGTCCATTACAACTCACTAATGGCTTGGATATGAATTTTTAAATGTTTCATTTCATTTTTACAACTTCCAATTTTCCTAAATTCACACTTCTTACCATCCACATTTCAATTATTAATACACTGTAACATGTTCCATCAGCAGAAATTCTCTTTTGATTACTTCTATTTTCTCAGGAAAATAAGAAGTAAGGTCATAAAGAGAGTGATGATGGAAAACAAGTACTGAAAGTTTGAGGAGAACAGAACCCATGTGAAATAGTCATCTAGAGAGTTGGGAGACTGCTTGGGCTAGTCGGATGGACAACTTGGGACTGGTGATTATGAATTTAAAACTGTAAGATTAGACATACGGGGAAAAGGGCATGACAGGTAGTGAAAAACCAATAGCCTCAATGGGCTGTAAACTCTTGGCAACGTCAAAGAATTGCCAAAGTAAGATTATTAGAGAGGGTAAGCTAGAAAGATTGGTAGTAGTTGAAGAATAAGACCTTTATAAAGGAAATTAAAGGTAATAACATTAGGAATGAGGGCCTCAAGCAAGATGAAAATGAAGATCTTTGGATGAAAGATCAAGAGGGTGAGAGGCTGGGTATTAGAGGAAGCATTTACAAAATCAGAAAACTACTTAACTAACCGTATGCAGGGAAGAACAACCAATGAGCCAGAAGCTAAATTATTTAAGGCACACAAATGTGGTCTGAAAAGCACAAGACACACAAAGGTAAAGTAATGGGCAGTATCACTTGATGACAGGAGATTCAAAGCTGGTCATCTGAGATAGGACGGAGGGAGTATGGGCTGGGTACGGAATAAGAAGCAAAGACGATAACTATCTGTCTTTCAGCCCAGCAGCCCTGGTCTATGGAAACAGAAACAGTCCAGACCTAAAAGGACTGCAGTGGAAACAAGGAAGCAGTTAGAAGGGGAATCTGCCTCTGGGCCCACATGCAGGCTCATACAGCTGTTAATGGCGGTCGGTAGGTAAATGAGTGTTCTCATTAAGACCGCACAAAAACTCTAAATAGTTGTATATAGTGGTCTACACTCACTAGAGTGAAGACCTTAAGTTCATAGCCAAAAATGAAGTATCTTATTCTATCTAAATAGCCACCGTAGGGTGTATGTTTATAGATAAAATTTAAACCAACACTAACTAAGGTACAGTTGTTTGAGAATCTCACAAGAGAAACTTTTTAAATGGAAGAAAAATAAAAAGATACTAGAAAAACAAAGAGTATTTAATAGTATAATATAGATATAGGTTTCCCCAGTTACCTCTTATAACAGATAATCATCTCTTTCAGAATTATAGAAGTCAACAAAATTCTCATTTCTCAGGATGCATTATTTGGAAAAGACTCCTCAGATAGTTTACTTTATAACAGCAAATATACATAT
>NW_006408521.1:44652774-44660918 GCF_000296735.1 Chrysochloris asiatica | reverse complement strand
CCAGTGAAGTTCTCAGAGGACGGCCCTTGCTATCCTTGAAAATGTATTAACATGATAGAAAGGAAAAAATTGCCCAGTGGAACGTTCCTGACCTCTTTCTGACCAATGCAATTTTCAATTTTCTTAAAACTTCTTCATGATAAGTTCCTGTGATCTTTCTGTTTCCTTTGAGAAAGTCTATCAAGATTGCCCCTTTGGAATCTAAAAAACCAGTGGCCACAGCCTCCTGAACTGACTGGATTTAAGTGGACCGACAGATCCCTCAGAAGTCACTGCTTTGACTAGACCTTTATTTTGAAAACATCCTAATGAGACTAAGGCATGTGTATTATTGAAAGAACCAGTCTGCAGACACCCACTGATCAGAGACTTGCTTAGGCACATTTTGTTGGTAATAAACCCATGCTTGTATGAACTGGAGCCCTAGTAGTAATACTTTTTGACCTACTCTTGGAAATAATACATTTCCCCTAATTTGGCTAAAATGAGGTTTTCTGTAAATCCCGTAGAGATTTACAGACTCAGAAGCTTGATGCAGAGTTGCTATGAGTCAGAACCAACTCAACGACACACAACAACAATAAATTTGGCTAAGAATTTAAACCTAATTATTATAGGACAAAATCTAACACATAACGAAAAAGTTTACAAAAGCAATTATTATTTTCTGGTTGATAATTCTGATCTTAAATCACTCACCCTTATAACAAAATTCATAGGAAGACTATTGAAGAAAAATATATTCTCAACCAATAAAAAAGAGAATTTGTCGTTAAACATATGTTTAAAGTAACTCACAGATGTGGTACTCTTGTATGCTGTTTGTATAACCATATATTGCAGAATATCCAAATATGATGATCATGACAACATCTCCACTGTCCACCTCCATAATGTGTGCTGAGTGTCCCTCCACCGCATACTGCTGGCTATGTCCAAGAACTGTAGGGGTTTTTGTACTCCAGGACTGACTATGGATGTTGAAAACCCACAATTCACCCGAAACATTGCCATCATTTGTTTCAATTCTGCCTCCATACATAAAGATGTCTTCCTGAAAGTTAAAATGTACATATTAACACATAAGACAGTTTCCGAATAAAAACTCATTTTAAACATGAAATTTTAGCAACTGCTCAGAGCAGGCATATGGCATAAATTATATTTGTTAAAAGTCAGTTAGGAACACATGAATATTGGTAATAAATTTACATGCCAACAGGTTTATGGAAAGTTTTATTAAAAATCCATGCTTATAAAAAGTTACTCTGAAATTATTTTATTTAAAACAATCATAATACAACACCAACATGTTTATGGAAGGTTTATTAAAAATCCATGTTTATAAAAAGTTACTCTAAAATAATTTAATATAAAACAATTATAATACAAAGACAATAAACAAGTTTTTAATCTTATGTAGGAAGAATGGAACATGAAATAAGCTATTTAAGAACGTGAGCTTTAAGGAAGGGGCGGGTCTACAACCAGGAAAAATGTACTCCCTGCATAGAGCACCAGAGTAACAGAGTGAGCTGCTGCTGATCAGTCTTCAGAGTCTGCTTTTAAGTCCTTGAAAGATCTGAATCCTAATTGTTACATTTGAATTTTCTTCCTGTCTGCACTATTTGTGCTATTCTTACTTGGTCACTATTTTCACCAAAATCTGTCAGCAAAAAGGGAGACCACAATTGTGCATCATGTGCAATATATTTTTATTACCATTTCTACGGCTGTAAGCAGTACACTTTTAGTAAATCTCCATGATATTTATAAATCGCGTTAACTTCAATCACATAGGATCAAAATGAATGATACAGAAATGATACAAATCATTATCTATTTCAGCTGAGAATAGAAGGGAACTTCCTCAACCTGGAAAAGATGCTCTAAGAAAAACCCACATCTAACATCGTATTGGTGTCCCGGTATGGTGCTGAGGATTAATGCGCTGGACTGCAAGGTTGGTTTGAACTGCAAGATCGTTGGTTCAAGCTCACCAGCCGCTCTTTGGAGACCCTATACGGCACTTAACAACATCATATTAAGTGGTGAAAAGCGGATGCTTTCCCCTAAGAAAAGGAACAAGACAAGATATCTAACCCCCGCCAATTCACCACCTTCACTCTGTGTCATATTGGAGGTTTTAGCTAAAGCAATCAGGAGGGAAAAAAAGCATCCAAAATTACAAATAAATAAGTAAAATACCTCTACTCACAAGAGGACGTAATTGTGTATACAGAAAATTTGAGGAAACACACATAGAATTACATCTAATACATGAATTCAGCAAAGTTAAGAATGCAAGATAAATATACAAACATCAATTGTATTTCTATATACTTTCAAAGAAAAATCCAAAACTGAAATAAAGAAACCAAGTCAATTATGTGACATCAAAAAGAATAAAGTACTAGAATAAATTTAATACAAATATAAACCTTATACTCTGAAAATGACAAAACGTTGTAAAAAGAGATTAAAGAAGATATCAATAACTGGAAAAACATCCTGTGTTCATGGATTGTTGTTGTTGGTAAATGTTGTCCAATCAGTTCCGATCCATAGCAACCCTGTATAGGAGTGGCTGGTGAGGTTGAACCGCCAACCCTGAGGTTCAAACTGACTTTACAGTCCAGTGCATTAACCCGCAGTGCCACACCGGGAAGACTTTTTACTCACAAGATGATGGTGGTGGTAGTGGTTATGTGCCGTGGAGTCGGTTCCGACTCATAGCGACCCTGTGCAGGGTTTCCGAGGCTGTAAATCTTTACAGGAGCAGAAAGCCTCATCTTTCTCCCACGGAACAGCTGGTAGTTTCGAACTGCTGACCTTGCAGTTCACAGCCCGATACGTAGCCACTACACTACCAGAGCTCCTTATAAGATGATAATACCCCCAAATTGATCTATAGATTCAACACAGTATCAGAATCCCAAATGACCTCTAGGCAGAAACTGATTCTAATATAAGTAATTTCAATTTATCCAGAATATTCAAACAGTCTTTAAAAAAATAGAAAATAAATTTGGAGGGTTCACACTTTCTAGTTTCAAGACAACGATACTGACATAATGATAGATCTATAGATCAATGTAATATAAAAGCAAGTCCAGCTATAAACCCATATGTCTATGATAGATTGAGAGCCAGGGCTATCAAATAAAGAAAGACCCTTCCTGTTACCACATGGCTCTAGGGAAACAGGACAGCCGTATGTGAAAGACGGAAGTAGAGTACCCTAACCTTATTCAATATAAAAAAAAATTCATTCAGAAGTATCAGAGACCTCAATGTAAGAACCACAATTACAAAACTCTTTAAAAAAAAAAAAAAAAAGGAGTATCTCTATTTACCTTGAATTTGGCCATGGATTCTTAGACATGACAACAAAAGTGCAAGCAACAAAAGAAGACACAAATACACTGGGCTTCATCGACAAAATGAAACACTTCTGTCATTTGTGCTTAAAAGGACACCAGTATAAAGTGAAATGAAAATCCTCAGGATCTATTTGCAAATAAATCCTCATGGAGAAAATATTTGCAAATCCTGACTCTGATAAAGGACTTGTATCTAGAATATATATTTTGTTTGGAAATCTTACAAGTGAATCATAAAAAAGGCAAATAACCCAATTGCAAAATGGGCGAAGGATTTGCATAGACATGTCTCCAAAGAAGATAAACAAATGGCTAAGAAACGCATGAAAAGATGCTCAGAAACCTTAGTCATTAGGTAAAGGCAAAACTAAAGCACCATGAAATGCCACATTTACACCTAGTACAATGACTATAATCAAAGAGTCAGATAATAAAAGGTGTCCATGTGGCTATGAAGAGGCTAGAACTCTCATGCACTCTGAGTCAAAGTGTAAAATTGTACTGTCAGATTGAAAAACACTGACAAGTTCTCAAAAAGCTAAATGTAGAGTTACCATTTGATCTACTCCTAGGTACATACCCCCCAAAAATGAAAACGTATGTCCACACAAAAACTTGTACGGCATTACTATTCCTAGCAGCATAATTCATAACTGCTAAAAGGTGCAAACAACCCAAGTGTCCATGACCTGATGCACATATAAACAAAAGGAGTATGTCCATTCAACAAAGCGTGATTCAGACAAAGAAAAATATGCTGATGCATGGTACAGCATGTAGCAACCTTGAAAAAATTATGCTAAGGGAAAGAAGTCAGGTACAAAAGACCATATATTCTATGATTCCATTATTTCATATTTATATGAAATAGCCAGAGCATAAAATCTATCTAGACCAATACAAAGTAGATCAGTGCCTACTTAGGGCTGGAGATGAAGGGGCTGAGAAATGGTACTAAACTACAAAGCGTTCTCTTTTGGAGTGATGAAAATCTTTAGTGATGGTTGTACAACTCCGTGAGTATACTTACAAAGAAAACAAACAAGTAAAACATTAAATTGTACACTTTAAGGGAATGCACTATAGAGTGTGTGAATTCTATTTCAAAATTGTATTATAATAAAATTATACAAGAACTAAAAATCAAAACTAAAAGAAGACAAAGACACATATACGTATTATTTATACAAACATATATACGTATAAACACGTACATACGGAGAAAGAGAACTAAATTTTATGTTCTTTTTTAAATTTTGCATATGCAGTAAAAAGGAGGGCAGCGGCATTTTTATGCGCCATTGTTATTTTCTTCCTTATAAATATGCACAGATCTTTTTAAATATGCACAGGAAATACATAAAAATTTGATTTTGAAAGTCTAACTACAAAATATGAAATACGTGAGTCTTTCTTGATTTAAAATATTCAAAAAAAAAAATCACTAAAAGAGTAAAAAGAGAATCCATAGGCTGGGGAAAAAAATATCTGACAATGACATATCAGACATGGGATTAACCTCTAAAATTTACAGAAAACGACAACATCTTGACAAGAAAAATACAAATAATCCAATTTTAAAAGGGGCAGAGGACAGGAGCAAACACTTCACCAAAGAAGACATTCAGGTGGCCAACAAACATTAAAAAATGCTCATGATCATTAGCCATTGTTGTTGTTGTTAAGTGCCGGTGAGTCAGTTCTGACTCATAGCAACCATGTATAGGGTTTCCAAGGAGCAACTGGTGAGTTTGAACTAACAACCTTGTGGTACAAATCAACCTTTCAGTCTAGTGATTTGTCTCACAGCACCTCACCAGGACTCTTCATTAGCCACTGTTGCTATTGTTAAGTGAAGTCAAGTTGTTCTGACTCATAGTGACCCTGTATAGGGTTTCCAAGGAGTAACTGGTGAGTTTGAACCACCAATCTTGTGGTTCAAACTGGCCTTGCAGTCCAGTGCTTAACCCACGGTGCCATACCGTTAGCCATTGTTGTTGTTGTTGTTGTTAAATACTGTGGAGTCAGTACTAATAGTCACCCTGCACAGGGTTTCCAAGGCTGTAAATCTTTACAGGAGCAAAAAGCCTCATCTTTCTCCCACAGAACAGCTGGTAGTTTCGAAATGCCGACCTTGAGGTTAGCAGCCCGATTCGTAACCACTATGCTACCATTAGCCATTGTTGTTGTTGATAAGTGCCATCAAATCGGTTCCGACCCATAGCGACCCTTCATTCAGTGCTGTGGGACTGTAAAGTGGTAGAACCGCTGTGGAAAAGTTGGAAGCAGAAATACCATTTGATCCAGCAATCCCTTTACTTGGCATAGATCCTAGAGAAATAAAAGCCGTGACACAAATAAATACATGCACACACACGTTCATCACAGCACTGTTGAGAATAGCAAATGACGGAACAACCTGAATGTCCATCAATGGAAGAGAGAACAAACAAACTTTGGTATATACACTTGAGAAATACTATGCAACATTAAAGAGTAACAATGAGTCTGCAAAGAACACCTTACAACCTAGATTAATCTGGAAGCCTTTAGGCTGAGTAAAACAAGTCAGTCAGAAAAGAACAAATACTGTATAAGAACACTATTAAAAAATTCCAAAAAAAAGTTTTTCACTCAAAGAGAGATTATTTGATGGCTATCAAAGGTGGGAGAGGAGGGAAGGGGAGGTCACTGGCTGGAGGGTAGTAGCATGTGTTGTAAATAACAACAACAAAAAAGAAGAAGAAGAAATTTCTAAAAAAGAAAGAAAGTACTAGTTAGATGGTATTCACTGTCTACAGCATGTCTGTGTATTTTGTAATCATGCCTGCATTTGTGGAAAATGCTTTTCAACATAATATAGGGGAGAAGCCAAACCAACAGAGTATTTATTCAGTCACTCATCCATTCAGCATGTGTTTATGATGTGGCATTATAGGTTAATGCACTGGACTGAAAGTCAGATTGAACCACAGGATCGGTGGTTCAAGCTCAACAACTGCTCCTCAGAAGCCCTATACAGGGTCACTAGGATTTGGAACCAACTCGATAGCACTTAACAACAACAATAATTACATGACAGGAATAATCTAACCAGTAAATACAAAATGTTCTTGGTCCACAAGGAGTTTCCTTTCTAATGGGGGGAGACAGATCATCATTAATACACGTAATTAAACTATATCTATATATACACATAAATACATTCAAGTGACAACTTTGTGAATCTTACATGCACACAAAAACAGCTAACATTTAATCACTGTCCATACCTGATATAAAGCAAGAGAGTGTCCGTATCTCTGGACAGGTCCCCTGGATAGAGTTCCTACATTCCATATACTGCTTTCTAAATTGTAACTAAAACCAAGAAAAGAAAATAACTTCATAAGCAAAGATAGCTTTTCTGCTTTTTTTTTTTTTTTTAATATTCATGTGCTTTTCTTTAGTTTATATCCAAGTATTCATTACTTTCAATAATAATTATAACTCACAAACTCATAATTCCATGTACCATATTAGAAATTTTGAACAAAGACTCATTCAAGACATAACAAATCTAAATTCAAAATCAATGGCCTAAATGTATAATATATATTAACTTGACTAGGACATTTATTACTGGAATTCATTTATTCAATTACCTTTAATCATTTAAACCAATTGATTAACCTACACAATAGTGACTTGTTCGGCATTTCTAAATCAAAAACAAATGCATTATTTTCTTTTGGGAAACAGATTAAAATCCTCTCCAGTTTTACAGTAGTCATTTCCTTTATGTATTCTATCCACATGTGTTTTATACACAGTTAGCTTAGCACTACATAAACCAACAAGCATGTGTTTCTTGTCCACAAATAGAGCTCATTGCATGACAACTCTTTAAAGATTGTGCAAAGTGAATCCAGTAGGATAGAAGGGTCTATAAAAATCAGGTACTAAAAATACACATACAGTTTTTATTTCAAAAAATAACATACTGTTGGATTACAGAATACAAAAAGGAAGTCTGTGTTCCACTCTCTAAACGCATATATGGAAACACAAGTTTCAAACACGTATCTAACAGAATTCCAGGTTAGCTGTTACCATCACACCCAACACTCCATCTCCTCAATGTGCCAAAATATACAAGGGGGAACACTCAGCCAAGAAATGAAAGGGGGCTCTGTTGTAAGTTAAGAACCTCACTATCATTAACTTCCTCTTCCCTTTCTATCTCCAACTTATCAGGAAAACAAAGAAGTTACCCATTTACAAAACCATCGAGTTGGTTCTGACTCATAGCAACCCTGTGTTTCTAAGGAGCTCCTGATGAGCTTGAACCGCCAACCTTGCAGTGCAAGCTGACCTTTGAATGGCATTAACCCACACCATCACACCAAGACCATTAAAAAAGTTAAGGGTTACCAAAAATTGCTTTAGGATTATATTGATCTTATTGCCTAGCATGGAGTTAGAAGATAGATACACATAACACAAATGAGGAAATACAGCCAATCAGAACATACTCCATACAGTTGCACCATTACTTCTACCAATCTAACCAGTATCTATGAGTCCTCGTGTGGAGCTGCACAATAAACACTGGACCTCAAGGTCAGTTTGAGCCCCAAAGTTGGTGGTTCAAACTCACCAGCTTCTCCTATTGTTGTTGTTATGTGCTGTCGAGTCGGTTCCGACCCATAGCGACCCTGTACAGGGTTTCCGAGGGTGTAAATCTTTACGGGAGTAGAATGCCTCATCTTTCTCCCGCGG
>NW_006408521.1:44629317-44651969 GCF_000296735.1 Chrysochloris asiatica | reverse complement strand
ATTGTTGTTGTTGTTGTTAAGTGCCATGGAGTTGGTTCCCACCCATAGCAACCCTGTATAGGGCTTCCAAGGAGTGGCTGGTGAGCCTGAACCACCGACCTTGTTGTTTAAACCAACTTTGCAGTCCAGGCACTAACCCACAGCACCACACCAGGACTCTAGGATTCCCATAGCAACTCTTAAAATCAAGTCAAGAGTATACTCAAAACTCTTCAGTGACTCTTTAAACCCCCTACCCCATCAATCTCCATGCCCCATTATCGCTCTAATTCCGTGCCAGTTACATGGGTCTCTTTGCTGATCCTCTAACACTACAGGCAGCTTCTACCTTAAAGCCTTTGTCCCTGCTCTGGGTAACTACACTGCCAGCCCCCTTGCCTCCTTTAAATCTGTGCTCAGTCTTCACTTTTTCCACGTAGCCTACCTTGACAAGTCCATTTAAAACAAGAACTCCGTCTCCTCTTTGGCACCCCTACTATCTGCCTAATCTATCACCCATATATCACAGCTAGATGATATATCTACTCACAAATATAGATAGATAGCTAGATAGACAAATATAATTTATTTTTTCATTGTCTGGCTTGCCTGACTAACTCTCAGAGAGACATTACTTATGACTGGTAATACATCCAAAGTACCCAGAAAATAGTTTAAGTTCTTAAACACAGTGCGCTGAGTTCATAAACACATAATTATTTTCACTTATGCCGATATATACATACATATATACATACATTCTATAAATACTTCTCTCTAAAGTCATAGACGCTAATACAGAACTTTGATATTCTTTACTGAAAGTTACTGTCTTGAAATGTAATAGCTACACCCCAATTAAATTCTACTAAAGAATACACAGCAAGTTATGACAGACACTATGACTTCTAAAAGCTATCTAAGTGCCCTTACCTACAATTGAACTACATTCCGTGTGGTGGAAAACTGTTCTCTAAGCTGCGAAACAGCAACAAAAATTATCTCTGATCTGAAGTTTATAACACCCCCCCCCCCAAAATCATAGCTTATTATAAATCTTTACAAACACTACAACCAAAAGAACCAGGCTCTACCTGGTTCAAATGGAAAATAACACAAGTTTAGAAGAACATCAAATAATAGTTGTCACTTGGATTTTAATATCTAATTTGCACAGGGACAAGCTTAAGATTGCCAATGTTTTCTTGACAATTTTGATCTCAGTCTTCAGAACTCAACTTTGCAAATATCACAATTTAATTCAAAGTTTTACTCTATTTTCATAGACATTTGATTTTCCTTAATCAGATTGATTTTCTTTTCATTTCCACACTGAAATCTCATTACTTATCCAAGTTCCTTTCACATCTCACTACTCCTCTTTCAATTCTTCCTATATTTTTACTAGCCATATATACATATTTTATGTTACAGAATTCTAGTTGTTCATTTACTTACCTGCTTCCCTCAAGAATGCACATTATTTCATAGCTTCATTTCAGTTATTTTTCAAAAAGAGCTTTAAAGCAATCTCTTCTTATACTCAATAGAATTTCTTAAATCCCCTCGCCCCAAATGTAAAGGACTCATAGATAGAGTATATTTAGTATGTGTATAGAGTGGATATTATACAGTATGTGGCACTGTAGGATTAGCACTGAACTGCTAACTGAAAGGTTGACAGTTCAAACCCACCAGCTACTGGGTCCCTAGGAGTCGGAACCGACTTGATGGTACTTACAGCAAAAGCATATTCTGTGGGCAGAGTTACTAGATAAAAATAGGATGTCCAGTTAAGTCTGAACTGTGGGCAGAGTTACTAATAAAAATAGGATGTCCAGTTAAGTCTGAACTGTGGGCAGAGCTACTAGATAAAAACAGGATGTCCAGTTAAGTCTGAATGTCAGATAAGTAACAAATAATTATTGGCATATGTATGGTCCTGGTGTGTCACTGTAGGATAAGCACTCGACTGCAAGGTTGTTTAGAACTGAAAGGCCTGTGGCTCTAATTCACCAGCTGCTCCTCGGAAACCCTATACAGGGTCGCTATGAATCAAACCAGACTCGATGGCTCTTTACAACAACATGAGCCACATAGTATTTGAGACCAAACAAAAACATTGTGTGAAACCTACTTAATACTATCTAAAAATAGCATTTTTTTATCTGAAATTCAAACTTAGCTGGGTGTCCTATACATTTATTTGCTAATCTGGCAGCCCTATTGGGTTTACACCATTATGGTAGAGTCTCTGTGCCTGACCTGAGTGGGTGATACCTGTGTAGCACCTGTCATGGCATATGCTTACCCACATAACCCACATTCATAACAGATGATGCTGCAGTGGAATAATTCATAAAATACAATAATCTGCTGGAAAAAATACTCAGATAAAGCTCCTATTCGTGTGTTTCCCCTTATCACCCTGTTAGACACAGGGTGATAAGTCAAGTCAGTTTCAACTCATAGCGACCCTATGCACAATATATTGAAACACTGCCGGCTCCTGCACTAAAAATAAATGAATCTATTTTCTAACTATTGACAGTCCTCTCAGAGTAAACGCTCTTAAAGTACATACGAAATGAATGTTCAGGAAAATTTAAATTTACAGAACAAACTTAAAGTGTTTTTGTATAAGACATTACACTTCATTCTTGGGGAGGGAAGGAATGCATTAGTATGAATAATACCCAATAAAAGCATGGTCTCACTTTATTTAAAGTTAGCAGTTTCTTACTAAGATTACAAGTAGTCTATAGAGGTAATGAAGGCGCTCTGGTAGCATAGTAGTTACGAGTCGAGTTGCTAACCTCAAGGTCAGCAGTTCAAAACTACCAGCTGCTCCATGGGAGAAAGATGAGACTTTTTGCTTCCATAAAGATTTATAACCTCAGAAACCCTATATAGGATCTTTATGAGTAATAACCGACTCCAAGGCACATAACCACCACCACCATAGAGATAGTGGAGTTTCTATACACACATATTAAAAATAATAATAATTAGTAAATGTACAATGGCAATTTTAGACAAACTGAACTTACACAGTCCAAAGTAAGCCCCATGTAGCAAATAAATAGTATACCAAAGATAACCGCTGGTAAGTTTGAACAGAAAAAAAGACATGTAACACAGTCTTATTAAAAAAAAAAAAAAAGAAAATTCAGTTTAAAATGAGATTGTGAATATCTGAAAAATATTACTTACTTCAAGACCATTTGAAAAGAACTGTAGTTAAAAGTATATCCGCCAATCACCCACATAAACTTCCCATGTAAAACGGCTTTATGTGAAGCCCGGCCTACAGAAGGACTGAAGGGTTTAACATTTGGCAGAATCCAGTAAGACTCGGTAGAAGGGACATTCAAAGAGCAATCAGGACCTATTTAAAAACAGAACCAAACAACACACTGCATTAGACAGCGCCCTTAGATTACAAAAGAGAAGCAGTGGGTTAAGAGAATTCAATAATTCAATGTTCATCATGTTCATAATGTAATAGTCCTTAAATATATAATAAATGATCCGAAATATAATTTTTTAAATTCTAACATCAAATGTAGTGAGTGCCTACAAGAAAGAGTCAGACATTCAATCAATCTTGAATATGTTCAAATAAATACCACCATCTGAAAGAAATGTTTAAGCAATGTAAAAATTTAGATTAACTTGAAATGTTAGAATTTCACATACAGTTCTGACTCTTAACAGCAGTCTGATCTATGATCTATGGCAAGTCTGTTTAGCACTCTCATTATAAAGTCTTCATGTGTAAAATATAAATTGTGCTTTACCCGCTAGGCATTGCTATTAATATTTGGTTTTTAGAAGGACAGTAGAAATGAAAGCATTTGTAAATTATAGTCCTAAAAATATATAAAATAAAGATTACAGTTTTTTCTTAGCATTATTCAATTGCCTTACACACTTATGAAAGCTGGGTAATGAATAAGGAAGACGGGAGAATAGGTGGTTTTGTACTAGGAAAGCTGATGTCGAATATTGAATGTACCATGGATGGCCAGAAGAATGAACAAATCTGGGTTGGAAGAAGTAGAGCCAGGGTGCTCCTTAGAAGCAAGGATTTGCTGTTGTTGTGTTCTTGAGTCAGTTCAGACCCGTAGCAACCCTGCACAGGGTTTCCGAGGAGCAGCTGGTGAGATTGAACCCCCAACCTTGCAGTTCAAATGGCTTTGCAGTCTGGCACATTAACCCCCAGTGCCATACCAGGACTCAGAACTAAGGAAGGTGAGATCTTTTATCATGTACTTTGAGCATGTTACTTCAGGAGGGCCCTGTCTATGGAGAAGACCATCACACTTGGTGGAGGGTTAGTCAAACGGAGGAAGGCCAGATGGACTGACACAGTGGCATCCACAGGCTAAAGCATATCAATGATTGTGCGGATGAAGCAGGACTCAGCAGTGTTTTGTTCTGTTGTACAGAGAGAGGGTTGCTATGAGTTGGAATTGACTCAATGGCACCTCATAGCAGCAACTTTTTTTGATAAATAATTTTACTGGAACACAGTCATAATTATGCATTTAAACATTTTCTATGACTGTTCTTACACAAGAGTAGCAGATAAGTAGCTAACTGACACTACTATTGTTAAGTGCTATCAAGACAGTTCCAACTCACAGCAACCCTGTATAGGATTTCTGAAAAGCAGCTGGTGGATTTGAACTCCCAAACTTGTGGTCTGCAGTCCAGTGTTGATTCTAAATTGCCACACCAGGAGTCTATATGGGCTGCACTATATGAGCTGTAAAGTAAAAAATATTGACAATCTTACCCTTTACAGAAAAACTTTGGCTGATTTAAGAAGAACTTGACCACATGAACATCATTTATATATATATGTTACCTTCTTAAAAAGGAAACATAGGGGGGGAAAAAAGGAAACAGACATTTTAAACAAAACAAATGAGGTAAAATACTAACAGATTCATCTAGATAAAGGTTTCACTGGGGTATTCTTTGTATTATTCTTACTCTTGCAACTTTTCTATATTTTTGAAACCACACTATCCCCAAGTAAAATGTTAAAAACCAATAGACCACTGCACAGAACTGGAAGCAGGCAAGTAATATCTGACTGCAGATGTGATTAAATTCAGCATTTTGTGATGGGGAGAGTTTCTAGGACTATCCAAGGAAGCCCTAGATGTGATCACAAATGTCCGTACAAGAGAGGGAGATGAAGATTTGACTACAGAAGAAGGTAGCAAGATGGATGATGGGTCAAGGGCATAAGGAATGCAGGCGCACAGCTCTAGAAGCTGGGAAGTCAAGAAAACAGATTCTCAATGTTCAGCTAGCACTGAGCAGTGGACATCTCCCAGGACAATCCGCACAAGCACAGCAAGACTGGAGGCAAGAGGAAGCTCTATCACAAGAAGAGGAAGTATGAACTGGGATGTCCAGCTGCCAACACTACGATCAGTCTCTCGGTGCACACATAGTTGATGTGAGAGCAGGCAACAGGAAGGACCAGGCCCCTAATGTGGGGGCCTTCCCCTGGGGCTCTGAATCCACTAGCTCATTGATGCTGTCATAAACGAGCTGGTCCACACCTGGGGAGGCCCTACTTCCAGCTCACTGTCAGAACACCACCCCAGCAATGGTACAAGTCACACTATCCACTGACATCTGAGGAAGAAGAGAGTTCAAACAAAAAGTTGCTGTTGTTGTTAAGTGCCATCGAGTCGGTTCCGACCCATAACGACCCTGGATAGGTTTTCCGAGGAAAAGTTGGTGAGGTTGAACCTCCAACCTTGCAGTTCAAACGGCTTTGCAGTTTGGTGCATTAACCCACAGCGCCACACCAGGACTCCATCAACAAAAAGTGATGGACACAAATTCAGAAGAAATAGAATGTCAGGAAAAAGAATGCACAAATTCCAGTCTTTCGAAGGATCCAGCTTGGCCACGCCCGCTTCTTGTGGTTAAGGTGGTGACGCAGACAGGTAAATGCTAGAACTAGGGCAAGGAGCTGAGAGGACTCAAGGCCCGGAAACAAGAACAACCCTCCATCCTCCTGATGTGGCACTGTAGAATAAGCACTGGGCTGCTAACCACAAGGTTGGCAGTTCAAGCCCACCAACCGCTTTTCGGAAACCCGACACAGGGTCGTGCTAAGTTGGAACCAACTCAACAGAACTTAACAACAATAACAGCCTTTATCAAAAAAAGAAAAGAAAACAGATTTTCTTCTGGAACCTCCGGTAAAAAGCCAGCCCTGTCAACATCTACTTTCTACTCAGAGAAACTGGTTTTGGATTTGTGATATCTGAACTGAAAGAAAATAAACACGCTGTTCTAAAACACCAAGTTTGTGGTCATTTGTTACAATAATCATAAGAAACAAGTACAGAGCTATTTAACGGAACAAACAATTCCAAAGGTGTTAAAAAAAAAAACAAAAGTTAAAAAAAAAAACTCTCCTGCTAAGGCTGAATTTTCCAACCAAATAAAGAAAAGCAGCTAAAATGTTTCCTATCTTTATTACCAAATTTTGTGTAACTTCTGGCAATTAGTAGAAGGAATGATCAGCAGCCCAGCTCTACATATTATATTTTTAAATGTCCAAATTAATTAAGTTTATAAATTAAATGGTAAGATTTAAGAATATATCTTAACTTATGGATGCAGTAGCACAAAAGAGGGAACAAATCTTTACAGCGAGGATCACTCCCACCCCCTCCATATACACAGTAGACAGGGATGGGCAACTTGGACTCTGGCTACCCAAAATGGGAGGCTAGAAAAGCAAGTGACTAGCTTACAAGCTTTCAACAGGGAGCCTAGATCCAGAGGGCACAGAGGAAGGTAGAATCTCCACTGAGTAGTATCCAATCTGTCTGGGCGGGGCTAATGAAAGGAGATGGGGATAGGTCCCTTGTGGCACAATAGTGAATAATTGTTATCAGGGCAGACTGCGAGGGTTGGAAATGTAAAGGTAGATGTTTTGTAGCAAAAGGAGGGGAGTGATTGACTATGCAGTCCAGGAGCAGAGGTCCCTGGAACCATCAAGGGAAAAGAACGGAGTGTGAGACCCTACCCAGAGAAGCAGTGACGCCAGAGATGGAGGCAGAGATGATGACGTGGAGAGATGTAACAGCTGGGGACTTTAGACACAGAGAGGGAGAGGGACTGTGTGCTGATGACTGGGGGGCAGGCTTGCAGGGTATACCCTTTGGTTGGTTGATGATGCATGGAGGGGCTTGTAACCAAGGCAATGAAATGATATATATGATAGGATGAATGTAAAGCTAATGTTTTCCCATGTAAACTGTCACATAATCAAAATACTTAAACAAAAAAAAAAAAACCTTAACCATGAGTCTTGATTGACAGCTGCTTCTAGAAGCAGACCTAACCTTCCCCCCTCCGCATCCTCATCATGAACTAATTGCTGCTGGGTAGCCATTCCCTCCTAGTTCAACATCTAAGGGCACCCCACGGACTAGGAGTAAAATATAAGTATTTTTCTCTATAAAGAAATGGTTATGTTGTTCTCAGACCATGTGCTACTGTTCCAAAGTCTGGGAAAAAAAGTCACATCTCAAAAAAAAAGAATATGTCTTAATTCTTATGATTCAACAGTGAGTAATTGTTATCATGACTAATTGCAATTGTCACAACTGTAAAGGTAGAAACTTTGTATCATAAAATGGGGAGTAGTTAATCTTACATTCCAGGAGCAGAGGACCCTAGGACCATCAAGGGAGAAGAGCGTAAGTGGAATATGGGATCCTATCCAGAGAAGCAGTGACATCAGAGATGGAGGCAGAGAGGAGGACATGGAGAGAGAGAGCAGCTGAAGACCCTAGACTCATGGAAAGAGAGGGACTGACTGCTGGCGGCCAGAAGGCAGGCTTGCAGAATGTGCCTTCTGGTTGTTTAAATGATTATATATTCTTGAGGGTTTTTTTTGTGTAAATCAAAAACACAAACAAACAAACAGAGAGTAGAAGCAAATATTGTTGAATGATGATGCATTCAGGGAACTGTAATCACTGCAATGATACAAAATACAATAGGATGAATGCAAAACTGATGTCCTCCCATGTAAACTATCACTCATTGCACAATAATAGCTTTAAAATAAAGAAAAAGAATATATCTTAAAGTTTTAAGCAAACTTCTCTTTTCTAATATGCAGCTTTCTGCATACTGAAATCAAAATGATTAAAAATATGAATTATGAATTTGGAATCCAAATAGCTATAAAGAGTACTTTAGACCTATATGGGCTTACCCAGCCATGTAAACATCTAATATTGATAACTCCATTGAAGTCCAACTAACCCTGACTCTTTATAAAATATGGCTGTGAAAAATCTACCATTGTATAACCGGTTCCTCTGCATAGCTTGTCCTGCATACCTCCTTTCAGCCAGGATGGGTATGTCCTCAAAGTAAATACATCTCAGTTGTTTAGAAAAGAACACCATAAATGAATTCACATTATAGTGGTTTCCTATCAAGATTTAATATTCTGCCTTCTCCACAGGTTATCTGTGGTGTAATAAGCCAAAGAGCATAAATGAATTTCTAACGCTGTAACTTAAGGCATTAGTAACAGGCTGCTGAGAGTCCGATCTCTGCTGGAAAGCTGCTCCTTGGAAACCCGATACAGGGTCACTAGGAGTTGGAACCAACTGGATATCACTTAACAACAAAATAAAAGTAGGAGAGCCCTGGTGTGGTGCTATACGATAAGCACTGGACTACTAACTGCAAGGTCGACAGTTCAAACCCACCAGCCACTCTCAGAAACCCTGTACAGGGTAACTATGAGTCGGAACCAACTCAAGGGCAAACAACATAATCATAGAAACTACAATCATATACTTATCCCTCCTAAATGTTTATCTCCAATGCCACAATCTCTCTTGAATTTCAGACTCAAACTCAATCTACTTATCTGACATTTTTCATTTGAGTGTCTAATAATTATCTTGAACTTAACATGTCCAAAACTGTCATTGTGATTTTTCCCTCCCCAACAAGCTCTTTCAGCAGTGTTTACCGTCTCAGTCAATGGTACCTCCATTAATCCAGTTACCAGGGGAACAAGCTTTGGTGCCATTCTCAAGTCTCTCTCCTACAGCCACATTAATCCATCATGAGGTATGCATGCACAGCGCCTTTACTGCTGGTCAATGGTGGCTGCTAAGAAGGTTTGGCTTCACTGTTCCTTGTATCCCATTTCTCTTCTCAGCTCCTCTGACCTCTCCCATGAGATAATACAAACTTCCTCAGGTTCCGTACTACAGCTGGCACAGTAGTTAAAGCATTCAGCTGCTACCCAAAAGGTCAGTGGTTAGAACCCACTAGCTACTCTGTGGGAGAAAGATGTAGTCATCTGCTTCCCTAAAGACATGTTGTTGTGTTGCTGTGGTTAAGTGGTGTCAAGTCAGTTCTGACTCATAGTAACCACGTCTAGGGTTTCCTAGGAGCAGTTGGTAGGTCTGAACCACTAGCCTCGTGGTTAGCAGCCCACTGTTTACACAGCTAGGATACACTTGGGGCAGCTCTACTCTGACCTATAGGGTGGCCAAGAGTCAGAATCAACGCAAGGGCAGTGGGGTTACCTGGCGCAGCATGATTTATCCAGGATTCTGCTCTAGTCCTACACCAGTGTCCATTTTGATTGATTGGTGACTGAGTAGTGTCTCACCAGTTATGAACACCCTTCCTGCTGCCTTCCTCTAGTGTTCCTGTCCTGGCCAAGTCACCGTCCACTCTCAACTGGACTCCTGTCATAGACCTTCAACTGGTCTCTTCATTTCCATTCTTGTTCCTTTCTCACCACATTTAACTGTCCATAATGTAAGGACAGTCCTTAAAAATATAAATAAACCTGTATCACTCCCCTCCTCAAAGTCCTTCAGTGATTTCCCCTCACACTAAGGAAAATCCTTCAGAAGACCTTCAACCCCAACACGAAGCGTATTCAGAATACACTTAATGAAAACAAATGAATGAAAGAACCCAAGAGCTTAAAAGGATTAAAAAGTTATGAGACAGGGATGTAAACCTAGTCTGTGAAACGTTGGAGAAATTACTGAAATTCTTAATCATGAAGAACACAGGAGTTTGTGAAGACAAAATGAGCCTGTGTGTGAAGTCTCCTTTGTTGTTCTTAAATGCCATCAAGTTGGTTCCAACTCACAGAGACTCTGTATAGGGTTCCTGAGGAGCTGCTGGTGGGTCTGAACTACCAATCTTGCGGTTAAAACAATCCAGAGGTTATCCTACAGCACCACCACACTAGCCCTCCTCATACATGAGAAATCCCTCAAAATAGCAACTTTATTGTCGTTAATATGCCAACATCCTCATTTCAGATACAAGGAAGCTAAGAATAACTAATTTTATAAGCAAAATAGGTAAATCCTAAAGTCATTGAATATTAATTATAGCTATGCAATCCAGAAGAAAAACTAAAACTGCAAGTAAACCATTTCTGTAATGACAAGTAACCACAATTTGAGAAATAATCACAAATAACAAAATCTAGAATAAAGGCAGGACCAGAAAGTACTAGAAATTCAGGCCCACCTGACCCAAGTCATGGTATTTTCAATGTGAGCCTTATCCGCATGAGAAAGCTGGGCAATGAATGAGGAGCACCAGAGAAGAATCGATGTATCTGAATTACGGTGATGGAGACGAATACTGAAAGCATCATGGACTGCCAGAAGCACAAACAAATCTGTCTTGGACAAGTACAGCCAGAATGCTCCTTAGAAGCAAGGATGGCGGGACTGTCTTTTATATTTTGGACATGCTCTTAGGAAGAGACCATTCCTTATAAAAGGACATCATGCTTGGAAAAGTGCAGGGTCACCGAAAAAAAAAGGAAGACCCCCCCCTCCAACAAGATGGATTGCCATAGTGATGGTAACAACAGGCTCAAATGTAACAATTCTGAGATTGGAGCAGGAGCGCTCAGTGTTTCCTTCTGTTGTGCATCAGGTCGCTATGAGTCAGAACTCACTCCACAGCATTTAACAACAACATAACACAATATTCTTCTAATGCAGTCCCAGGGCAACTCATTTATAGTTTTTCTTCCTTTGCAAAGTATTCTAATTTTTCTACAGTGAAAAAATTCTTCCTAAAAGAATCTATCTCTAATAGATATCTCTGATTTTACTAACAGAATTCGGTACAAAAAAATGTCATCTGATTACACAAATCTAGTTTACAAACTAACTTTGCTTCCACAAAGGAGGATAAATATTTAAAGTTATCAGCTAAGCGAAATTAGCAATTCTCCTAAGGTCCCACAAATTTGTGGAGAGAATTCTATGTTAATTTCTGATATTACTAGAAAAACTGCAATTGCTGTGTTCAAAATATGCAGAAGAGATGCTAGCAGAAACGCTATCTTCCCCCAACAACACATTAGATGAGTCACTCCTACTGATTAATATTTCAGCAGCTAGCTTTGATTTTTAAGACAAACGAATTAGGCTAAGTGGAGCCAAGTATATAGTTTCTGAAATATGAAAACATGCACATACTAGAAAGAAGGAGGGTAACAGCAACCAAATTTAGCTACCTACTACCATCAAGTGGATTCTGACCTTGTACTGAAGGCATTAGAGAAAAACAAGGCTCTAAGAATGGTCAGAATACCTGTTAAGATATTTCATCAAATGGATGTGCCTATTTGTCTATGCTAAGACATTTAGAAAGGAGCTCTGGTAGCACAGTGGTTACAAATCAGGCTGCCAACCTCAAGGTCAACAGTTCAAAACTACCAGCTGTTCCGCAAGAAAAAGATGAGGTTTTCTGCTCCCGTAAAGTTTTACAGCCTCGGAAATCCTGTACAGGATCACTATGAGTCAGAACCAACTCCACGGCACATGACCACCACCACCAAGAAGGCAGCTACCTGGCCAACTGACTGGAAGAGATCCGTATCTGTGCCCATCCCAAATTAAGATGAGCTCATAAAATGCAGAAATTAATAATATTATTAATACCACACATAAGTAAAAGTTTGCTGAAGGTAATTCAAAACCAGGTGCAGCTGAACATTGATATAAAACTTCCAGAAATTCATTTCAGTTTCAGAAGAGGATATGAAATAAGGAATATCATTGCTGATAACAAATGAATCTTGGCTAAAAGTAGAGAATAACAGAAAGATGTTCATCTATGTTTTATTGACTATGCAAAGGCATTTGACTGTGTGGTTCATAGCAAATTATAGGTAACACTGCAAAGAATGGGAAATCCAGAACATGTAATTGTGCTCTTGAGGAACCTGTACATACACCCATTCGTTTTAACAGAGAGAGGACACTGTTTGGTTTAAAATCAGGCAAGTTGTGTGCCAGGGCTGTATTCTTTCACCGTTATAATTCAATCTGCATGCTGAGCTAACAATCGAAGAGGCTGTACTATACGAAGAAGAATGTGACATCAGGACTGGAAGAAAATTTAGTAACAATCTATGATATGCAGATGACAGGACCTTGCTTGCTCAAAGTGAAGAGGACTTGAAGCACTTATTGATGAAGATCAAAGACTCCTGCTTCTGTGGGCATTGACTGTGGATGCAAGTGAAATGAAATTTTTGGTTAACTTAAATTTTTGCTGTTTTTCTTAATGTTTCTTATTGGTCCAGTTGTGAGGATTTGTTATCCTTATGTTGAGATGTAATCTATATTAAAGGCTGTAATCTTTGATCTTCATCAAATAATATTCTGCATTGGACCAATCTGCAAAAACAGACCTCTTTTAAAATGGTAAGAAGTAAAGAGATCACGGTAAGGACTAAAGTGCACCTGACCCAGGTCAGGGTACTGTCAGTTGCCTCCTATGTATACAAAAGCTAGACAACGAATAAGAAACACTACAAAAAACTTGATGCCTCTGAATCAAAGAGCATCCGATACGCCCTGCCAGAAGAATGAACAAATCTGACTAGGGGTAAGGACAGTCAGAATGTCCCGCAGAAGCAAGGATGGTGAGATTTCATTTCATGTACTTTGGACATGTTATCAGAAAGACATCCTACTTGGTAAAATAGAGGGTCAGTAACAAATAGGAAAGGAGCTCTGGTAACGTAGTGGTTACGAATCGGGCTGCGAACCTTAAGGTCAGCAGTTGGAAACTCTCAGCCGCTCCACGGGAGAAACATGAGGCTTTCTGCTCCCATGAAGATTCACAGCCTTGGAAACCCTGTACAAGGTCACTATGAATCGGAACCAACTCCATGGCACATAACAACAACAACAACAACATAAAAGAGGAAGATGGTCAAAGAGATGGATTAACACAGTGGCTACATACAACAAATGAGCTTAGACAGCAGCAATTCTCAGGCTGGCGTCAGAGCCAGGCAAAGTTTCCTTCTGTTGTATGTGGGGTCGCTATAGTCAGGGCCAACCTGTTCCTGTTAGACACCTAACAATAACCGTCTTCATGGAAGCAGACTGTCACATCCTTCTCCCATGGAATGGCAGGTGGGCTCAAAGCCCACCTATCAGTTAGAAACTTCGCACTTAACCACTGCCCCACCAGCACGTCTATACGATAGCTGGATCCTGTCAAATAGCGAATTAGGAGGAAAAAACAAAAATTAGTCTTGGTCCAGGAATTCTTTTCAAAGGTATAAATTAAAATTATACCTTTAATTTAGATCTAATATATATCATCAGGAAGTAGTCTTGGTGGCATCACAGGATAAGTAAGCACTGAATTACTAACCACAAGGGCAGCAGTTGAAACCCACCAGCCACTCCATGGGAAAAAGATGAGGATTTCTGCTCCTGTAAAGATTTACACCCTCGGAAACCCTGTACAGGGTCGCTATGGGTCGGAACCGACTCAATGGCACTTAACAACAACAACAACAAAGATATACAGCCTCGGAAACCCTATAGAGAAACACTATGAGTAGGAAGTGACTTGGTGACAGTGAGTGAGCTATACCATCATGAAAAAATACATATTTTACTAATAAAGTTGAACATGTCTAAAGGGCCTCATATGAGTATTTTTTTCTTATAGTTCTCAACCAAAACCATTAGTTAATACTTCTAACTCAGAACTGTATCAAATGCAGGTTAACTCTGTTACTGCAAAGACCATTTTGATACTTTAAGTAAATACAGTAAAGGGGAAAATCAACCATCTAACAGTAGGCATCCTGGTGTGGGGCTATGGGCTAATATGCCCAACTGCCAGGTCAGTTTCCACCGTTGGTAGTTACCAGCCCTTAGAAATACTAAACAGGGTCGCTCTGGGTTGGAACTGACTCAATGGCACTTACCAACAACAGCTGCAGCTCACCGGTACAATGTCAGTTAGGGTCCTTTGATTGTAAGCCACATAAACTAATTTTATGAACTTAGAAAAAAAAAATCGGGAGTTCAGAAAACTTTAAAACAAGGGTGAAAAAATCAGGCTTGGCTAGACAGACACCTGGATTTATCATCCCATCAAAACTACCTCGATGAGTGGAAGGCAATTTCCCAAAAAGAAATTGGATTGCTGATAAGAAAGGGAAATGTATGCTGGGAAGGGAGATTTTAAGAGAGATAGATGCACTAGCTTATTGTAATCATTCCAGAAATAATCTTATTAATATGTGCACTGAATCAGAAATTTTCCAATAAAGGCAAAACAAGATAACATCATTGCAGGTGTCCTATCCTGCAACATTAATATTTGAAAAATTTGACTTTATTATAATATCTATAGGATTCTATATGCTTTCTAGGCCATAAAACCAATCTCCAAAGGTCAGGTTTCCATTTTCTTGTATTTTAAATGTCCAAAGCTGTTCTCCCAAAGTGATGGTAAATTTTGTATGTGAACTTAGCTAGTTTATTTAATCGAACACTTATCTAGGTGTTATGGTAAAGGTACCGTATAGATGTGGTTAAGAGCAATACTCAGTGGGGTCTAGTAAAGAACACCGTCCTTGATAACGTGGGTGGGCCTCAAGACTGCAGTGCCAACTCCTGCCAAGTTTCTAACCTGTTAGCCAACCCTACAGAGCTCATGCCTGCTGTTGTTGTTGTTAAGTGCCATCAAGTTGGTTGCGACTCGCAGCAACCCTGCATAGGGTTTTCAAGGAGCAGCTGGTGGGTTTGAACTACCAACTTTGTCATTAGCAGTCCAGTCCTCATCCTATAGCGCCACATCAAGATTCCACATTTACAAGTTGAGCCAATTCTATAAAATAGAATTGTGTGTGTGTGTGTGTGTGTGTGTGTGTGAACACTGACTGACATAGGCCAAGATTTTTACTTTATAAAACAATGAATTGGAACAATGAATGAACTACTTCTGTTCCGGGAATATTAAGTCCTCACAGTTTCAATCAATGATGCTTTTATAATAGGAGAAGGAGCTGACCTTTTCTTCAGTAACATCAATGATTTCCAACTCTTTTTGAGCTGTGGAAGTCTTAAAGTTTACATGAGCTCTTCACATATAAAATACCCCACGGTGGTGACGTAGATGATAAAGTTGACCAAGTGTCACTATCCTTCATCCTACTACACCTCATATTACCCAGCCCTTGAGTCATACATTTTAAAAACCACAAATATAATCAAAATATGTGTGTTGTTGTTAAGTGCTGTTGAGTCGGTTGCAATTCATAGCGACCATGTATGTATAGGGTGTCCAAGGTTATAAATCTTTGCAGGAGCAGAAAGCCTCATCTTTCTCACAAAGAATGACTGGTGGGCTCACAGTCCGTGCTTATGCTAGAGAACCACCATGCTTCAAAAAAAAATACGTGTGCAGAAAAACTTTATTTCAAAATGTGAAAGATCTCTTTTGGGAATAAATGTTGATAACTTCAATCTTTTCTCCATTTAGGTGCAATTGAGACAGTACCGACTCATAGTAACCCTATGCACAGCAGAACGAAGCACTGTCTAGTCCTGGGCCAACCTCACAATCATTGGTACATTTGAGCCCATTGCTGCTGCCAATGTGCCAATCCATCTAGTTGGGGGTCTTCCTCTTTAAAGCCAATCCTCTATTTTACCAAACATTGTACTCTTCTCCAGTGATTGGTCCTTCCTGACAATATGTCTGAAGTCTGAGAGATTAGGTCTGGTCATCCAAGGAGCGTTCTGGCTGTACTTCTTCCAACACAGATTGGTTTGTATTTTTGGCAGTCCATGGTACATTTAATATTTTCCTCCAACATAACTCAAATACATCAATTCGTCCAAAATCTTCCTTATTCACATATGAGGTTACTAAAAATACCATGGCTTGGTTCAGGCACACATTAATCCTCAAACTGACATCTGTGCTCTTGAATACTTTAAAGAGGACTTGTTCAGCAGATTTTCCTAATGCAGTATGTCATTTAATTTCTTGACTGCTGATTCCAAGAGAGTTGATGGTTGACCCAAGCAAAATGAAGTCTTTGACAACTTCAATCTTTTCTTCCCTTATATGGATGTTGTTTATTGGTCCAGTGTAAGGATTTTTGTCTTCTTTACATAGAGGTGCAACCCTACTAAAGGCTGTGATCTTTGATCTTCATCAGTATTTTAAGTCTTCTTCACTTTAAGCAAGCAAAGTTGTATCAGCTGCATTTCAAAGGTTGTTAATGAGTCTTCCTCCACTCCTGTTTCAACATTTTTCTTCATCTAATCCAGCTTCTCAGATGGTGTGCTCAGCAGACAGACTGAATAAGTATGGTGAAAGAACACAATCCTGGTGCACACTTTTCCTAATTTTAAGCTGTTCAGTGTTCTCTTGTTCTGTTCAAACTGCCGCTTGGTCTATATACAGGTTTCTTATGAGCACAACAAGTGTTCCAGAATACTCATTCCCTGTAATTTTGTCCATAGCTTGTCATGAGCCACACAATTCAAAAGCCTTTACATAGTCAGTAAAAACACAGGTAACAGTTTTCTGGTATTCTCTGCTTTCATCCAAGATCCACCTGACTTCAGCAATGATATCCCTCATTCCACATCCTCTTCTGCATCCAGCTTGAACCTCTGGAATTCCTCTGTCAACGTATGGTTGCAGTCATGTTTTAATTATCTTTAGCAAAATTTTACTTGCATGCCATATTAACGATATTGTCTGATAATTTTCTGCATTCTGTTGGGTCACCTCTCTTTGGAATGGGCACAGATATGGATCTCCTCCAGTCAGTTGACCAGATAAGTTGTCTTCCAAATTTCTTGGCATAAATGAGTGCCTGCAGGGCTGCATCAGTTTGTTGAAAGATTTCTATTTGTATTACATTAATTCCCAGTGTCTTGTTCTTTGGCAATACCTTCAATGCACCTTGGACTTCTTCCTTCAGTATCATTCACTCTTGATCATATGCTACTTCTTGGAATGGTTGAGGACCATTTTTTTGTTTTGTTTTGATATTGTGACTCTGGGTATCCCTTCCATCTTGTTTTGATACTTTCTGCATCATTCAATATTCTGCCCAAGAACCCTTCAATATTTCAAGTTAAGGCTTGAATTTTTTCTTCAGTTCCTTCAGCTTGAGAAATGCTGAGTGTGTTCTTTCCTTTGGATTTTCTAACTCCAGGTCTTTGCACGTTTCATTAAAATTTGGAATAAATGTATCCCTCAAAATTATGTCTCATAAAAAAGCATCTAAAATCATGAAATATGAAAATAATGAAAGCATGTTAGTGCTGCTGTTGGGGGATCAGTTTTGACTTCCATGTGGTAGAGGACTGCTCCTCAGGATTTCCAGGCTGTAGTCTTTATGGATTGAACTGCAAGGTCGGTGGTTCAAGCTCACCAGCGTCTCCTTGGAAACCCTATACAGGGTCGCTATGGGTCGGAATCGACTCGACGGCACTTCACACAACAACAAATCTCTATGGAAGAAGTCCTGGTGTGGCATTGTAGGATGAGCACTGGACTGCAAGGTCAGTTTGAACCTCAAGGTAAGTGGTTCAAACTCACCAGCCACTTCTCATAAACCCTGTACAGAGCTTCTGTGAGTCAGAAACAACTCTCGACGGCTCTTAACAACAACAACATCCATCTTTATGGAAGCAGACCATCAGATTTTTTGCCTCGATGGCACGAGTTGATTTGAACTGCCAACCTTTCAGTTACAAGCCAAGCGCTGATCTCTTTGTGCCATTAAGGCTCCTTAACAAAAGCACACAAGTCAAGATGCTTTTAGGCACAATAATTAACCTGACTCACGTTATCGATTGGCAAATGTATAATGCTCATTGAATATCTTTAAAAATATGTCTGAGATGCAAACGTCCATAAATTGACATTTTAACCCAATGAAATGTATTAAATCTGCCTAGAAAAGGAAGAAATTACTATCTAAAGATTCATTACAAAGTCACTTCTTACTGAGAAGGAAATTGTTATGGTAGTTATCAGTCATTGAAATGGCTATGACCTTTGTAGCTGTACAAGGCAGTTTGCTGTTGTTGCTAGCTGTCAGTTCAATCAGCTCAACCTTACGTATAACAGGAGGAAAGGTTACCTCGTTGGCCTTTTTTCAAAACACTTTCACCAAATTGTCATCCCAAGACTCAGATAAGAGGAAATAATGATTCTGGCCTACAAATAAGAAACTACTGATGGCCAAATAGGTTACATTAACTTGCCCAAGATAACTCTAATCGTGGATACAGAAGCATTCCTCCATAAATTGGGTTAACTCTAAGAAACAGCTACTCTAAGTAGGAACACCATGCTTTGAAGGAAATCTATAAATCATGGCGTGAATAGGAAGAAACTCTATTCATATAGACCATGAAGTAATAAGGACTACTTCATAAAATAAAAGTCTAAGAAGAATTTAAGACTTTGATTCTGATTAGTTGAAAATGCCAAGTAAATCATTAGCTAGGCTGAAAGCAACAGGATTTCTTTCTGTTACTTACCTAATTCAAAGGCAGCATAATAAACAGTTGTAAATATTTCAATATTAGGCCAATTTCTGTAAAGAAGGCTCCTATACTCATAGGTCTAGCACAGAATCCTCTGAGGATTTTGTTGTGATCCAGAGCTCCATCCTTGGTTAAATTCTCCACCTACATTCACTGGTAGATTGGTGATCTCATCCAATCTCATGGCTTTAAGTACCATCCATGGTTTCCAACTTAATATTTTAAAGTCAAACACCCCTCAATGTACATGGCAGTGCAGATTTCTCTATATCTATATTAAACTTATTAAGTTGTTAAGTGCCATTGAGTGGTTCCGACTCATAGCCACCCTCTATAGGGTTTCAAAGGAGTAGCTGGTGAGTTTAAACCTCCAACCTTGTTGTTCAAACCACCCTTGAGGTCAAGTGCTTATCTTATGGCACCACAGATCCATATTATCAACTGTTTGCTCAACATTTTTTCTTGGCTATCTAAAAGGCATCCCAAAGTTAACGTACCACAACCAAACTGATCTTCTTCCTAAAACCTTCCTTAAACTGATGTTGTCAGATGCGTTTGAGTGGATTCTGACTCACAGGAACACTCCGTGGAGAGTTTCTAAGGCTATAAATCTTCATGGGAACAGAAAGCTTCATCTTCTTCCCACATTGTGGCTTGTGGCCTCAAACAGCTTACCTTGTGGTTAAGTAGTTCAGTGCTTATCCCACAGCGCCATCCCTCTGCCACAGATGACCTCACATCTAATAAAACTCACCACCATGAAGTCGATTTGTACTCATAGAGACCCTATGCAGGGTTTCTAAGATGGTAAATCTTTACAAGGGCAGACAGCCTCATCTTCCACAGAGTAGCTGGTGGGTTTGAATCACCGACCTTGAAATTAGCAATCTAGTGCTTATCCTACAGAGGCACCATGTTCCCTTCCTCACGTTGTAAAGTGCCGTCAAGTCGGTCCCGACTCACAGCAACCTGTGGTTCACAGTCCATTGCTGATGCTACAGCGTCACCCCAGGAGTTTATGACAATTCCACTTGTCCATGTTCCCAGGACAAAAAACTTAAGGGTCATCTTTGACTATTGTCTTTCTTTCACTCCCTGCATTCACTCCATCAGCAAATCCTATTAACCTTTCCTTTTAAATGACATTCACTATTTACGCAATGCCTACCCTCTCACCTGCTGCCACCCTGTGTGAGCTACCCTCAGCTCTCATCTAAATGATAGCAGTAGCTTTCCTCACTGGCTGTCTGCTTGGCAGTTCAGTCACAATACAATGCACAGCAGCCAACCAAAACCTTTAAAACCAAGATCACATCAATCTGTTCAAAATTCTCTACTAGCCCCCATTTCACTCAAGGTAAAAATCTTACAATGCCTATAAGACCTATAGAAGCTTTGATGATCAAGCCCTGTCTGTCACTTTCCCTCACTATTCCAATGAACCCGTAACTTCATATATCCACCATCTGCCTTCTAGAGCCCACATCTGACTCCTCTACCCTTTGCTAATCCAACTGCAGTCACAGTGGCCTTTATGTCGGTTCTCAAATGCACCAGGCATGCTCCCACTTTAGGGTTTTTGCACTTACTAGTCCCTCTGCCAAGCGTTCTGGTGTGGCGCTGTAGGATGAACATGGCGCCAGGTCGGTTTGAGCTGCAATGTCAGCCGTTCAGACTCACCAGCCTCTCCTCAGAAACCCTACATAGGGTCGCTATGAGTCGGAAGCAACTCAGCAGCGCTAAGCAACAAGAAGACACTCTGCCTAGAATGATCTCACACTAGATATCTATATGGTTAACTCCCTCACCTCTTTGAAGTCTTGGCTCAAATATAACATTCTTCAGAAGGCTTAACCTGACCATCCTATTTTAAATTTCAGCCCACACCTCCATATCTATCTATCCTTCTTTCCTGGCTTTTATTCCATTATCACCTTCTGACAAAGTGAATAATTGATTATTCATGGTTGCTCTCCTAAACTATGAGCTCCACCAGGATAAGGATCGTTGCCTGCTTTGTCCTAGGATGTACTCCAAGCGCCTAGAACAGTGCCCAGCATTTAGAAGCTGAAAAAGTTGTTACATTAACGAATGAAGAAAATGAATGAATAAGTGGATGTTGTTGTTGTTGTTGTGTGCCGTGGAGTCGGTTCTGACTCATAGTGACCCTGCACAGGGTTTCCAAGGCTTTTAATCTTTACAGGAGCAGAACGCCTCATCTTTCTCCCATGGAGCAGCTAGTAGTTTCGAACTGCTGACCTTGCAGTTCACAGCCCGATTCGTAACCACTACGTTACCAGATGATAAGGGTAGTCAAATATACACTCCCAAGCCTGGTTTTCTTTTAAACAGTAAACTTTTTAGGGAGATGAGCAATGAACATGCATTCATATGACTTTCAACTAACTGTCAAGTCTGCTATTTTCACTAGGTGGGAAGAAAAATGAAATCCAGCATATACCTATCCACAATTTAAATAAACGGAGAAATTCTGCTCATTTAAAATTTATAAGCTAACTTGTGAATTTATTCAGAACAACCTCTGATCTCATTTATACAAATGTTATTGTTGTTAAGTGCCATCAAGTAGGTTCCAACTCATAGCAATCCTGTATAGGGTTTCTGAGGAGCAGCTGGTGGGTTTGAACCACTGACCTTGTGAATGGCAGCCTAATTTTATCCTATAGCGTCACAGCAGGCATCCCATTTGTACCTACACACTATCCTACAGTAAACAAATGTGTCCTAATATGTTACACCACCACTCGTCTGTCAGTCTGTCCTACTGCGGTGGCTTGTGAGTTGCTGTGATTCTGGAAGCTATGCCACGGGTATTTTAAATACCAGCAGGGTCACCCATGGTGGACAGGTTTCAGATGAGCTTTCAGACGAATACAGACTAAGAAAAAGGAGTGACAAACTACATCTAAATATTTCGTCACTGAAAACCTTATGACTAGCAAAGAAACATGATCAGATATAGTGCCAGAAAATGAGCCCCTCAGGTTGGAAGGCACTTAAAATGCGACCAGGGAATAGCTACTTCCTCAAAGTAGAGTTGACCGTGATGATGTGAATGGAGTAAAGCCCATGAGAGAAAAGCCCGCGGGACTTTCATTTACTGATGGAGAACAACTCAAAATGAAGACAAATAGTTGTAAACATCCATTAAAAATCAAAACATGGAATGTATGAATGTAGGAAAACTAGAAATTGTCAAAAATTGTCAAAAATGAAACAGAATACATAAACATCAATATCTTAGGCATTAGTGAGCTGAAGCTGAAATGAACTGGTATTGGTCATTTTGAATCTGACAATACATGGTTGACTAAACTGGGAATGACAAGTTGAAGAGAAATGGTGTTGCATTCATCGTCAAAAAAGAACATGTCCAGATTAGTCATGAGGTACAACGCTGTCTGTGATGGGATAATACCCATGCACCTACAGGGAAGCCCAGTTAATACCACTATTATTCAAATTTACGAACCACTAAAGCCAATGAGGATGAAATAGAAAAATTCTACTAACTTCTTCAATCTGAAATGGATCAAACATGCAAGCAAGATGTATTGATCACTAGTGGTGATTGAAATGCAAAGGTTGGAATCAAAGAGGAAAGACCAGTAGTTGGAAAATATGGCCTTGGTGATAGAAATTATGCTGGAGATCACATGATAGAATTCTGCAAAATCAATGATTTGTTCATTTCAAATACCTTCTTTAGAAAGCATAAGAGACAACTATACACATGGACCTTGC
>NW_006408521.1:44610580-44626831 GCF_000296735.1 Chrysochloris asiatica | reverse complement strand
ACTGTGGGTTAATGCACCAAACTGCAAAGCCTTTGAACTGCAAGGTCACCAGTTGATCCTCTAAAACCCTATAAAGGGTTGCTATGGGTAGGAACCGATTCAAGGGAACTTAACAACAACAATATGTTATACGGTGTCTTGGGGCGGTGCTTTAAGATAAGCATTGAACTGCTAACTGCAAGGCCAGCAGTTCAAACTCACCAGCCGCTCGTCAGAAACTACTCCAAGACAACCCAGAAATAAAATATTTTTAAACATAACATTTATGAGTTGGGTTAAAAAACTATTTTTTTCGTAATCAGCAAAAATATCAAGTTTTTACAATTTGAATAAAGCCATGGAGTTGAAGCACTTTTTCTGGTAGTCAATACTGCCACCCAATGGCAAATGTTAAAATCTGAAACAAAAGGACTGAAATGAAAATCATGAAGAGAAAGTATTCAAGAACCAAAGGGGAAACAAGATAAACATTCAAAATGTCTAGATTCAATTTATTCTCTCAATAATTACAATTATGTTTCATGCATCAGTGAAATGACAAAATTTACTAAAGCACTAGTCTTCTAAAAGTTGTATTCAGTAATTGAAGGGCTTAAAACAACCAAGATCCTTATATGAAAATTTTGCCTGAATTAGATGTTTTGTTTTTGTTTTTTTAATGATAGGATTCAGCAGGACATTCTGGAATAGGAAGGGTACAAGGTCAATTTCCTAACGGTTCATAATCGTCTTTGATATACAACAGATGGTGGCCTGTTTTTCATCTCTACAGCACAGGGCACAAATACTTCTGTTGTAACAGAGTACAGATCATACGGAGTCCTGGTGTGACGCTGTGGGCTAATGCTAGGACCTTTTAACCTGACCATCTACTCCCGTTGCAGCTATTCGTCTGAGCAGCCAGACTTAAGAGAAATAGTTCTCCCATTCCTTGTTATTGATGACACATGACACCAATCTAAACATATTTCAGTTGGATTCTTTATTTCTTTCGGCAGCCAAAGCATGGGATGGGCAAGAAATAGGGTAGCCAAACACATACCACTAAGCAGGACTTTGGATCTTCAAAATGACTCAACAATATGAGGAGATTTAGTTATTTTTATCCTTGCCTGCAGCATGCAACAGTAATCATAATGACACCAATACAGTGGCAGCGAAAGGAATATCCTTATCAAACTTTCTTGTGGCTTCATGTTTACAGTTGGAAGTATACAACTACCCTTTGGAGGGTTGGAGGAAGACTAACTACCTTGCTTTCTGCAAGCTAAGAGAACTTAAAATACTTACTGATGGAGATCAAAGTCTACACAGTCTCAATATACACTGCACATCAACAACAACAACAAAAAGTTTGACAACCGGACTAATAAATAACATCATGATAAATGGAGAAAAGGTTGAAGTCATCAAAGACTTCATTTTGCATGGATCTACAAATCATCACCCATGGAAGTAAGATGTGCCTGACCCAAGCCATAGTGGCTTCAATTGCCTCATATGTATGTGAAGTTGGGTAATGAATAGAAAAGACCATAGAATAATTGACGCAGATGAATTATTGTGTTGGCTAAGAATATTAAAAGTGCTGTGCACTGCAAGAACAGTATGTCTTGGAAGAAGCACTGTTGAATGCTCCTTAGAATCAACATGTTGTTAGAAGGGTCCAATTCCGGGAAAAGGACATCAGGGGTAAAAAAGGAAGACCCACAGTGGAATGGAAGCAACAATGGGCTCAACATAACAACTGTGAGTGTGGCGCAGGAGTTTGTTCGGTCGTGCACAGGGTCACTATGAGTTGGAACAAGATGAAGTAAGGGGCAGAAATGCATAGATATGGTTTACAAATATATTTCCTCTTTCGCTGTCCATACTGTTGAAATAAGATGGAGACTACTAGCAGATGAAGCAGGTTGGAAAACACTGTTACTATATGCATCTTTGAACTAACATATGTAAAAGCTTTACTTCTATTTCAAGGCCTTAATTTAAACACCACTGATAAAACAAAATAAAAATTTGTTGATGTCCAGCCATTTCAGGAGGTAACATATAATCTAGAACCAATGGCATTGAAGGAAAAACTCCAAAGTTCCAGGTGTTCACAGAATACCAACTGAAATGTCTCAAATGGATACAGTACTGGAGGTGCTCACTTGTCAATACCAAGAAATTTGAAGGCCACTACCTGGCCAACTGCCTAGAAGAAATCTATAGTTGTGCCTATATCCAAATAATATTGGTAATATTTTGAACAAATATTATCAATATAAAATTTTGGTAAAGATAATTCAAGAACTCCTGCAACAGTATATCGATAAGGAACTTCTAGAAATTCAAGTCTGCTGCAGAAAAGAACATGGAATGAGGGTGTGAGATTTAAGGTTTTGTGTTAACTTGAGTAGGCCTAGATTCTCAGAGGCTTGGCAGTAAAGCCATAGGAAGCCCCATGGTAAGATCTGTTATATAAGCAGCCAATCAGCTGAAAGGAAGTTTCCTCTGAGGGGTGTGGCCTGCTTCCAGCATACTGAACATTTGGACAAAGCTTGCCTGCTTTTCTGCCCAACCTGGATTCTGCATCTGTCTCAGCATCCAACCTCCAGTTCTCTGTACTTAAGTCAGTGGCCTGCTCTATTGCCCGCCGATCCTGGAAGCCATCTGCAGCAGCCATCTTACCTGGCTGACCTCTGACCTTCCCATCTTGAGTCATCAGCCCTCCAGTTACATGAGTCAGAAGCCACCAGCCTGACACCTGACTAATGGATTTGGGACTAGAGTAATGGTTATGAGTTGGGCTGCTAATCGCAAGGTCAGCAGTTCAAAACTACCAGCAGCTCTGTGGGAGAAAGATGAAGCCTTCTGCTCCTTTCATATTTATACCCTCAGAAACCCTGTATTAGGGTTGCTAGGAGTCAGAACCAACTCCACGGCACACCACTACCACCACCACCACCATAACTGTGAGTCATTTCCTCGATATAAACCTCTCTTTATATGTATGTGTGTGTGTTGTTGTTGCTAAATGCCATCAAGTTGGTTCCGACTCATAGCAACCCTGTTAGGGTTTCCAAGGAGTGGCTGGTTAGCTTGGACCATGGACCTTGCAGTTCAAACCGAGTTTGTAGTCTAGCACATTAACTCATATATATACATATATGTATACATATATGTATATGTCCACTGATTTTGCTTCTCAAGAGAACCCAGACTAAGACAGAGGACTATCATTGGTGTCAAATGGATCTTAGCTGAAGGTAGAGAGACCACAGAGATGTTTACCTGTGTTTCACAGATTATGCAAAAGCATCCAACTGTATGGATCATGACAAACTATGTATAATAACTTTGTTGAAGAACAGAAATTCCAGAACACTTAATTGTGAAAGACTTGCCATGACCAAGAGGCAGTCATCTGAACATAACAAGGGGATTTTAAAATCAGGAAAGATGCGCATCAAGGTTATACTCTTTCATCATACTTATCCAGTCTGTATGCTGAGCAAATAATCCAAGAAGCAGGACTATATGAAGAAGAACACAGCATCACGTCTGGAGAAAGACTTGTTAACAACATGCAGTATGCAGAAGACACACAATGCTTGCTGAAAGCAGAGAGCTTGACATCATTACTGATGAAGATCAAAGATTACGGTCTTCAGTATGGATTACTATTCACCATAAAAAAATTTGTTTACTCTCACAAAAACCTCAAAGGTAAATGGAGACAAAAATTACATTTTACTTGGATTCACACTCAACACTCATGGAAGCAGCAGTTAGGAAATCAAACAACATACTGCAGTGAGCAAGCCTGCTGCAAAAGACCTCCTTAAAGTGGTAAAGAGCACAAACGTCAGTTTGAGGACTAAGGTGCGTCTGACCCAAGTTGGGGTATTGTCAATATCCTCATATGCAGGTGAAATTTGAATAATGAATAATGAACACCAAAGAAGAATTTTAGCCTTTGAATTATGGTCTTCACAAAGCATATTAAATATACTATGGATTACCAGAAAAACAAACAAATCTGTGTTGGAATAAGTACAATGCTCTGTAGAAACTAGAATAGTAAGACTCTGCCTCACGTATTTTGGACGTGCTATCAGGAGGGACGGGAGTTCTGGTGTGATGCTGTGGGTTAATGTGTCAGACTGCAAAGCTGACTGAACTGAAAGGTCAGCAGTCAAGCTTACCAGCTGCTCCTCAGAAACCCTAGACAGGGTCGCTATGGGTCGGAACCAACTCGACGGCACTTTACAACAAGATCAGGAGGGCCGAGTCCCTGGAAAGGAACATCATGCTTGGTAAAGTAGAGGGTCCAAGAAAAAGAGGAAGACCCACACCAAGATGGATTAACAGAGTGGCTGCAACAATGTGCTCGACCATAGGATGACTGTGAGAACTGCAGAGGATCGGGCAGTGTTTAGTTCTGCTGTACCGAGGACTGGTTAAGAGTCGGAACAGACTCAGTGGTGCCAAACAGCAACAACAAGGTAAATGTATTCTCTATGTACTATTTTTTCCATAGAAAAGAATGCTATTTTAGTTTCAATATTTAATTCTTTTAAATTAAATTTTCATGGTACTTTTGAGAGGAAGAAATAAAACATATTATTAAAATAGCCATTTACTAAAATACATGAGCCTATAATGAAAGAATGAATCGGGCTGCGAACCTTAAGGTCAGCGGTTCGAAACTACCAGCCGCTCCGCGGGAGAAAGATGAGGCTTTCTACTCCCGTAAAGATTTACACCCTCGGAAATCCTGTACAGGGTTGCTATGGGTCAGAACCGACTCGACGGCACTTAACAACAACAACAACATAATGAAAGAATATTGAGAAATTTCTATCTCTTGTAACTACAATATGTAACCAAATTCAGTCCAATAAGAAGTCACTGATACTGTATGCAATTAGCCTATTTTTAATACAATAACATGGGTTTAAGATAGGCAAGCGTTTCTTAATTTATACAAAGCTTAAAACAATTTCCCAAAGTGAGTACTTAACATACTCAGCACCACTGGAAAGAAAATATCATCTCAAAAATAATAGTAAATTCATCTTGTGTAGATGGGTCTGGTAAAAAAAGATGGGGATAAGATTATGATTCAATAGCAAGTAATTGTTATCATGACTAATTGTGACTGTCACAATTGTAAATGTGTAAGTTTTGTAACAAAAACAGGGGAGTAGTTAATCTTACAGTCCAGAAACAGAGGACCCTAGGATCATCAAGGGGGAAGATCACGGGCGGAATGTGGGACCTTATCCAGAGACGCAGGGACACCAGAGACGGAGGCAGAGATGGGGACATGGAGAGAGGGAGCAGCTGAGGACTCTAGATTCATGGAAAGAGAGGGACTGAGAGCTGGCAGCTAGGAGGCAGACATGCAGAATGTGCCCTTTGGTGGTGTCAATTATTATATATGCCTGAGTGGTTTTTTTTTGGGAAAAAAAAAACAGAGCTAAAATGGATAGAAAGAAATACTGTTATAACTGATAGTACATGGAGGGATTATAACCATATAACCATTGTAATGAAACAAAGTATATGATTTGTTGAATGTAAAATTGATGATCTACAAACCTGTAAGCTTTCACTCAATTCACAATAAAATCTTGAAGTAATAATAATGGTAAATAGTGGCGTGGCACTGTAGGATAAGCACCAAAAGATCAGTGGTTAAAAATCACCAGCCGCTCCTCAGAAACCCTATACCGGGTCACTATGAGTTGGACCCACTTAACAACAACAACATATAAAGAACACAGTCACTGTAATTTTTTATTTATGACAAGTCTGGCAAGAAGTACTACTACTATGCTATGAGTAAGATCTGGATTATTCTTAACTCAACGTTCCCTTTATCAACAGGAGTAAGATGTTGACACAATTTAGCTTTCAAGATTTAAACATAATTAACATAAAAAATAAGCTCTCAAATACTGAAATGAATCAATGTCTAAATGTGAGGATAAATGAATGGATAGCTAGAACTGTCTTTTATCTCCACAGTGCAGAATTTATGATATTATGTCCAGATACTCATCATTTTAAATTAAACTAAAAAAAAACTCATCATTTTAAATTAAACTAAAAAAAAAACTCATCATTTTAAATTAAACTAAAAAAAACTCATCATTTTAAATTAAAATTAAGATGATATATTGTTATAGAAATTGCTTTGAAAATCTTCCCTAAGTATCTTATATAATAGGCAATGAAAGTACTATATGTCCTAAGTAACTTTTTTTAGTCTGTGTAGTTAAAACTAGCCACAAGAGGTCAGTAGTCTATAAGAAATTTTTGTCTGACACTTTGTAAACTTTCTAAGTTTTAAGGTTGTTTCTATATGTTTCATTTAACACTATTTCACAACATGGATTCTTTATTCTGGACTTTTTTACTCTTTGATGCATTTCAATTAGTATTTATTTGCAACTGGTCATTCAACCCATGAGTGACTTTGCTACTAAGACTCCAAACTTGTAGATACAATGCAGTCAGTACAGATAAACATTTATTTTCCGCAAGATGATACTCCAAAATTTACAAAACACTTGCATATAAAACTTCAGTTAACCTTCCAAATAGCATGTAGATAAAAGCTTTACCAGTTCTATTTATGAGGAAGTAAAACAGATGATTAAGAAGTTGCTTGTTGGCTACCCAAAATGGGGGGGGGGGGGAGGCGCTACAAGTAACTGGCTTACAAGCTTTCAAGAGGGAGCCTAGATCCAGAGGGCACAGAGGAAGGTAGAATCTCCACTGAGTAGTATCCAATCTGCCTGGGCGGAGCTAATGAAAAGAGATGGGGATAGGTCCCTTGCGATACAATGGTGAATAATTGTTATCAGGAGTGACTTCGAGGGTTGGAAATGTAAAGGTAGACGTTTTGTAGCAAAAGGAGGGGAGTGATTGACTATGCAGTCCAGGAGCGGAGGTTCCTGGAACCATCAAGGGAGAAGAGCGGAGAGCAGGACCCTACCCAGAGAAGCAGTGACACCAGAGATGGAGGCAGAGACAATGACATGGAGAGATGGAGAGGCTGGGGACTCTAGTCCCAGAGAGGGAGACAGGATGTATGCTGACAACTGGGGGGACAGGTTTGCAGGGTATACCCTTTGGTTGGTTGATGATGCATGGAGGGGATTGTAACCATGGCAATGAAATGATATACAATAGGATGAATGTAAAGCTAATGTTCTCCCATGTAAACTATCACATAATTCACAATAAAACATTTAAAAAAAAAAAGAAGTTGCTTGTTAAATGGAGTGTTCTAAAAGTAAAAACAAACACACGAGATTTGGGTATTTGAATTATAGTAAACAAACCCATGCAAAATTTTCTGTGAACTAACTAGCTGTTTGAATCACAGTTTCCATTCCAAAGCCACCAGACCACACATGCTTACCTTGCCAACTGTCATTGCAGACACACAATTTCTCTCCCGTTAAGTCACAGTAGCCGTGGTCTGGACTCCCACAGTTGGCTTTGCAGTAAGGAATGTCACAAGCTCCCCCTTTCCAGTATTTATCACATTCACAGTATACTTGACTGGGAGCGGAGATACTAGTGGTACATTTCCCATGACCAGAGCAATTGTTAGGACAAGAATTGATTCTGCAAAATACAATTGATATACATTCAAATTCAAGAGAATTTTAAGTGATTTCTGTTTGACATTTTGTCAGCGTTTTAAGTTTTGATGTTGTCTTACATGCTGCATTTAACACTATTTCACAACACAGATCCAATTCCTTATTCTGTACGCTTTTACCCTTTGATGCCATTCAATTGGTATTTACTTCCAATTGGTCTTCATTCAACCAATGAGAAACTCTGCTACCAAGACTCCAAACTTCTAACGACTCAACATCTACAAAATCTTAACAGTTTCAAGGGCAGTATTTAAGACTTCCGTGCTCAAATGTTTCAAATATATATTTTACATAAAGAAAACTAAATTCATAGGCACCTGAAACCATATAAGAAGCCAAAATACAACCTAGCTAGATTTTACAGTAAAACTTAAAAAAATCTGAGTTAAGTTGGAAACCAGTCAGAGCAGGAAAACACACCGAGTGTTTATGACAATTCTTAACAGAGTGCACTAGAAACCACTGTCAGAGCCAGAAAACGTATGAGATCCAGAAACACAAAACCTTCTCACTGAGTTCTAGCTTTCACAGGTTCTACTATACAGGGTCACTATGGATCGGAATTGACTCGACGGCACTTAACAACAACAACAACAACAACAACTATACCAAAGTAGCACACTCTTCTGAAAGAAAAGGGGTATTTATCTCATACCTTTTAAAATGATCTTTTAAGACCTTTTAAAATTCTACTATATACTTAAGTCTCCCTTGGGTACCTACTTGAACAATATAAATGCTATAATAAACTTCTCATTACAGAAGAATATTTTTATTTTTCCTAAAGCTATCTGTGTAAGAATGTCTTTATTCCTGGTGCTAAGGGAAAAATAAGTTGATACAGCTCCTCTGTGAGTATTCCTATGGAAAAATGCAAACATCCCTGACTACTTCTTTCCATGTTTGTATTTCTAGATATAAAAATGTATGGAAGCATCAGATATCATAGATACTCAGTTGTTGTTGTTGTTAAGTGCCGTGGAGTCGGTTCCAACTCATAGCGACCCTGTACAGGGTTTCCAAGATTGTAAATCTTTATAGGAGCAGAAAGCCTCATCATTCTCCCACGGAACAGCTACTAGTTTCAAACTGCTGACCTTAAGGTTTGCAGCCCGATTCGTAACCAGTACGCTGCCAGAAGTCCTCCATATTAGGAGTAAAATACCATCAGACACAGAAAAGTCTGTTTGGAACTCCCTACCAGCTCCCAAGTCTGTGGATAAGACTTCAGTTACATCTATTTGTATTTGTTTGCTTCATCCTTCGCCAGCAAACATTTTTAAATTTTGTAAATAATTTCTCCCCAAATTTAATGTGCTACCATAGTTCCCTGTGAACTCAGAAATAATCCCAGCACCATTGCATTTTCTGTATAATTTGACATTTAATACACTAGTATATAAGACATTTGTAAAAATAAAAAACAAACAAAACTCAAAGTAAGAGAACAATTATAAAATGAAAGGGGTTTGGGTGGGTTTTTTATAAATACTTACGAGTAAAAAATGTTGAAACCAGTTAGATTATATGCTGCATCACTAAAAAAATGAAGTAGGGCATAACCCGATGTTGTAACAACTTCAGGCACAGTTTCGTTTCCCCTTACTTCAGGGACAATCAAGCCACTGAAAGAAAGCAAAATTGACCACAAAGTGTATTAATATACCTCTGACATTATGCTTACTCAGCAATATTCTTGTCAGAATCTCAGAGTGCCAACAAGTACGATGGGCAACTAGAAGAAATCTACACTGAGATCCGATCCATTTCTCACCCAATTAGCTCTCGAACAACCGCTGGTACACTAACATCTACTCTCATCCCTCGCCCTTTCTTTTTCCTTCCAACATTTGGACTTCCCACATGTGTCATCTCTCTTGTCCTGCTGTCCTCCTGTCACCAGATGACAGGGAGGACTCTTACTTTAGGCTTAACCTTTCTCGCTGTTTGCAAACTCGGATGAAAACAGAAGGTTCACACCATCACCATACCATCTAAGTTATCATTTGTTGTTGTTGTTAAGTGTTGTCATGTCGATTCCAACCCATAGCAACCCTGTATAGGGTTTCCAAGGAGCAACTGGTGAGCTTCAACCACCGACTCTGCAGCTCAAACGACTTTGCAGTCCAGCGCATTAGCCCACAGCGCCAAAGGTTATAATTTAACTCTAGTTAAATTATACATTTCCAATACATCAATTCAGGTTAAAATATATCATTTTTTTGATTCTTTAAAATGTTGTTTGTTGATACAAATTATGGAGTCCTAGTGTGGCACTGTGCATTAATGCACTAGACTGCCAAGTCAGTTTGAACCTCAAGGTTGGCGATTCAAGCTCACCAGCCACTCCTCAGAAATCCTACACAGGGTTGCTCTGGGTTGGAACCGATTTGGTGGTACTTAAAAACAATAACATATAAATTATATTGATGTATAACTATTCCATAGCAGAATAGTGCTCCCCTTACACCCAGGTGTATACAAAAACTAAATATGTTGTAGTTGTTGTTGTTGTTAGGTGCCATCGAATCATTTCCAACTCATGGGAACCTGATTCACCACAGAATGAAATACTGCCCAGTCCTACGTCTTCCTCACAATTGTTGTCAAACTTGAGCCCATTACTGCTGCCACAGTGCCAATCCATCTCACTGGAGATCTTCCTCTTTTTTGCTGACCCTCCACTTTAACAAGCATGATGTCCTTCTCCAAGGACAGCTCCCTCATGATAATATATTTGAAATATGAAAGACAAAGTCTCACTATCACGGCTTTTAAGGAACATTCTAGCTGAACTTCTTCCAACACAGATTTGTTTTTTCTTCTAGCAGTCCACAGTACTTTTAATACTCTTCTCCAACACCACAACTCAAATGCATCAATTCTTCTACAGTCTTCCTTATTGAATGTCCATTGTCTCTCCATTGGCTCTTGAGCATATATCTCGTGAAATGGCTGAACATTGTCTATTTCTTTTTGGTACCATGCCTCTTTCGGGTACAGTGACTCTGAATCCACCTTCGTTTGATGCTTTCTGCATCATTCAATATTTTGCCCATAGAATCCTTCAATTACAAGTTGAGGCTTGAATTATTTTTTTTCAGTTCTTTTAGCTTGAGAAATGCTGAGTGTTTCCCTTTTGGTTTTCTAACTCCAGGTCTTTACATATTTCATTATAATACTTGACTTAGAAATTTTCGAGCTGCCTTTTGATTTTCTATTCGGCTCTTTTACTACCTCATTTCTTCCATTTGCTTTAGCATCTGTACACTGGAGAGCAAGTTTCAGCATCTCCTGACATCCATTTGGTACTTTCCTTCTTTCTTGTCTTCTTAATAACCTTTTGCTTTCTTTCAGTATGATGTTCTTGATGTCATCCCACAACTCTTCTGGTCTTCCATCATTAGTGTCTAATGTATGAAATCTGTTCTTCAGATGATCTCTAAAATTCAGGTGGGATTGTTGAAGGTGAAATTTTGGATCTCATGACTTGTTTTAATTTTCTTCAGTTTCAACCTGAACTTGCACGAACAACTGATGGTCTGCTCCACAGTCTGCCCTTGGCCATCTTTTGGCTGATGATATAGAGCTTTTCCACCATCTCTTCCCACAGGTGTAGTCAAGTTAATTTCTGTGTATACCATGTGGTGAGTTCCATGTGTTTAGTCATCCTTTATGTTGTTTCAAAAGGTATGTGAAATGAGTAATTAATTTGTCTTGCAAAATTCTACCATGCATTCTCCAGCATCATTTCTATCACCAAGGCCATATCTTCCAACTACTGATTCTTCCTCCTTGTTTCCAAACTTTGCATTCCAATCAACAGTAATTATCAATGCATCTTGATTACATTATTTGATCAATTCCAGACTGAAGAAGTTGTTCCAATTCTTCAACTTCATCATCACTGACTTTAGTGCTGAGAACATAAATTTGAATCCAAGTGGTATTAGTGAGTCTTCCTTACAGGTGTATGGATGTTATCCTATCACAAATAGCATTATACTTCAAGCTACATCTTTAAATGTTCTTTTTGATGATGAATGTGATGCCATTCCTCTTCAACTTATTATTCTTGGTATAGTAGACCACATAACTGTCAGATTCAAAATGGCCAGCACTAGTCCATTTCAGCTCACGAATACCTAGGATATCGATGTTTACAAGCTCAATTTCATTTCTGACAACTTCCAATTTTCCTAGATTCATACACGTACACTCCATGTCCCGATTATTAATGAATGTTTGCACCTGTTTCTCCGCATTTTGAGTTGTGCCCATCAGCAAATGAAGGTCCTGAAAGCTTTGCTCCATCCAGATCATCACAGTCAACTCTACTTTGAGGAGGCAGCTCTTTCCCAGCCGTATTTTGAGTGTCTTCCATCCTAAGGGGCTCATCTTCCAGCATTGTTGTTGTCAGGTGCCATCGAGTCAGAACCAACTCATAGCGACCCCATGCACAGCAGAATGAAACAATGTCCGATCCTGGGCCAACCTCACTACTACTGCCACACTCGATGCCATCAATGATGCCACCTGGCCGATCCATCTCACTGGGGGTCTTCCCCTTTTTCTCTGACCCTCCATCTTACCCAGCATGACATCCTTTTCCAGCAACTGTTCCCTCCTTACAATATGTTCAAAGTATGAGAGACGAAGCTTAGCCATCATTATATCTAGCAAATTCTGGTGCTATTCATGTTTCAATATTCTGTATTTTGGTGCTGATAGTGTTCCACTGCTACGGTTTTCAGTGACTAACATTCAGAAGTAGTACACCTCTCCTTCTTCTTAGTCTGTGTTAGTCTGGAAGGTCAGCTGAAACCTGCCACCAACAGTGTGGTGATGGTGGTTATGTGCTGTGGAGTCAGTTCTGACTCATAGAAACCCTATATAGGGTTTCCGAGGCTGCAAATCTTTCCGGGAGCAGAAAACCTCATCTTTCTCCCACGGAACAGCTGGTAGTTTCTAACTGCTGACCTTGAGGCTCGCAGCAAAATCTTGATGGCATAGCTTCCAGCATCACACAAACCACCACAGTACAACAAACTGACAGACTTATAAGGGAATCAAATAAATGTACAAAAGCAAAAGCTCTATGCTAGTAACGAGTGCTTTTTTTTTTTTTTTAAGCCTACTTGTTCATGGAGAGAAAATGAGTATCTCCAACAAATTAGTCAAATCCTTGAAACAGTTTAAATTGACACTTAGGCAGCACTGTAATGTGAATTCACTCATCCAAGTCCTATTTGACAGAACAAAATGAAATATTACAATCAATTCATTTTGCAAAAACGTCCTGGTGTGGTGCTGTGGGTTAATGCGCTGGACTGCAAGGTCAGTTTGAATAGCAAGGTCGGCAGTTCAAGCTCACCAGTCCTTCCTCGGGAACCCTATACAGGGTTGCTATGAGTTGGAACCAACTCGACGGCCCTTCACAACAGCAACAACAATGCTGAAAATGGGGAGTGTGGTGGCTCTGTAGGATTAGCAATGGGCTGCAAAGCACAAGCAAGCCTGGCGATTCGAGCCTGCAAAACACTCCACTGGAGAAAGATGGGGCTTTCTGCTCCCACAAAGATTTACAGCCTCGGAAACCCTCTAAGTTGGAATCAACTTAATAGGACTTAACTACAACAAATGCTGAATATGAGGGAGCCCTCATGTTCAATAAAAAAGTGCTGCTCAACTATTAAATGAAAGTCAGCATTTCGAACGCACCACCCGGTCCATGAGAAACAAATGTGACAGTCTGCTTCTGTGAAGATTGACAACCTTGGGAACCCTATGGGATGGTTCTACTTTGTCCTATCATATCACTGTGGACTTTGGTTTTGGTTATCCTGAATATATCACAACTCTACAACAAAAAAGACCAACACTACACTTCAAAAATGAGTAAAGGGTTCTCATTTCAGTAGCACATACAAGGGAGTTTCAAACAGTTGGTGCAAAATTCCCTTATCCTTTAATTCCATTTTTCCACAACTTTTTGAAGCTACCTCATATACTTAAAAAAAAAAAAGGCAAAGGATTTGAATAGGCATTACTCCAAAGAAAATATACAAACAGCCATAAAGCACATCCAAAGATGCTTAACCTCATTACTCACCTAAGTACCGCTATTAAAGGTGCATATATAGAGTCTCCATCATAAACATACATATGATCCCAGCTACATTCTGTAGCAAAATGATTAAATCTTAATCTTAACACTGCATTTGGACTGTAAAAAAAAAAAAAAAATCAGAATATTTTAAACAATATGTAATATCAAAGCACAGTCTGAAGAAATTTTACTCAGCATTTTCTCAAAAATCTACATTACAGATTTCGCTATACCTTTTTTCTATACATTCTTAAATTACCAATATAAAACATGGATTAGCAATGATATTTAATTTGTAAAACTGACATTACAACTTCAAAATCTATTAAGGCCATATATCTCTGTCACCATTTTCTAAAAATTTAATCCATAGGAAATGTTCTAGATTTTGATTGAGGTGGAGGTTACATAAATGCAATACATTATTGAAACTTATTGCACAATACATACAAATGAGTGCATTGTACTACAGGCAAATTATACTTGGAAAAATGGATTTTAAAAAATATTTATTCAAAAAGCAATTATTCTGTTTTCTACAGAATCCTTAACTAACAGCCCAAATAAGACCCTCAAGTTTTAATCAGTGGTCTATATTATTAATGAATTAACAAACTGAGACCACAGGTACACAACACAGAAAGAATAGCTTTTAAGATTTTAGAATCGTTTTATAATTAGTAAAATATAACCATTTTCCACATATTATAAAATGGACCATAAAGAATTCATGATTAATTTACAATATATTTAAATAGATAAATTCAGTTTTAAGTCCTAAACTATTGAAAAACAGTGCTATTTGTATAATTAACTCTCTCTTCTTTTTAAAAAAAAAAAAAAAATTCTTTTTTAACACCCTTAGAGGTAAAATGATGAAATTTCATGAACCAATGGCATAGCTCAGCATGAAACTTATTTTTAATCTTTCATGGAAACTTCAAATTGTACAAGATGTTTAAAACAAGCTAATCTACTCAATTTAGACCAGCACATTAATAAAACTTCAAAATAAAAATTATATTAACATTAAACTATTATCATCACAGATAACAGGGCACTGCAATTTATATGAAACATGATGTCCAAAAGTTGTAAATTCCATTTTTAAAAATCACAAACAACTATATCTAATAATCATCAATTAAATTAGCTATGTACTTTGTGAAGTTATTGGACTTCAATGTTTTCATATTGACAGTATCAGTTTCTTTATCATTCCAGAACAAAATATAAATTAATCCAACACAAATGCATACTTACTAGCCTTCAATCAACCATGTACATTTAGTTTTATACTTATAGTTAATCGGACCATCTGTTAAATATCCCGAAGGTTCGGTTAACCTAGAAGAAGAAAATAAAATCACAAAAATAATTACCTTAAAGAAATGGTACGACTTGCAGTAGCATAAAACATTTAAGGCAGTAAACAGACAGAATAGGCCGTAACAACTACCAAAAATGAGGGTTTCTTTCAAACTTAGGAAAATTCTCAAATTACTTTTTTTCTCATTAATTCTCAAAAGAAATTTATTTGGTTTTCATAAACTTGGATATATTTCATTTTACATAGAGGACAAAGTTGCTGCCAGAGTAAATACTGTACTGATGAGTTCTATGTTGATACCAGACAAATTAAGTTAAATTTCATTGGCAGCAAAATTAGGTTCAAACAAAAGAAGAAAAATCTAATTGCACTTTGAAAGATGTGGATCTAGGGAAGGAAAAAACAGTACATGTAAGAACCACTTTGGGAGTTATGTGGTTGTCAAGTGTCGTCGAGTCGATTCCGACCCATAGTGACCCTGTGTAGGGTTTCCAAAGAGCAGCTGGTGAGCTTGAACCGCCGACCTTGCAGTTCAAATGGCTGTGCAGTCTGGCGCATTAACCCACAGCACCACACCAGAAGTTATACTACTGCTTATATTTCTTATTCCTCCACCAGGATTGCAAAGGCGGCTGCTACCAGTCTGGACAAAGTCCTGCTGTTACTTGTTTACACTATCATTTTCTCTTTGCTTTATCCATAATTTCCTTCTATTTTAAACAGTTACAAATACATAATTAGGAAAACTTCATCATTTCAGAGCTTACAAAATTTAGAAAATATTTCAATTTTTTCATTTTCTTCTCAGCTCCACCCCAACTATTTCATTAACAAAGGACCATAAAAGATTAAAATATCTTCTCACTTAGTCTTAATATATTTGTATAGACGCCCGTGTACTCACATGCGTGTGCACACACACATACATATATAATCAGGGCTTAACAGCCTATCTAGTCACATATGCCTATGCATGCATACATATACAATATACGCATACAGATACAAGTAATTATCTAGTTTTAGATAAACTTACGTTTTCCTTAAGGAGCTCTGGTAGCGTAGTGGTTACGAATCAGGCTGCGAACCTTAAGGTCAGTGGTTCGAAACTACCAGCCGCTCCGCGGGAGAAAGATGAGGCT
>NW_006408521.1:44605134-44606559 GCF_000296735.1 Chrysochloris asiatica | reverse complement strand
TGATGGCACCTAACAACAACAACAATAAGAAATTATCAAGGCAAGATGCAGAAGTTACGAATGTTATAAAGAATGTCAAACAGTCAAGGCAACTTTTGCTCAGGAGTGATTTACATCATCTAGGAAAAATGAAAAACAACGGTTGCCTTTGAGTGGATTCCAACTCATGGCGGCTGCATACGACAGAGTAGATTTGAGTTTCATGGGGTTTTCTTGGCTGTCATCTCCACTGAGGCAGATCCTAATGCCTTTCTTCTGTAGCAATACTGGGTGGACTCAAACCACCAACCTATTCGTTTGTAGCAGAGAGCAAACCCTTTGCACCAGCCAGGGAGCTACTCATTCAGAAAAGACAAACAAAATGCTGAGTGCTTTTGGCAGCCTCAAGGAGGCAGAAGAACAAAATGTTGAAGCGGTGGTTCACAGAAGTGAGAGGCTCAAATAAACAACATGGCACATTGACTTGGGGCACAAATGTGCTACTAGGGTAAGGTCATGCCAGAAGTAAATCAACTCTGACATGGATTTCGGCCGAGCTATGATTCATCTGGATGGCAGAAAGCCCAAAGTCTTCTAATTGGATTAAGATGATGCAATGACTTTGAAGGAACCAGACTGCTCCTTAGAAGCAGGATGGTAAGGTTTTGTCTTAAATGCTTTGGACATTATCAAGAGAACCAGTGTCCAGAAAAAAACACATCATGCTTGGTAAGGTAAACGATCAGCAAAAAAGAGGAGGACCCTCAATGAGATGGATTTGCACAGGCGCTATAACAATGGGCTGAAGCATAGCAATGGTTGTGATTTTGGAGAAGGAAGAGGCAGTATTTCATTCTGTTGTACATCAGGTCCCTATGAGTCGAGACTAAGCAATGGCACCTAACAAGAACAACATAACAGGACTGCTAGAATGCCAAGGATCCTAGTGGAAGAGAGAACAATCCTCTCTAAAAGAAAACTAACATTATCCTAGAGCTCAAATTCTTCCTATCAATAATCTTTCAAATAGAATGTCTAGCATATGATATCAAAGATAATCAGTTAAAGAAAAATACAAGAAAACAAAAAAGGGAACAGACTTAAAGATAATAACAATTTTTGAAATTAATATATGCATACTACAAAACAAATATGCTTACTAATTTTAAAAAGGTTTAAAATTTTGACGGCAAATTGAAAACTATAAAAAAGTAACAGCTTATTTGAAAAACAACAATGAAAAATTCTAGTGTTGAAAGTATAATAATCAAAATTAAAACTCTGTGGACAGACTTAATGGCACATAACACACAGCTGAAAACCGGATAAGAAATGTAAAAGACAGGTTCATGAAAAAATCCAAGCTTAATCACAAAGTCAAAACATATGGGGAAAAAAACAACATTAAAAATGTTAACATAGATAACCAGGAGCAGAGGTCCATGG
>NW_006408521.1:44603108-44604539 GCF_000296735.1 Chrysochloris asiatica | reverse complement strand
TTGCCTGACCCACAATGCCACCATGGCCCCAGTAACTAGATTGTTGTTATTAGTAAGTGCCGTTCGGTCAGTTGCTCTATAGGGTTTCTGAGCCTTTAAACCTTCAAGAGAGCAGAAAGTGTCATTTTTTTCCTCCAGAGCAGTGGCTGGGCTCAAACTGCTGACCTTATAATTCATAGTCCAGTGCTTATCGTACATTCAAAGATGACTTTGGACTCCTAGCACAACTCATCCGTCAGTCTGTCTTAGGGTGGTGGCTTGTGTGTGGCTGTGATGCTGGAAGCTATGCCACCAGTATTTTAAATACCAGCCGGGTCAGTCATGGTGGACAGGCTTCAGCAGAGCGTCTAAATTGAGGCAGACTAAGAAGGAGGGGCAGAGTGCTTCTGAAAGTTTAGCCACTGAAAACCATACAAGTAGCAGAGGAACACTGTCAGACAGCACCAGAATAATGAATACAGAAGCATGATGACTATTGTCGGCTCCAGTACCAGATGATGAGCCCCTCAGGTTTGAAGGCAATCAAAATATGACTGCCTCCTCAAAGTAGAGTTGACTGTGATGATGCAAATGGAGTAAAACATTCAACACCTTCATTTGTTGATGGTGCACAACTCAAAGTGAGGAGAAACAGATGTAGACATCCATTAACAATCAGAACATGCATGCAATGTTTGAAGTATGAATCTAGGGAAATTGGGAGTTGTCAAAAATTAAATGGAATGCATAATTATAGATATCCTACGCATTAGTGAGCTGAAATGGAATGGTGTTAGCCATTTTGAATCTGCAAATAATATGGTTTACTATGTCAGGAATGACAAATTGAAGAGGAATGGCTCTGTATTCATCATCAAAAAGAACATTTCAAGATCTATCTGAAATGTTGATAGGATCATCTCCACCCCCCACAAGAAAGACCAGTTAATATCACTATTATTCAAATTTCCGAGCCAACCACTAAAGCCAGTGATGATGAGATTGAAGACTTCTACCAACTTCTTTAGTCTGAAATTGATCAAATAAGCAATCAAGATGTACCAATAATTACTGGTGATACGAATGCAAAGGATAACATGACCTAGGTGATAGAAACGATGCTGGAGACTGCATGATAGAATTTTGCAAGATTAATGATTTCTTTGTCGACCTCACCAGATAGCATACACAAAATTCAAATTGAATACATTTGTGGGAAGAGATGATGGAAAAGCTCCATATCATCAATCAAAACAACGCCAGAACTTGGTCATATGCTAGTTCAGGCTCTTGCTTATGAAAATTAGAACAAGTCACAAGACCCAAAATTTGAATTTGCACATATCCCACCTGAATTTAGAGATCATCTTAAGAACAGATCAGATGCATCAAACATTAATGACCAAAGACCAGAAGAGTTGTGGGATGACATCAAGAGCATCATACAGGAAA
>NW_006408521.1:44601732-44602970 GCF_000296735.1 Chrysochloris asiatica | reverse complement strand
ATTTCAGAACAGACTCTAATAGTTGCTCTCCAGCATAGAGACACTAAAGCAAATGGAAGAAACAAGGAGGTAAAAAAGATGAACAGAAAATTTCAAAGGACAGCTCGAGAAAACAGAATCAGGATAAGGAAATGTGCAAAAATCTGGAGATGGAAAACCATAAGGGAAGAACACGCTCAGCATTTCTCAAATTTAAAAACTGAGGAAAAACTTCAAGCTTCGACTTATAAATTGAAGCCTGGAGTAACACTGCAGGGTAATGCACTGGACTGAAAAGTCTGTTTGAACTACAAGGTTGACAGGTCAAACTCACCAATCACTTACTCAGAAACCCTATAAAGTGTCGCTGTGAGTCGGCACCGACTCGACAGCACTTAACAACAACAACATGGGCAAAGTAGTGACTGATGTAGAACGCATTAAAAAAAAGATGGAAGGAATACACAAAGTCACTGCACCAAAAAGAAATGGATAATGTTCAACCATTTCAAGAGATAACATTTGGTCAAGAGCCAATAGAAATGATGGAAGAAGTTCAAGGTGCACTGAAGTCACTGGCAAATTACAAAGTTCAAGGAATTGATGGACTACAAATAGAAATCTTTCAACATATGGAGGAAGCACAGGAGGTACTTACTTATCTATGCTGAGAAATTTGGAAGACAGCTACCTGGCCAACTGATTGGAAAAGGTCCATAGAGAGGTAACCCAATGGAATGCGGAAATCATCAGACATTATCATTAATATCACATGCAAGTAAAATTTTGCTAAAGATAATTCAAAAACAGCTGCAACAATACATTGACAGGGAACTGCCAAAGGTTCAAGCCAGATTCACACTAGAATGAGGAACCAGGGATATCGTTGCTGATATCAAATAGATCTTAACTTAAAGCAGAGAGTACCAGGAAGATGTGTACTGTGCTTTATTGACAATGCAAAGGCTGTCAGCTGAGAGGATCGTAACAAGTTATGAACAACATTTTGGAGATTATTCTGGAACACTTCATTGTGTTCATGAGGAACCTGTACATAGACAAAGACACGGCTGTTGGAACCGAACAAGGGAACACTGAATGGTTTAAAATTAAGAAAGGTGTTTATCAGGGTTGTATAACTCAAACAGAACAAGAGGATACTGAATGGATTAAAAGCAGGAAATATGTGTGCCAGGATTGTATTCTTTCACCATACTTATTCAATCTGTATGCTAAGCAATAATCCGAGAAACTGGATT
>NW_006408521.1:44587346-44600047 GCF_000296735.1 Chrysochloris asiatica | reverse complement strand
GTTCACAGCCCGATTGGTAACCACTACGCTACCAGTCACTACTAGGAAACCCTTTATACCATCGCTATGACTTGATGGCCCATAACAACAACCTTGCTGTGGATGTGAAAATTTCTGAACACTCATAGACTGACAGTCGAAATGCAAAAAGTACAGCCACTTTGGAAAAGTCTGGAAGTTCCTCAAAAGTTAAACAGAGATACTATTTGACCCAATAAATCCACTCATAGTTGCATACCAAAAACAAATGAAAACATGTCCACACACAAACTTGTACAACAAGAACATTCATAGCAGCACTAGTCATAATCGCCAAAATGTAGAGCAAACCAAATGTCTATCACCTGATGAAATGGACAAACAACACGTGACAAATCCATAAAGTCGACTCTGTTGCCACTGAGTAGATTCCTGCTCATAACAACACTACACAGAGCTTCCCTCAGAGTTCCTGAGGCTGTAATCTTTATGGAAGACTGGACTCCTGAGGTGGCGCTGTAGGGTCAGCACTGGACTTCAAACCACAAGGTCAGCAGTCCAAACCCATCAGTTGCTCCTCAGAAACCCCATACAGGGTCACTGTGAGTTGGAAGCTACTCAACGGCACTTAACAACAGTCTTTACAGAAGCTGACTGCTACTTCCTTCTCGCACTGAGTGGCTGTGGGGTTTGAGCCACTAACCCTTCTGTTAGAAACTGAGAGCTTAAGCGCTGTACCACCAGAGCTCTGGGTAGGATGCCTTTAAAATAAACTATGTTCAATGCTTGCCTCCGAATCTACTTCAGGGAAGGGTAAGGCTAAAGTATAACCCAGCGAAGGCAGCACATCTTCAGGATGGGATTCAAGCATTTGGATCAGTCACCAAGCAGATGGCAAGGAGGACCACACCGAGTGCTGGATGGGCTGGGGTGCTAGGGTGCTGCTCACCCTTGGGAGGCTGCAGCGTCACAACTACTAAGACTCTCACCTCTGGTGAATGGAAATGGGATCCAGTGAAGAGGATGTACTGATCAATGCAATGGGCTCATGCAATATCTCTACTATGGAAGAGAGAAAAATACTTAACATAAGGATGGTGTCGGATTACAGAGTCACTGATTTCCTGAAAGAAGAAAAGTGTCCTCGATTCAGCCAGCCATTACTTTTAGATCCAGTGTAAAAGACAAGGGGCTCTGTAGCAACATTTAGAAACACTAAAGCCTGGTGTGGCGCTATAGGTTAATGCATCAGACTGCAAAGCTGTTTGAACTACAAGGTTGGTGGTTCAAGTTCACAAGCTGCTCCTTAGAAGCCCTAGACAGGGTCACTATGGGTTGGAATTGACTCAATGGTCCTTAACAACAACAAAGCCAGAGGGCTGTATCAGGATGAAAAACGGGCATCAGGCCAGATTGTGACATTGCAGAATTACGGAAAAGGCTTCAGACACAGCCCTGGAAAGACTCCGGTGCTGAAGTCCGTGGCCCAAAAGGAAGTGGCGCCTCTGTACCTCGGAGGGTGTGTCAGAGCAGATGCACTAGCAACCTTGAACCCCAGGTTTGTCTGAACCTTCTAGGCCTGTAAAAGTGGCCCACAATCCCTGGCTAGAAAACAATAGCCTCCCACTGTCTGGACTCCTGGTGTGGTGCTGTACTGCTAACCACGTGGTCAGTGGTTCAAAACCACCAGCTGCTCCTCGGAAATCCTACCCAGGGTCACTATGCGTCAGAACCAACTCAACAGCACTTAATGATAACAACTTGTGGGGAAACCACATAAAGACCTCACCAGAAAGAACGCCTTACAAGAAGATATGTGTCCTCCTTAAAGTCTGACTCCATCTCCTTTCAATACTTTAGCCAATACGTCCGGGTCAAGTACTGTCCCTAAAGTGTGAGAAAAGGCCTGCAGGCTCAGGCTGACACCCAACCACAGAAACCTGTGAGGATGTGCTGGCAGTGAAACTTGAACGTTCTGTTTCAGAGACGATGGACTACAAGGAGAAACAAGCTCGTGTGTACTGACACTGGGGCACTCTCTCGGACGCAGGATTTAATTTCCTTGTAAAAATGCCTGGAGCTGGTTCTAATAGCCTGCTGGGAAGGCTTCTTGAAGCTTAGAAAGATGATAGCCCACAATAAATGAGGTGGTAATACTGGAACTGCTTGAGCAGAGATCAAGGAAGGGTCTCTGGTGACATCTTGGACTGGATTTATTGCAGGTAACACATCAGTGTTCTCCGGGAAGACCAGCAGATATGACCGCTCCCAAAGTTAAGGAGAACGAGCTAGTGAGCAGGGGCACCCCAGAGCTCAGGGGCTGACTGGCTTTTAAAAGCCAAGAGTAACAGTGAGAAAAACAAATTCCCACATCTTTAAAGAGCCCTGGTGACGCTGTGGGTGAGGGGTTGGGCTGCTAACTGCAAGGTTGTCATTTCAAACCCACCATCCTACAGCACCGTAGGATCAACACGGGACTGTGAACTACAAGGTCAGCAGCTCAAACCCACCAGCTGCTCCTCAGAAATCCTATACAGGGTAGCTGTGAGTAAGAACCAACTCCACAGCACTTAACAACAACATCCACTCCACAGGAGAAAGATGAGACTGTCAGCTCCCATAACAATTCCGTCTCAGAAATCTTGCATCGGGTCACTAAGAGTCATTATCGACTCGATGACAGTGGGCTTTTGGGGTTTGAAAGGGTGACTTTTTTCTTTAGTCATGAGCCCTGGTAGCGCAGATGTTAAAACACCCAGCTGTGAATTGAAAGGGTGGTGGTTTGAAGCCCCGATGTCCTGTGGAAATCATAGGGAACAGTTCTATTCTGTTCTCTGTGAGCCTAACAGCCAGAACCAACTCACCAGCAGTGAGATGGTGGAGGGTTTTTTCTGTTGTCACAACAAGGAGTAACACCAGCATTGAATTGAGCACTGACAACTTGCTTCAGTAATTATGTCTCCCAAAGCCAGCCAACAAGTGGTGTCTCCACTAGGGCCATCGTGCCCAATGCAGAAATATAAAAAAATTTAATTTCCCAAATGTTTGAAAATTAAACAACAAAATACATTAGAAAATGTTTTAAATTAAATAATGCTAAAAACACAAATCAAAATACGTATGACTTAGCTAAAGCAGTGTTTAGAGGGAAATGTATACTCTGAAATGCATTTATTAGAAAAGATATTTTTTAAACGGATTATCTAAGGTCCACACTTGGAAACCCTTCATGACCTGGAACTGTTTTTCTTTTCAAATTCAGAAGTCTTCCAACTGCAAGACCACACTCTGATCACAAAGAACTGGTTGTTAGTTTGTTCGTTCACTTCTTACTCCCAATCATAGCCTAGACTCCAAATTTCATGAGGAACCTGTACATAGACCCAGAGTCAGTAACTTGAACAGAACATGGCAATACTGAACAGTTTAAAATCAGAAAAGATGTGATCCCTGGTTGTATTCTTTCACCATACTTATTCAATCTGTATGCTGAGCAAATAATCTGAGAAGCTGGATTATATGAAGAAGAACATGGCATCATTAACAGCCTGCAGTATGCAGATGATACAACCTTACTCGCTGAAGGCAAAGAGAACTTAAAATACTTACATTTGAAGATGAAAGGCCACAGTCTTCAATATGGATTGAGCCTCAATGTAAAGAAAAAAATTCTCACAACTGGACCAATAAATGTCAGGACAAGTGGAGAAAATTGAAATTGTGAAAGACTTCATGTTGCTTGGATCCACAATCAATATTCATGGAAGCAGCAGACAAGAAATCAAACGACACATTGCATTAGAAAAATCTGCTACAAATGACCTCTTTAAAGTGAAGAGCAAAGATACTAGTTTGAGGACTAAGGAGCGCCTGACTCAAATTACTGCCTCTGGGTCTACGGCATTTTCAATAACCTCATATGCATGTGAAGTAGCAAATAAGGAACATCATAGAAGAATTGATGTATTTGAGTTATGATACTGGAGAAGAATATTAAAAGTACCATGGACTGCCAGAAGAACAAACAAATCTGTGTTGGAAGACGCACAGCCTGAGCAGCCAGGATGGTGAGACGTCATCTCTCACGTTTCGGACACTTTACCAGATGGGAACAATCTGTGCACTTGGTTGGTAAAGCGGAGGGTCAGAGAATAAGAAGACCCCCAATGAGATGGACTGGCACAGTGGCAGCAGCAGTGGGCTCAAGCATAACAACAATTGTGAGGATGGCACAGGACCAGGCAGTGTTTCATTCTGTTGTGCATGAGGTCACTACCGCCCCCTCACTGTCTGTGTAAATGCAGTTTTGCTGGACACCGCCACACTCCCCTACTTACAAACTGTCTAAGGCTTCCTAGCAGTGACAAGGGCAGAGGGGAGCGGTAACAACAAGAGATCACACTACCTACAAATCTCCACTATCCGACCCATGACAGAAGAGGTGGGCCAGTACCACTTCTAGATGCCTACCACATGCACGTATGCCTGGCCAATGTCTCGTTCTAGCTGAAACGCCCAATTCAAAGTTCCTAATCAAATAAGACTGCAAGGCAGTTTATAAACACAGCCACTGCTAGACTCAGGGAAGCCAGTGTAACAGGAAACAGAACTAGAATGTAATGACGTGCAGAGTTATTCTCTGCATTGGGCAGGCACAGAAAAGCTAATAGAGACATTATTAAAAAAAAGAAAAGAAAATGTGATCATTGTAGTGTTACAAAGTCTCTGAAGCAATAAATCCTGTTGACCAAAGAGCAGGGTTTTCGTGCCACCTACAAAACATATGTTATATATATATATACACACACACATACATATGGTGTCCTGGTGTGGCACTACAAGATAAACACTAGACCGCATAGACATGTGAGTGTATATTATATATATATATAAACTCCATAAATACAGATGCAATTTTTTCGATATGAAAATATGGTCTATATTATACACACACTTAACAGCAGTATTTTACCTACATTAGTTTTGTATCTAAGCTGGTGATATTAATTGGATTGGTTACCTCCATACCTAACATCAATGTGCTTAGTCAACTCTCAATTGAGATAGATTGTTGTTGTTAGGTGCCATCGAGTCATTACCAACTCATAGTGATCCTATGCACAACAGAACAAAACACTGCCCGATCCTGGGCCACAATTGTGGCCATGCTTGAGTCCATTGATGCTGCCACTTGGCCAATCCATCGCATTGGGGGTCTTCCTCTGTTTCTCTGACCCTCCACCTTACCAAACATGATACCCTTTCTCCAGCGAATGATCCCTCCTGACAATATGTCCAAAGTACAATGAAAGGGGCTATTTCCACAACTCTCCGCATGATGTGGGGTTGAAAAGAATGAACTTTCTGGTAGAATGTCACTCATAAGACTATCTCTATTTCGTGGTTCTCTGGCTCCACTATTTCTATCTGAGTGCTCCTCTGGACTTTCAGAGAGGCAATTTCGCAGCAATTCTGCCTCTTCCCGCTGGTGCAGATCTGCTTTGTCTCCAAACAGGTCCAGAGCCGAGCTCACTGTCTGCCCGCCTCCTGTGGCAGACAGCTTTTGCTCCTGCCTACCCTTCAGGGTCGCTATAGGTCGGAACCAACTCAACGGCACTTAACAACAACAAACCCTTTTACCTGGAGTCCTGGTGTGGTGCTGTGGGTTAATGAGCCAGACTGCAAAGCCATTTGAACTGCAAGGTCAGCGGTTCAAGCTCACCAGCTGCTCCTCGGAAACCCTATATAGGGTCACTATGGGTCGACAGCATTTACCAACAACAACCCCTCTACCTAAGGAGCTCTGGTAGCATAGTGCTTACAAGTTGGGCTGCTAACCTCAGAGTCAGCAGTTCGAAACTACCAGCTGTTCCGTGGGAGAAAGATGAAGCTTTCTGCTCCCGTAAAGATTTACAGCCTTGGAAACCCTGTACAGGGTCACTGTGGGTTGGAACCGACTCGACGGCACTTAACAACAACAACAACTCTTCTACCTGGTGTGGCATTGTAGGTTAATGTGCCAGACTGCAAAGCCACTTGAACTGCAAGGTCAGCAGTTCAAGCTCACCAGCTGCTCCTCAGAAACCCTATACAGGATCGTTATGGGTCGGAACCAACCAACAACAACTCTTCTACCAAAAAAGCATCTTTGGGCCTTTCCTCTCCGAGTAATGTCTTTTGCTTCTGAAAACAGAGGGGTTCGTGAGGGGTTCCTGTAGAGAAAGGGGTTCCTAACTTTGTGCTAGTGACATGGTCTTTCTCAGGTCTCTGCACACCTAGTGGAGACCCCAAAAACTAAGGAAATGAGGGTGGACACCCCTGTCTGGGCTCCCCGAGTTTCTCAACAGGTCTCTCTGACCTTGAAGAATTCAGTACAGCTTCAGCCTTGTCTTACCTGCTCTTATGGTGAGTGCTCAGAGGAAAATAGTCTTATGCTTTCCACCTGTCCTCAGAAGAGATTGTCTCCCTTTGGGATTCATTTCCCCTGGTGAGTACAGTCCCCAGGTTATGAACTATTTGCAAGTTGAATTTGTAGATAGGTCAGAACGAGTATACGTTTAGTGCTAGTAAACACGCAAAGCCTTTTCATGTTTTAAAAGCTGCACATGGAGCAAGTGAAAGTGACTGAGGAAGAATTTGTGGCCAGTAGAGGTTGGTTCAATTGGTTCAAAATGACTGCAAATTCACCTAACATTAAAGAGCAAATGCTAGCTGTCCGTTAAGTTGGACATTCGTAACCACGGGGACTTAAAGCTGCTATTTGAACCACCATTTCTCATGCCTCTGGTTACAAATCAGGCTGCTAACCTCAGGGTCAGCAGTTCAAAACTACCAGCTGCTCCGCGGGAGAAAGATGAGGCTTTCTGCTCCCGTAAAGATTTACAGCCTTGGAGACCAGACTCCATGGCACATAACCACCAACCAGACTTAGGTTTCAACTGATTATGAACTTTAGAACTCAACTGTGCAACTGTACTCCAAGACAACAATTGGATTCCGTCTCATTAATGCCTTTTTTCCCTTCACCACTGCCTTAAACCACCGAGATAGCTGTACAACCTTAACATGTTTTAATCATAAAAGTAACTTCTCTTCTACATGGTATTCAAATCTATTCAAATTCAAGTATTCTTTTAGGGTAAGTAAGATCAATTTTATTCCCCTTTTGGCTAAACAGTCATCATTAATCGTTTCAGAATCTCATGTAGATATTTGTCTGAAATACATTTTCCCTATTCCTTCTTTCTTTCTTTCTTTTTTTTTTTTTTTTGCTGAAAGGATGAATCAGATTATGTTGGTGGTGATGGCGGTTGTGTACCACCCAGTCAATTCTGACTCATAGCAAATCTGTACAGGGTTTCCAAAGCTATAAATCTTTATGGGAGCAGAAAGCTTCATCCTTCTTCCACGGACCGACTGGTAGATTTGAACTATGGCCTTTCAGTTAGCAGCCTAGCTCACAATCCACTACTGTACCAGGGCTCCTTCAGATTACGATGTGAGATAGCATATTGTTGTTGTTGTTATGTGCCGTCGAGTCGGTTCCGACCCATAGTGACCCTGTACAGGGTTTCCAAGGCTGTAAATCTTTATGGGAGCAGAAAGCCTCATCTTTCTCCCGCGAAGCGACTGGTAGTTTCAAACTGCAGACCTTAAGGTTCGCAGCCCAATTCGTAACCACTACGCTACCAGAGTTCCTTTGTTGTCATATCACTTCCGGTTCATAGTAATCCTATATACAGCAGGATGAAGCCCTGTTGTTCCTGGATCTTCCTCACAACTGTTAAGTCTAAGACCATTCCTGCAGCATTGTTACTCCATCTTTTCCGCTGACAGTCTATTCAGAAATCATGACGGACTTCTCCAGAGACTCTTTGCTCATATTAACAGGTGCATCTCGTTATCAGCACTTCCAAGGAACGTGAAGATCAAAGACCACAACCTTCGCTATGGGTTGCACCTCAATGTAAAGAAGACAAAAATCCTCACCACTGGACCAATAAATAAGATCCACATCAATGAAGAAAAGATTGACATTGTCAAAACCTTCAATTTTCTTGGATCAACCATCAATACTCATGGAAGCACCATAGTCAAGAAATCAAACGATGTATTGCATTGGGCAAATCTGCTGCACAAAACCTCTTTAACTTCTTCAAGAGCAAAGATGTCAGTTTGAGGACTGAGATGCACCTGACCCAAGCCATGGTATTTTCAATAACCTCCTACGCATGTGAAAATTGGACAGTGAATTAGGAAGACGGCAGAGGAACTGGTGCATTTAAGTTATCGTGTTTGAAGAGAATATTAAAAGTACCTTAGACTGCTAAAAGAACAAGCCAATCTGCATTGGAAAAAGTAAAGCCAGAATGCTATCTGGAAGCCAGGAGCCAACATAAATAGTCTTAAGTAACCTCACTGCTATCTGGAAATTCAGAAATCAATGAGTTTATAGCTAAGGAGAAACTAAAAGATGGCTTGATATGGAAAAGGAGCCAGAGAGGCAAGTTGGGGAAAAACTCCTCTATCACTTAGTAGCTATTAGATTTGATATAAATAATTGCTTCAGTTCTTTCAGCCTTGATTTCCACTTAAAATCAGGACATCTATCTCACAGGTTTTCATTGGCACTAAAAGAGGCAGTAAAAGCTTTTCCACACATTATACCGCTTCATTTCTAAACTCATAATGTACTACTGGAAAACGTACTCCACTAATACATTTCTTAAATAAAATAGCTATAATAACAAATTCTGTTTTCAAGAAAAAACTCATTATTACCAAAATTATATTATCAAAAGAGTGCAAATGAAATTCAACATTACAATAAATATGCAGCAACATAGAAAATGTACTTAAACTTCCAATGTTTTTACAATAGATGTAGAGAATCAGCTTGAAAGTTTCTATTTACAGTGCTTTTATTTTATAAATGTTTAACAACAACAACAACAAACCCCACTCCATAAAGACCGATTCTGACTCACAGTGACCCTATAGAGGTCTGCAAATCTTTACTAGAAAAGACACAGCCTCATCTTTCTCCCAAGGAGCAGCTAAAGTATTCGAACCACCAACCTGTGGTTAGTAGCCCAACACCCAGTCCACAGTGCTATCAGGGGTCCTATGAATGCTTAGGATACTTTACCTATAGAACTCAGAAGTATCTTCCCTTCCTATTGGAGAAGCCATGAGGTGGCCTTCTGTCAACCTTCCCTACCCCACACTAAGCAATACTGCTCTTGTTGAAAAGTGCTATTGAGTTGGTTCCTACTCATAGTGACCCTGTCTCCAACAGAATGAAATAATGCTCAGTCCTGCACCAGATTCACAATCACTGTTATGTTAAACAGTGGTGGTGGCTCTGGGCCGTGGAGTTGGTTCCAACTCATGGCAACCCTGTATAGGGTTTCTGAGTCTGTAAATCTGTATGAGAGCAGAAAGTCTCATCTTTCTTACATAGAGGAAATCGTAGATTTGAACTGCTGACTTTGTAGCTAGCAGTCCAACATGTGATTTAACATGCTACCAGCGCTCCTATGCTATGCAATAATAAAAGTAAAATATAAGCATTCTAAAATGAAGGTGAACTAAGAGATTTTGTCTCCACCAAATCACCTCTAAGTGAACTACTATGGAGACTTCTTCAAACACACAGAAAATGACAACAGACAGAAAGCTACAACATAGGGAATGAAGAAGGAAGACCAACAGAAAAAAAATAAGTATCTGTAAATGGACTATGCTCCTCCAACAGTTTTTAAAATTATGTTTTAATAGTTTCAATAAATTATGTATTAAAAGATAAAACCAAAACATTGCATGATGTGGTCCTCAATGTATTTAGAAGTACTATTTAAGACAATTAGGAGCCCTGGTGTGGTGCTGTGGGTTAATGTGCCAGACTGCAAAGCTGTTTGAACTGCAAAGTCGGCGATTCAAGCTCACCAACTGCTCCTCAGAAACCCTATACAGGGTCACTATGGGTCGGAACTGACTCAACAGCACTTCACAACAACAACATTTAAGACAATTGGGCTCCTGGTGTGGCGTTATAGGATGAGCACTGAACTTTGAACCATAAGGTCAGCATTTAAGTCACCAGCTGCTCCTCTGAAACCCTATACACAGTCGCTATGAGTCAGATCCGACTCAATGGCACTTAACAACACAACAATTTAAGACAACTATACTGTATTTACTGCTTACAGACTGAACACTTCCCTCTAAGATCAGGAACAAGATTTGTATGTTCCCTTTGTGACTATCCAACACAGCACTGGGAATTTTCTCTGTACAATGAAGCGCAAGAGAAAGGAATAAAAAGGCTATCAAAGAACATGGAAAAGCCTGTGACACCTAAACATGCTACCTAATTAGTTATGTTACTTTAAATTTCCTGGTTTTGATTACTATACACCAACAGGATTTAATGGCAACTGTTTTATTGTTGCTGTGGTTTGTTTGTTTGTCATTTAACTACTTTAAGATCTCATCCCATCACTCACCTGTCAGACTGTTGTACTGTGAGAGCTTGAGTGTTGTTGCGATGCTAAAAGCTAAGCCACTAGTATTTCAATACCAACAGCCATCCATCCGGGGGGGACAACTTTTAGCAGAGCTTCCAGTCTGAGACAGACTGGGAAGAAGAACCCGGTGATCTACTTCTTAGAACAAAATGACCAGTGAAAACCTTCCGAACAGCAGCAGCAGATTGTGTGGCATATTCTGGAAGATGGACCCCTCAGGCTGGAAGATACTCAAAAACCGAATGGAGAAGAGCTGCCTCCTTAAAGGAGACCCAACCTTAATGACATGGATGGAGTAAGCTTTCAGGGTCTTCACGTGATGATACGGGCACAACTCAAAATGAGAAGAAACAGCTGTAAATATCCATTAATAATCAGAGTGTGGAATGTACTTTGTTCATAATCTATGAAAATTAGGAGTTGTCAAAAATTAAATGGAATTCTTGAAGATAGATATCCTAGCCACTGTTGTTGTTGTTGTTATGTGGTGTGGAGTCAGTTCCGACTCATAGCGACCCTACACAGCCATTAGTGAGTTTAAATAAACTGGCAATGACCATTTTGAATTAGACAATCTACTAAACCAGGAATGATGAACTGAAGAGGATTTCATTGCATTGCAATGCATTCATTGTCAAAATAAAAATTTCGAGATCTATCCTGAGGTACAGACTGTCTGTCAGTGATAGGATAATTTTCATAATCCTACAAAGAAAATCAGTTAATACAACTATTATTCAAATTTACATACCAACTACTAATCCCACAGATGAAGAAACTGAATTACCAACTTCTATACTCTGAAATTGATCAAATGTAGTCATAATATATTGATAATTACTGGTGACTAGAATACAAATGAATATTCTAGAAGAAATGTTAGAGATCACATACTTTATTTCAGCATCATATAGTAATAGCATATAGGAACCTAACAGGATGGAACATACAAGAAACAAATCAAACGTATTTGGATCTCTACTCATCTGTGTTTGTTGTACTGTGATGCTGCGATGCTGGACGCTATGACAGCAGAACTGTAAATATCAGCAGGGTCACCCATGGTGAACAGGTTTCAGCTGAGCTTTCAGGCTAGGAAGGAGGACTTCTGAATATTTAGTCACTGAAAACCTTATGAATAGCAGAGGAATGCTATCAGATATAATGCCAGAAGATGAAAAAATTATGAATAGCACCAGAATATTGTCAGTTCTATTGCCACAACATGAGCCCCTCAGGTTGGAAGGCACACAAAATATAACTGAGTAAGAGCTGCCTCCTCAAAACAGAGTGGCCCCTGATGACACAAATGGAGGAAAGCTTTCAGGAACTTCATTTGCTGACGGAGCATAAATCAAAATGAGGAGAAACAGCTGCAAAGAGCATGAGTGGACAAGGCACAAATCTAGGAAAACTGGAAGTTGTAAAAAATGAAATGGAACACATAAAAGATGGATAGCCTAGGCATTAGTGAGCTGAAATGGTCATTTTGAATCACGATCGTATGGTTCACTATGTTAGGAATGAAAAAGGGGGAATGGGATTGCATTCATCATCAAAAAGAACATTTCAAGATCTATTTGAAGTACAATGCTGTCTGAGATAGAATAATATCCATATGCCTGCAAGTAAGACCAATTAATACTACTATTATTTAAATATACATGCCAACCACTAAAGCCAGTGATGATGAAATTGAAGAATTCTACCAAGTTCTTCAAGGAGTCCTGGTAGCTTACTGAGTTACAAATTGGGCTACTAAGCGCTAAGTCAGCAGTTCAAGTCCACCAGGCACTCCCCGGGAGAAAGAAGAGACTTTCTGCTCCCGGAAAGATTTACAGCCTTAGAAACCCTATACAGAGTCACTATGAGTCAGAACCAACTCCACGGCACACAACCACCACCACCACAACCAAGTACTTCAGTGCAAAATTGATTAAACATGCAAGCAAAATGTACTGATAATTACTATGATTGGACTGCAAAGGTTGAAACAAAGAGGAAGGGTCAATGGTTGGAAAATATGGCCTTGGTAATAGAAATTATGCTGGAGATCACATGATAGAATTTTGCAAGACCAGTGACTTTTTCATTGCAAATATCTTTTCTAAACACAAAATATGACTAGACACATGTACCTCACAGAAAAATGGAATACGCAGAAATTGAATTGACTACATCTATGGAAAGAGA
>NW_006408521.1:44585073-44586766 GCF_000296735.1 Chrysochloris asiatica | reverse complement strand
AAAAAAAAGATGGAAGGGATACACAGAGTCACCATACTAAAGAGAAATGGTCAATGTTCAACCATTTCAAGAGGTAGCATATGATCAAGAGCCAACTGTACTGAAGAAAGAAGTCCAAGGTGCACTGAAAGGCCCTGGCAAAGGACAAATCTTCAAGAATTGATGGAAAATACAAACTGAAATCTTTCAACACACTGATGCAGCACTTGAGGCACTCATTGATCTATCCCAAGAAATTTGGAAGACAGCTCCCTGGCCAACTGATTGGAAGAGATTCATATCTGTGCCCATTACAAAGTGAGGTGACCCAACAGAATGCAGAAATCATGGAACATTAATATCACATGCAAGTAAAATTTTGCTGAAAATAATATAAAAACAGCTGCAACAGTACATCCATAGGGTACTGCCAGAAACTCAAGTTGGATTCAGAAGAGGACATGGAACTAGGGATATCATTGCTGACATCAGATGAATCTTGGCTGAAAGCAAAAAAAAAAAAACAAGAAAGATGTTTATCTGTGCTTTATTGACTAGTCAAAGGCTTTCAACTGGGTAGATCATGACAAGCTGTGGATAACATTGTGAAGAATGGGTATTCAAGAACACTTAATTATGCTCATGAGAAACTTGAACATAGACCAAAAGGCAGTTATTCTAACAGAACAAGAAAATACTGAATGGCTTAAAATCACAAAAGGTGTGTGTCAGGGTTGTAGTCTTTCACCATACTTATTTAATTTGTTTGCTGATGAAATAATCTGAGAAACTAAATTAAGTGAAGAAGAACATGGCATCAGGACTGAAGAAAGACTCATTAACAATCTGCAATATGCAGAAGACACAACCTTGCAGTGCTGAAATTGAAAAGGACTTAAATTGATGAGGACTTACTGATGAAGATCAAAGACAACAGCCTGCAGGATGGGTTGCACATCAATGTAAAGTAAACAAAAATCCTCACACCTGGAAAAGTAAATAACTACATGATAAATGGAGAAAAGACTGAAGTTGTCAAAGACTTCATTTTCCTTGAATCCACTATCAACACTCACAGAAGTGGCAGTCAAGAAATCTAACAATGGGGGACTACCAGATTGGGGCGGATGAAGCAGAGACACGTAGGAAAGGTTCCTCCTCAGCAGAAGAGCAAAACAAAACAGAGAAGGTACTTTCCCGGAGCAGCGCCAGAGTTTTGTATCTTGTATAAGGTGCCAGGCACCAGTTTACCAAGCCCACCTGTGGAGAAATCTGACTGTGGAAGCAAAATACAGCGATTTCTGAATCAATCAGGACTATCGATTCCCTACAGGCCCCTTGGCCTAGGCTGAGATCAGAGGTCATGGCCACAGCCAAGCGAATACAGTGACACAGTGACACAGTGACAAAAAGCCACAGAGCTGCATCTAGAAAGAGAGGTGTGATGGATTTTTCATTTTTCACTTCTCTTTCCTCCTCTCCCTGGTTGCACACTCACTGCCCAGGCCGGACACATCCAGGAAGGAGGAAGTGCACTCCCAAAAGTTCCAGCATTGCACCCACAGTGTTCCCATGGCACAGAGAGAGGGTTCCTGGAAGCCCCATTGGTCCCACAGGCTGTTTCTTATGACATCTGACTCTGGGACCCATCCCTAAAGTTGACCTGTACAGGACCCTTTATCCCTGTCTGCACAGCAAAGGCAACTGGACAGTC
>NW_006408521.1:44582442-44583871 GCF_000296735.1 Chrysochloris asiatica | reverse complement strand
CAAAACTGTTAATCAAATACATTGGTGCAATCAAAACATTCCAGGATAAACAGAAGCTAAGAGATTTTGTAAAAGCCAATCCAGCACTTCAAAACATCGTAAAAGGAGTTCTTTGGAATGAAAACCAGCAAGAACAGACAACAACTAGAGATTGACAGATGTGGCAACACCACCCATATCTCAGTAGACAGATAGCAGAGTTCAGAACAGTACAAAATTACAACAACAAACTCAGAGGACCTGTGAGGCCAATCAAAGATCTAAATATTAACAATGTCAAAGAAAGGGAAAATATAGGAACAGAGGTAAGAAGTTCAGGTAGATTACAGGGTACAATGTTTTTGTTGTTTATTGTTGTTGCTAAGTACTGTGGAGTCGGTTCCAACTCATAGTGACCCTGCACAGGGTTTCCGAGACTGCAAATCTTTACAGGAGCATAAAGCCTCATCTTTCTCCCGAGGAACAGCTGGTAGTTTTGAACTGTCGACTTTGAGTTTAGCAGCCCAATTCGTAACCACTGTGCTATCAGAGCTCCTTGCAGGGTACAGGGTACAACAGATAGTCTTAAATGCAGGGAAAATTTAATAGCATAACTCCAAAGAAAGGTAATATTTCAGAATTTACCATGAAAATGAAGATCCAAATAGAGTAAAGAAATATTAAAACTAAGAATAAACTGACAAGAACTAGCACAAAAAACATGAACGTAACACAAGAAGGCATGTAGAACAAAGGAACAAACAACACCATGAAAAATTGACATAATGACGGCAGTTAATCCATGCCTGTCAATAATTACACTGAATGTCAATGGATTAAATGCACCAGTGACGAGACAGAGAGTGGCTGAATGGATAAGAAAACAAGACCCTTCAATATGCTGCCTGCAAGAGACACACCTTACACACAAAGACAAAAACAGACTAAAAGTTAAAGGATGGGGAAAAAATGCACCAAGATAATTGCAATAAAAAACAAGCAGGAATGGCAATACTAGTCTCTGATAAAATAAACTTTAAGGCAAAAATCATCATAAGAGATAAAGAAGGACACTATCTCATGATTAAAGGGTCACTTGAGCAAGATGACATAACCATAATTAAAATCTATGCTCCCAATGAAAGAGCACCAACATATATAATGCAAACCATATTAGAATTGAAGAAATAAATAGGCAAATCTACAATTATATTGGGAGATTTTAATATGCCACTTTTGAAAAGGGATAGAACAACCAGAAAGAAACTTGACAAAGTTACAGAGGAACTAAACAGCACAATCAACCAACTTGATATTGTAGATGTGTACAGAGCATTTAACCAAACAACAGCACAATACACATTCGTCCCCAGTGCACATGGAACATTCTCCAGAATTGACCATGTGTTAGGTCACAAAGCAAGCCTCCATACATTTACAAACATCAAAA
>NW_006408521.1:44574627-44580532 GCF_000296735.1 Chrysochloris asiatica | reverse complement strand
AGTGAATAATTACTATCAGGACTGACTGTGAGGGTTGGAAATGTAAAGGTAGACGGTTTGTAGCAAAAGGAGGGGAGTGATTGACTTTGCAGGCCAGGAACAGAGGCCCCTGGGAGACCATCAAGGGAGAAGAGCAGAGTACGGGACGCTACCCAGAGAAACAGAGACACCAGAGATGGATGCAGAGATGATGTCATGAAGAGATGCAGCGGCTAGGAACTCTAGACCCAGAGAGGGAATGGGGCTGTGTGCTGATGACCAGGGGGAAGGCTTGCAGGGTATACCCTTTGGTTGGTTGATAATGCATGGAGGGGACTGTAACCATGGCAATATAATGATATATGATAGGATAAATGTAAAACTAATGTTCTCCCATGTAAACTATCACATAATTCACAATTTAAAAAAAAGAAATGAAACCATGTATTGCATTAGGCAAATCTTTATCAGTAAGTTGTTCAAGAGCAAAGATGTCAGTTTAAGGACAAAGGTACCCCTGGACTCTCACACCATGGTATTTTCAATAGCCTCATATGAATTAGAAAGCTAGACAGGGAATCAGAAAGACTATAGAAGAATTTATACATTTGAATTATGGGCTTGGAGAAGACTATTAAAAGCACCATGGACTACCAGGTGAACAAACAAATCTCTGTTGGAAGAAGCACAACCAGGATGGCCAGACTTCATCTCTCATACTTCAGACATGTTATGAGGAGGGACCAGTGCCCAGAGAAGGACATCACGTTTGGCAAAGTGGAGGGTCAGTGAAAACGAGGAAAAACCCCAATGAGATGGGTAACACAGTGGCAGCAGCAATAGGCCAAACTTAACAATTGCGAGGATGGTGCTGGTGAAGAGGAGCGCTTTTCTAAAAGTGGGCTCTTTTGATCTCTTGTGGACCTCGGAACAGGCTCTATGTCGTCCGAGGCCCTGAGATGACTCCTTATGAGGGTGGCTACTATCACGGAAAACTCATCCCCAACCGAGAGTTTCCCTTTAAGCCCCCTAGTATTTATATGATAACCCCCAATGGAAGATTTAAACGCATCATGAGGCTATGTCTTTCCATCACGGCCTTCCACCCCGACACGTGGAACCCGGCGTGGTCTGTCTCTACCATCCTCACAGGACTTCTCAGCTTCCTGGTGGAGAAGGGCCCCACGCTGGGCAGCCCTGAGACATCGGACTTCACCAAGACAGTTGGCCGCACAGAGCTTAGCTTTCAACCTAAAAGTAAAAGTCTTCTGTGAGCTGTTCCCCGATGTCGTAGACGAAATTAAGCAGAAGCAGAAAGCCCAGGCCCCCGACCCTGTCCCTGCCAGAAGTGGTCCCCGATGGCGAGGTCCACCTTGGCCAGCACGGGGCCCCGATACTCAATGGGCACGTGCCAGCCGCTGGACCAAATCCTCCCAGGACTGCAGCAGGCCAACAGCCACCACGGGCTCCTGGGAGGAGCGCTGGCGAACTTGTTTGCTGCTTTAGCCTACACAGCCAAGTATGTGCTGCGGAGCATAGCGCAGAAGTGAGAGCACATCGTGTCCGCACCGACAACATCAGGGCCACACGGGCAAGCAGACATGTGGTCAGGCACGGTGCCTCCCTGACTCCCGCGTTTAGCTCTTTAAAACCTGGAAAAGGAGGACAAAACCCAAGGGTGGTTGAGGAGGAGGTGTGTCTCCCAGCGGTATCATCGGACAGCTGTGGAGCTGCTCGGAGCGTTTCGCTTTGATTTTTAGCACATTTCCTGTTTTGTCTTTGGACTTGTTTTAGTAAACATGGTTTTCATTTTATTAGATTTGGTCACTTAAAAAAATATAAATCTCAAAGCCTATCAAATAAAACAAACAGGTACTTCACCACTTCAATCTGGCCACTGGCAGCTGCTTTGGTTCTGCTGTGCATATAGAGTCACTATGAGTCAAATCTGATTCTACGGCACCTGACAACCACAACATCTGTGGGACAAGACAATGCAGAAGCTCAATGTCTTGAGTCTGAACAACACCAGGAGCAACCGTGGAACAGGCCATCAACTGCTCATAAGCAAATTTAAGCCGAAGCTGAAGAGAATTAAAAGAAGTTTATGAGAGTCAAAGCACAACCTTCAGTATACATCCCACTGGATTTTAGAAACCATCTCAAGAAAAAAATTCAACACACTGAACACTAATGAGCAAAGACAGGAAAAGTTGTGAGATGTCATCAAAGGCATTATCCATAAAGAAACAAAAGGCCATTTAAAACACAGCAAAGAAAGAAAAGAAAAAAAGGGATGTCAGAAGAAAAGACTCTGAAACTTGTTCTTGAACACAGAGTAGCTAAAACGATGGAAGAAATAATGAAACACAAAAAGAACTGAAAAGAAGATTTTAAAGGGCAGCTGAAGAAAATAAAGTATTACAATGAAATGTGCAAGACCTGGAGCTAGAAAACCAAAAGGGAAGAACATGCTTGGCATCTCTATAGCTGAGGGAACATAAGAAAATATTCAAGTGTCAAGTTGAAGTACTGACGGATTCTATATTGAACTTGCAGGAAGCATCACAGATGGAAGAATACACAGAGTCATTGTACCAAAAAGAACTGGTTGATGTTCAACCATTTAAGGAGATAGACAGCATATTATCAAGAACCACTGGTGTTGCATACAGCAGGCAAAATGATGAAAGCTTCTTAGATGTTAGCAAACATTTTAAGTCAGTGAGTTGCGGCCCTGGGGGCTCAAAACCATAGTCACAGGGAACACCAAAATCAACTGGCATAACACAGTCCACCAAGATAATGTTCTACATCCTACTTTGGTGAGTAGTGTCTGGAATCTTAAAAGCTAATGAGCACCATCAAGGGAGAAGAGCATGAGCGGAATGTGGGACCCTATCCAGAGAAGCAGCAACACCAGAGATGGGGGCAGAGATGAGGACATGGAGGGAAGGAGCAGCTGAGGACTCTAGACTCATGGAAAGAGAAAGACTGAGTGTTGGCGGCCTTTGTAGAACATTAGAACATTATCTTGGCAGCCAGGAGGCAATGTAGAACATTATTCTTGGCAGCCAGGAGGCAGGCTTACAGAATGTGCCCTTTGGTTGTTTAAATGATTGTATATTTCTGAGTGTTTTTGTGTACATCCTCCCACCCACCCCCCAAAAAAAACACAAAAATAGAGGAAATAGAAGCAAATATTGTTGAATAATGATGCACGGAGGAGATGGCAATCATTGCAATGGAACTATGAGTGAAAAACTGATGTTCTCTCATGTAAACTGTCACTCACTTCACAATAAAAACTTTAAAAAAAAAATAAAGCTAAGTAATGAGAACTGAAGAAACGTGAAATCAATCAATCCAACGGACTATATGGAACACATGACCATCAGTCTCCATAACTAGATGAACTAGATGGTGCCCGGCTACCACTATCAACTGCTCTGAAAGGGATCACCTTAGCAGTCCCAGACAGAATAGTAGGAACTGTGGAATCAAACTCAAAATTATTATTAAAAATAAATAAATAAAAGAGAGAGACTAGGGGAATCTGAGACTATGGCAATCTGAGACTATGGCCCTAGACCACCCTTCAGGTCTGAAAAGGAACTCACCCTTGTGGTCCAATTTGCAGCCAAGCAGGAAATGAGAACACACGGGGGGCAATAGCACTGGTGGGGTCTACTCACCATGGAATGGTGAATCATTCAAAATCAAGGGGGCAGCATTATACCTAAGCACAAAATTGAGAAGAGATGGAAAGTCGGGTGGGATGAAGATAGGACCCACAGGGAAGAAACAGGACAACTGTGGTTGCAGGGAGGGGACTGCAATCATTGAGATGAAACCAAGTGTGTGATTTGTGGAATGGACACCTGATGATTTTGCCTGTGGATTTTCTCTCAATTCACAATTAAAAGTTAAAAAAGAAGAAGAAAAACCGATGGTACTGAGGGGGAAAGTCCATACTGCATTGAAGACACTGATGAGAAACAAGGGTCCAGGAGTGGACAGGATACCAATGCTTCAACAAACAGGTGCGATGCTGTGGGTAGCCACACTCTATGGCAAGAAATTAGCTACCTGGCTATCTAACCAGAAAAGATCCACATTTGTGCCCATTCCAAGGAAAGGTGATACACCAGGTTGTAGAAATTATTGAATACCATGAACATTACACACAAGTAAGATTTTGCTGAAGATAACTCAGAAACAATTGCAGCAATAAACGTATACAGAACTACTAGAAATTCATGTCAGAATCAGAAGAGGACCTGAAACGAGGGATTTCATTGCTGATGTCAGCTGGATCTTGGTTAAAAACCAAGAACCCCAGAAAGATGTTTACCTGTATTTTATTGATGACATATGTAATAGCATTCAAATGTAAGGTGGTGGTGGTTGTGTGTCTTCCAGTCGATTCCAATTCCTAGCAATCCTGTATAGGGTTTCTGAGGCTGTAAATCTTTACCAGAGCAGAAAAACGCCTCCTACTTCTGTGGAACAGCTGGTAGATTTGAACTGCTGACCTTGCAGTTAGCAGCCCAATTCGTAATCCACTGCACGCTACTAGGTCTCCTTATTCAAATGTACAGATCATAATAAATTATGGAAAACATTGCGAAGCATGAGAATACCAGAACACTTCATTGTGATTAAAGCCGTAGAAACTCAGAAAGATTTTAAAAGACTTGAAGAAAACTATCACCTGACATTTATAAAACACTCCATCCATCAACAGACTACACATTCTTTTCACATACATGAAGATAATTTACCAAAGAGACAAGATTCTGGCCAACAATTTAAAAAGGATTCTAGTCATGTAAGGTATTTCTTTCTAACCACAATGGAATTAAGTTAAAAATACATAACAAAATTATCTCTGGAAAATCTCTAAATATTTGGAAACCAAGTAACAACCTTCTAAATAACCCGTGTTATTGTTGTTGTTAAGTGCCGTAGAGTCAATTCCGACCCATAGCGACCCTGTACAGGCTTTCCGAGGAGCCGCTGGTGAGCTTGAACCACCGACCATGCAGTTCAAACGGCTTTGCAGTCTGGAGCATTAACCCACAGCACCACACCAGGACTCCAAATATCACATACGCCATAGGGCAAAGAAAAATTCAAAAGCGAAATTATTAAGTTAATATCAGATTAATAAAAAAGAAAATTTCCAAACTTGTGGGATGCTACCAAGAGCACAATGCATATAAAAAAGATAAAGAAAACTTCATCTGATTTAAAACTTGTTAAGAGAATGAAAACACATGCCTCAGTCTGACAGAAAATAATTTTCACATCATATATCTAATAAATAACTAGTACAGAGTCCTGGTGTGGCGCTGTAGGATAAGCACTGGAATATGAATCACAAGGTCAGTTCAAATCCACCAGTCACTCCTCGGAAACCCTGTAAAAGGTTGCAATGGGTCAGAACTGACTTAATAAAAAAATTAAAATCCTTCAAAGTGGACCCATAAATAGCATCATGATAAAGGGAGAAAATATTGATATCGTCTAATATTTCACTTTATGTGCATCCACAATCCACACTCATAGAAGCAGCAGTCAAAAATTAAAAGGATATATGGCATAAACATGAGGAATCAGAACCTGGGCCAAGAAGCAGTTGTTCAAACAGAACATGGGAACACTGAATGGTTTAACATTTAAAAAAGGTGAGTAACAAAGTTGTGTTCTTTCACCATACTTATTCAACCTGTATGCTGAGCAAATAATCCAAGAAGCTGACTTAAATGAAGAAAAATGTGGCATCAGGATTGGAGAAAGACTCACTCATTAACAACCTACGATATGCAGATGATACAACATTGCTTGCTGAAAGTGAAGAGGACTTAAAATATTTACTGATGAAAATCAAAGAGCACAGCCTTCGGTATGGGTTACATCTCAA
>NW_006408521.1:44571046-44572337 GCF_000296735.1 Chrysochloris asiatica | reverse complement strand
GTGTATAGGGTTTTCGAGGAGCAGGTGGTGAGCCTGAACCGTCAGCCTTTCAGTCCAAGCTGACTTTACAGTCCAGCGCATTAACCAACAGCACCACACCAGGACTCCGCATACCTATTTATTGTTGTTGCTGAGTGCCATCGAATCGGTTCTGACCCACAGCGACCCTGTATAGGGTTTCCAAGGAACAATTGGTAAGCTTGAACCGGTGACCTTCATGTTCAAACAGCTTTGCAGTCCGGCACATTAACCCACAGTGGCACACCAGGACTCCCTGCTTACCTATTAGAATGGCTAAAATTCAAAATGACTGTCCATATTAAGCGTTGATGAAACTAGAGAGAAACTAGAGCATTCATACACTATGGGTAAGAATGTCAATGATAAAACTACATTGGAAACAGTTTGGCAGTTTCTCCAAAAGTTAAACATATGTCTACCATATGATCCAGCCATTCTACTCGTAAGTATTTACCCAAGTAAAATGAAAGCGAATGCCCACACAAAGATGACTACATGGAAGTTCGTAGCAGTTTTATCTGTAACAAGCTAAAACTCAGAAGTACCGAAATGCCCATCACCAAACGAGTGAATAAACATTTAATCCACACAACAGAATACTACTCAGCAATAAAAATAAACTACTGATGGTGGTGGTGGTGGTGATGTGCCATGGAGTCAGTTCCAACTCACAGCTACCCTACATATTATTTCCAAGGCTGTAGATCTTTACGCTGTGTATCTTCATGGGAACAGAAAGCTTCATCTTTCTCCTGCAGAACCGCTGGTAGTTTGAAACTGCGGACCGTGCGATTAGCAGCCCGACTGCTAACTACTACACTACCAGAGATCATTAATATATTTCAAAATAGATATGCTGAAAGAAGCTAGATAAAAAGGAGTAGGCTTCCATTCATAAGAAAGTTTAGAAAATGCTAACAAGTCACTAGTGACAGAAGACAACTCAGTAATTGCTGAGGGAGAAGAAGTGGCAAGAAAAGGAGTGAAGAAGGAATCTCAAGGGGCACGTGGAAACGTGGATGTAATGAGGACTTCTGTGATCTTGATTTCAATGACAATTTCACACACACACTCATGCCAATACTATAATAAATGGTATATCTTAAATATGTATAGTTTATTGTTTATTGCTCACCAGCTGCTCCTCAGAAACCCTATACAGGGTCGCTACGGGGCTCTGGTAGCGTAGTGGTTACGAATCGGGCTGCAAACCTTAAGGTCAGCGGTTCGAAACTACAAGCCGCTCCACGGGAGAAAGATGAGGCTTTCT
>NW_006408521.1:44569721-44570946 GCF_000296735.1 Chrysochloris asiatica | reverse complement strand
GGCACTTAACAACAACAACAACAACGGGTCGGAATAGACTCCATGGCACTTAACAACAACAACAACACACCCACAGACAGAGTCCTGGTGTGGTGCTATAGGACAATCACTAGACTGCTTATCACAAAATCAGTAGCCAACTCTGAAGAAAAAGTATTCTAACTGAATATTTCATTGACAGGGAAATAAGAAAACTAGTGTTGTCAGAGCGCATAATATAATAAAAAGTGACATCGTTGGGAGAGTCAGGAAAGTCACTTTAAAGAAACTGATAATTAAGCTAAGATTTGAAAAGATGATTTGTAATTTGCTAAACAAAGACTACCAGCTGTTAGGAGGGAGAAAGATGAGGCTTTCTACTCCCGTAAAGATTTACAGCCTCAGAAACCCTGTACAGGGTCACTGTGAGTCGGAACCGACTCCATGGCACATAACAACAACAACAAACAAAGACTAGATAGGAGACCATTCTGACGCATCCCCCAAAAAATACAACATTGTGCTTGGCTTTGGAAGACTCTGAATTGGGGAGGACAGGAAAGCAGCCAGGAACTGCCGATGGGTTGTTGTTGCTATGTGTTGTCGAGTCAGTTCTGACCCATAATGACCCTGCATAGGGTTTCCAAGGAGCGGCTGGCGGGTTTGAACTGCCAGCGTTGTGCTTAGCAGTCCAGTGCTGATCCTACAGTGCCACATAGGAGGGATATCGTTTTTGCCACCAACCCTGCTCTCCCTCTGCCACACAGGCTGTCGTATGCTGTGAACAGGGGGGGGGGAGGGGGGGGAGCAGCCCCAGAAAAAGAGAACCCACTTTCCTAACCACCATTCAAAGAGGTCCCCAAGCTGGAGCCCTAAATCAACAAGAGCCAATTCCCCAGGAGTCTGTTTGGAGCATGCCATTACCTCCCTTACCCAGACAACATCAACTACCAGTCAACTTCCAGTGGAATCTGCTCCCCTAGTAAACATTCTCCCTGCTCCCTGCACACCCCAAAGCTCAAGTGTCTGAAACCAGCAGGGAGTCAGTTCTGGTCTGTCTGTTCCCCCTTTCAGTCAGTGTTAAGGCCTGCTGACTGAGGCTGCTGAGGGCTAAGAAGTAGGCCTCTTTAGTGGAGGCTACATCCACAGACAGCATACTCTGGAAAGGGGTCGGGGAGACTCTGAAAGCAACAGGAGAGAGATCTCCTTAATGGTCCATTTGGAGTGCACGAGCACCGGGTACTGC
>NW_006408521.1:44566728-44568756 GCF_000296735.1 Chrysochloris asiatica | reverse complement strand
ACAGACAGAGTCCTGGTGTAGTGCTATAGGACAATCACTGGACTGCTTATCACAAAATCAGTAGTTCGACTCCACCAGTCACTCCTTAAAAATCCTCTAAAGGGTCACTATGAGTTAGAAATGACTCAACAGCACTTAACCACAACACCATCCACAGCCACTCTAATACATGGAGGCCTCTGATACCAAGCAGGCAGACTTTCCCTGCAAGCCTTTTTGGAGAGTTCGAGCCCCTCCCACACTAGACACTGTCCCCTGCAAGCCTGCTATGAATTAGGAGAGTGTGAGCCCCTCCCACACCCGACACTGTCCCCTGCAAGCCTGCTATGAATTAGGATAAAAGGACCCTGAAGTCTGCTCCATAGTCAACGCTCTATCGCCCTCTCTGAGCACTCCATAGCTCCAGCCTCTGAAGGAATCAGGGTAAACTTCCCTGGGGGCCAATTACATTAGTCTGCCCCCACTTCCAGTTGACACTGAGGACTGCTCACTGATGCTGCTGTTTTGGGAAGCAGGAGTCTTGATTGGAGGCTGCATCTCATCACCAACAATCTACGGTGGGGGCCTCTACGAACTATTAGGGAGAGGTGCATGGCGATCTGTCCAGGGTGTGAAGACCTCTCCCCTAGTTATGAGTTGTTCGTTGTCTAGCTGTTGGGAACTGCTACCAAACGCTCACCCTGTAGAGTCCTCCTCTGACTGCCATTAGCCCACCTGCTTCCCTCTGCACCCAGAGCTCAGGCTTCTAAGACCAGTACAATCGAAGATTAGCGTGGGTCTGTCTGCTCCTTCCTGCAGCTGATGCTGAAGACTGTTGACTGAAGCTAGTGCGTACTAAGCAACAGGCATGCTGAATGGAGGCTACACCCACAGCCAACACAATATGGGGCAGGCTCTAATAGCAACAAGGCCTACCTCCCTGGGAGTCTGTCTAGAGTGTGACCACCCTCTTCTTCCCCAATAACTGTCAGCTGCTGGACTGCTAAGAACTCCTACAGAAGACACCAGTGGACGGGGAGGTAGGTCACCTACGTGAAGGCTGTTTCCCCAACTACCACAGATTTCTTGGAGCTCCTTTTGGGAAATGCCAGCTCCTCTTCCAAGATAGGACAGAGGATCCATTCATAATTAACAGCATGTTTGAAAGGTTGTGAAGCCAAAAGGAATTGAGGCATTGGCATATTCAAGGAACTTTAAAAGACCAGTGCAGAGAAATGTGTGTGTGTGTGTGTGTGTGTGTGTGTGTGTGTGTGTGTGTAGATTGGGGGGGGTGCACAATCGGGGAAGATGAATTGAATCTGAAGTGGACAGGTCCCAAATCAAGTAGACATGTGACCGTGAAAACCATGCTTCCACTATATACCAATTTTGGACCTTAGAAATATTCAACTGAAATGAATTTCAATTACTATTGTCTGATTGTTTTTATAATTATAAACAAAACCCATGGGTATGAATTATATATTACAAGCTTACTTTGAAATAATAAAGACTTAGGATAGTGGCATTAATTTTGTAGATATTAAAGCTATGTTGTTGTTGTTGTAAGAACTTAACAACAACAACAAAATAGCTTTAGTATTAATAAAAAGATGCCAAATATATATGTATATATGCATATATACATATTCTAATAGTCTCTTATTAATAATAATGTTCATACATTTACCCTTGCCTCTGTTGGTTCATAATAGCAATCTAATTCCTAAAATTAATTTTTTATTTTTTGCTTTCACTAGAAACATTGTTTTGTTCTGCTGTGCATGGGGTCGCTATGAGTCGGTTCCGACTCGATGGCACCTGACAACACAACAACAGAAATAGAGGTGTGGCACTGTAGGAGAAGCACTAGACTAATAGAACTGAAAGGTCGGCAGTTCAAACCCACCAGCCACTCCTTAAAAACCCTATATAGGGTCGCTGAGTCAGAACAAACTCGATGACACTTAATAACAACAAGAGAAAAAGAATATGGCAATTATAAACATGTATGAAATTCAATATACATGTTTGACTATATCAACAAGT
>NW_006408521.1:44518087-44566203 GCF_000296735.1 Chrysochloris asiatica | reverse complement strand
ATAGATATGTAGATAGGTAGATAGATAGATAGATATGGATATAGATATAGATCAATGTATACATGTTGTCAAGTGTCACAGAGTCAGTTCCAGCTCATAGCAACCCTGATTAGGGTTTCTTAAGCTGTAAATTTTTATGGGAACAGAAAGATGAAGCTTTCTCCCATGAAGTGGTTGGTGGCCTCAAACCAATGACCTTGTAGTTTGTAGTCCAGTGCATATCCAGAGCCACCACACTACTATATATAAGACTGATAAGAACTCCTACACATCACATATATATAATGACCTTAATAGATAATTTCAGGAAAATATTCGATAGTTGTGTTTAAGATAATCATTTTACATACTTAAGTAATCAACAATATAGAGTATCCATTTAGGTTATTTTGTTTCCCTAAAAGAAATTAGAAATCATAGCTTCCTAAGTCACATCAGCAAGAAAGTGGTGAAATTTGAGCACAGAAAACATAAATATAAATTTCAAGTCCTCTGCAAAAATAATTATTAAGACCACTGTCCTTTCTAATTCTCAGTCCTAGATCCTTAAACCTACCTTTAAGCTGAGGATCAGTGTTCATTTTGGTTTACCTATATGAGGACTGGCTAGTAATTCCAAATGTTTTATTCTATTACAGATAGAAGATTGCAATCAGTGCTAAGAGAATTCAAGTACCACTTTCGATACCATATTTGCTTCTGCTATTCTCCCCCAACCATCAATCTTCCCTTCTAGAGACGCATTTGAAGAATACTCTTATTCCCTAGTGAAATCCCTCTAGTAGAAAAAAAACAAAGCTAAGTTACCATGGAACCAGCCAATTAATTTTGACACCTGCTTACCAAGACTGTTCAATCATTTCTGATGTCTGTTAGGTTGCTATCCTTCAGTTTACTAAAATATTCTCAAGATAATTAATAAAGTGAGAATTCCCAGCTAAAGTCTTTCCCATTGTGTAATTACTTCAAATCCTGGGTAAAGTAAGCCACCATCCTCAAAACAAACCTGCTATAGCTCAGCATGAACTTGGCCAGGAAGAATTCTTTTCTTCTAAATAAAATTCTTCCCTTTAACATTAAATCTGTACCACCTTTTCTTTACTTCTAAGAATACACAAAACAGAACACTGAAAGCTGTTTTAGCTATAGTTAATCTAATTAATAGCCTGCATTCCACACAGGAATGGAAAAGCATTTACCAATAGGATACAATGAATCATAGGAAATCGACTTAAAGAAATAATCAATGATTATTCAGGGTTTATCATTATTACAAGCTCACCAGCTACTCCTCGGAAACCCTATACAGGGTTGCGATGGGTCGGAATCAACTAGACGGCACTTCACAACAATAACATCATTATTATATCTACATTAAAAATCTATTCCACTTTTACTCACTAATGTATGGTATTTATAAATGCCATCTCTCAATGTAATTTAACCTAGTTTTAACTTGATCTGTGTGGTCTTTCTTACAAACTGGGACAACATCTGCTAGCAAGCTCACAGGCCGCTGATTAACAAGTCCCGGTACCATAAAATGTAGCTAGGAGCTTTTCAGGATCACAGCAAACTTTGTCCTTTCAGGCAAATGGAGTAAATCTACCGACACAAATGTCAATATTCCTCAGTTACAAATTAATCAGATGATCTTCCTATTTATGTATAAAAAGATGTAAGGAATGTATGTGGTTTTATTGCACTGTTGGCTACCAGTTTGTATGTTCAAAATTCCCGCTTATCAAGCAAAAAGTCGCTGTCACTGTCAGCAAAAATTTAAGACCATTTCATTTGACTCTGTCACATGGGGTCACTACTAGTCAAACTTGACTCAAGACCACCTAACAATTATTCAAAACCAAACCCACTGTCCACGAGTTGATCTAGACTCAGGGCGCCCCTGCTGTTGGTGCTGTATGCCGTTGAATTGGTTCTGACTCATAGTGACCATATACAGGAGCGGCTGGTGGGTTTGAACCACTGACCTTGCAGATAGCAGTCCAATGCTTATCCTACAGAGCCACAGCAGGACTCCAATGACCCTATGTTATTGTTGTTAAGTACCCTGTATAGGGTTTCCGAGGAGCAGCTGGTGAGCTTGAACTGCTGACCTTGCAGTCTGGCACATGAATCCACAGGGCCACAGCAGGATTCCAGTGACCCTATAGGACGGAGGAAGGCTTCTAAGGATGTAATTTTTATGGAAGCAGATTGCCTCATTTGTCTCCAGGGAAGCAGCTGGTTTAAAGGAACCACAGACCTTTCCGTTCACAGCCAAGCACTTAACCACTGCAACACCAGGACTCCTTCACCTACCAATGACAAGTAAAAAGAGGCTAAGCATTGGACCACAAGTGTGAGCCAAAAGATCGGCAGTTCAAACTCACTAGCCACTCCTGGAAACACTATGCAGGGTCGCTCGCTATGAGTCCCTCGAAGGCACAAAACAGCAAAAGTAAAGTTCAACACCGTATCTTTTCTCATCTTGAAAGTTACTTCCTAAACTTTTCATTAGTTTATGTTGTTGTGTGCCGTGCAGTTGGTTCCGACTCATAGAAACCTAAGGAACAGCTGGTGGCTTTGAACCTTGCTGTTACTAGCCCAGTGCTTTCCCTCCATCACCACACCAACTCTCTTTCATTAAGTACTTTTCCCAAAAAAATAGTACATTTAAAAGAGTAAACTATAGTACCTACATATGAAAGTATAAACCCAGGAAATATTTCAACCTGCAACTATAAACTAATTTCATAAAACTCCATTTTAAGATTTCACTTTCCAAACCCTGCTGTAAATTCAATTCATTTAAATAGGAGAATGTCACTTGAAACTCAAAAGTTCTGTTTAAAAATATATAATAGTTTGCAGTGAGTTTTAAGTAGTATTTTTTTAACCAGCAGTAACAAAACAATAATTGGAAAATAACACGTTTAACAGGTCGAGAAAATTGTCCCACGATACCTTAACAGTCACCACCATGGGCCACTGCCATCAAGTCAATTCCGACTCCCCATGACCTTATGTAAGGTTTCCAAGGCTGTAAATGTTTACAGGAATGGAAAGCCTCCTCTTTCTTTGGAGGAATGGATGGATAGTTGATTCGAACTGTTGACCTGCTGACCTCGTGGTTGGCAGGCCAATGTGTAAATCCACTATGTCTACAGAGCTCCTTACAATATCTTAATTAAGTGACCCATCACATAGCCAACTCCTACCTTTGCTTAGAGTCCAAGATACATGTCCGGTTGATTTTGTTATCATCCTGACAATAAAAATCCACTGTGATCAAGTAGATTCCAATCCATAGTCACCCTGCGGAACAGAGGAGACCTGCCCGATAGGGTTTCCAAGGCTGTGAATCTGTATGTCTGCCACATCTTTCTCCCTCAGAGGCTGGTGGGTTCCAACTACAGACCTTCAGTAAACAGCAGTGCTTTATCCACTACACCACCAGCACTTCTTATTCTGACAATAAATATCAGTAATCCATGTAGTGTCATTTCAAAACCACAAATCAGGCAACCAACCTTTTATTAAATTTTATTGGCTAAGATGTGGGCTGTGTTTACCTTTAAACCAGAACCTCTAACTGGCAGTTGTTCCCTGGACATCCTAATGTCCTCAACTTAATGCTTCCCCACCTCCACTCTTGTCTTTTCATATCAAGAAGGAATACAATGAACACTAACCTACAGGGCAGAAGTATCTTTACAGTTGTAAAGCAAGCTCCAGATCCTCTTATCTACAGAAAAACCTAAGCATACTCCCACACAGCAGCTGAGAGTGAAATAGCCAGTTAGAAAATTCCTGGTCTTCCCCACCTAATTAATGTCCGGGTCGTCTTTTATCTCATCCAAAGTCATTCCTCTATTTCTCCATTCAGGACTGTCCTAGCAAATTCAACACTGCACACTGGGTAAATTGGATGAACTGGAATGAGGACTCTGCCTATCTAACCTTGGGCAAGTGACTTAAATCCATCGACTCGATTTCCAACTGTAAACCAAGCCAAGCAATTCTAGTAACTCAAAGAATTAAATGAGATCAACGAGTAGAAGAATGAACACGGTGTTTGGCACACACTGAGCTCTTCCTAGACCCTAGTGATTATGATTACTATTACTACTAAATAAACTAAAAAGATGCCAGTGGTTATTCCCGTGGGGGAGGGGGGTAGTGGGAGGAAGGGATAGATGGGAAAAGAGGGAGGTGCTGTTGAATGAAAACTTTTAACCTTTACATTTCTGTACCGATGGCATTTTTCTCTATGTGCGTGTATTTATGAATTACATGAATAATTTGATTTAAAAATATTCCCCTTGCAAAACGCTGGTTGGCACCATAACTAAGTGTGGAAATGTTCTCGAAGAGCAGGGCATCAGAAGTGGTTGCAGGCATCTGGAACTCTCGGGAAAGGCTGGCGTCCGCGTGGGGCTTCAGGGGCGCGGCGCTCGGATCCGCTCCCCGTGCTGGGAACCCGAGGCCGCACGCGGCAGGGAGGCCAAGGCGCGCTAGGGGCAGGGCAGGGCAAAGCGGGGGCCGACGAAGGCACTTACTTGAACCTGCCCTGGCAGTGCTGGCATTGGTCCCCCACCCAGCCCGGGTCGCAGAGGCAGGTGGAGTTGACACAGCGGCCCGAGAAGCAGGAGCCGGTCTTCTCGCACGGCTTGGACTGGGACACCTGCGCGTAGAGCGCCAGGTAGAGGAAGCCATAGCACAACAGCCAGTTGTGCCCGTCCAGCAGCCAGGAGGAGGCGCCCCCGCCGCTACCGGCCGGTCGAGTCCTCCCCAGCTCCGGGGCCGCCGGCAGCAGGGGGCCAGAACGGGCCCGGCCCCCCGGCTCCATCTTCCCCGGCGCCCCTGCCTGGAGGGGGTGCGTGTTCGGGCGCCGACAGGGATGCTCTGGGGGAAACCGGCTGCAGAAGCCTCGCCGCCGCCGCTCCTCCTCGTCCTCTGCACAGCGCCGGCCCCAGTCCCACTCCCGGTCAGGAGGGACCGATGGACAGAACCCAGTCGCTGTCGCCTGCGATCGGCTGCCTGCAGTCGCACTTGGGCATCGCCTCTCGGTCCCCTGACCTTGTCCTCAGCCAGGCGAACCAAGCCGCGGCGCTCGGCTCGGGCCACAGGCGTCAGCGGCGGAGCAGGCTGCACGGGGCGCTCGGAAGGGACCGAGGGGCTCAGGGGCCCTGGGGGAGGGGCCTGGCCGGGGGAGGGGCCGCGCGGCCCCGCCTCGCCCGCGGCTCGCGCCAACTGCCGGGACTCCGAGCGCCGCGCGTCCGGGGGGGCGGGATTCGAGCGCTGAGGTGGGCGCGCCCAACGCGGGGAGGGAGGGTCGGGAGGCGGGGATCAGCCCCGCGGAGCCTGGCTGACGACCGGCGGGCCCCGGGTGGCCATGGTCTCTCTTGTGCGGTCAGCCAGCTGCCCGGGCTGCGGCGGGAACCCGCTGCGCGCCGTGCCGTCCCCCCAGCTTCGCGCGCGTACGTTCCCCACCCCCGGCCTCGCGGTGGTCTCGGCCCACCCCTGATAAGGACCCGGGCTCCCGGGGCTGAGGGGAGGCTGGCCCCCAGGTGTGGTCCTCGTGTCCGCAGGGCCCTTTGCCTCGGCGAGCCAGGGGACCCCCGCGCGCCCTGGACCCCTGAAATCAAAGATCGGACGGGCTTCGCATCTTCAGGAAAAAGAAGAAAAAAACAAAAACAGCCTTTCCCATCCACGGTCTTCAGCTGCAAAAGTGCAGCTCTTTTCCCTAGCGCTTCCTCTTCCTCCACCCCATCCTCCAGCCGATTTCTTCTTTTTTTCTTAAATGAGAAAAACTCCCTACAACACACAAAGAGCTGAGCATGTGCGGCAGGCAAAAGTCTTAAAGGTACCGCAGTCGCACCACGTTGTGAGGTCCGCAAGGACAGGGAGGGGCGGGAAGCCTTGGCCAAGTGGGGGGTGGGGGGGTGGAATCTCTTCCAGGGGGAGCCATTCCTTCCAGGGAAATAACGATCCCTTCCTCCCCAATAAAGAGCTTCGAGGTTCTGAGCCCAAAGTGTGCCCCCTCCCCCGAGACGCGCCTCGGAACCCCATGTATCTCCTCTTCTGTCTGTCAATGTTTCCTGCTCCATCTGGGACAATATTCTGCCTTGGAAAAAATATTGCAACATCGGGGTTTCTCTACAGAGGAGCAGTAATGATGTCGTTTTCCTTCCTCCCGACAATCTTTCTTCTTTTAGATGACTTTTCACGACTGAATGGCACACGCTGAAATTTTTGCTTTGTACTTTTTGTGTCTTCTTTAAATAGACTGTTTGAACCCTTGCAAAAGGAAGCCGAACACATTGCAGCCATGTATTCTCGAGTTAACAGCAGCGTTGCTGGAGCCCCACCAAAGAAGAGCAGGCCTATAGGAAAAAGAATTTGAAATCATCAAAGGCATTTCTGACAGCACTGGGTGGGGGTGGGGGGGAGGAAAGTTTTAGCTGTAACTACGCTGTCATATATTATTGTTATGTGACCACTCGTGTGTATTTTGGGTATAATGTGCCCCAAGTTCTCTCTTTTAATTCTCTGTTAGCCCCACTTCGCAGTTGAGGAGATGGTCAGTGGCAGATTAAAATTCGCGAACAGAATAGCGCAAATCCTCTGATTTAGATGCTTTTCTCAGGTATTGCTAGGCTGCTTCTATCAGCAAAGCTGTGTTCTCCTTTGCTAAATAAAATAGCAGAATAAAATGTAAGTGTTGGCTTATTTTGCAAATACCGGAGCAGTGACTTGAGGAAAACAAGGTCCAGAAAGAGGTGGCTCCTTTGCAAGTTAAAAAAAAAAATATATATATATATATGAATCTCGTTTGTATTCAAGCAAATCATAATCCCCATATAATATCAATTACAGAAATGTCATCACCAAGCCTAAGGATTAGGACGGCCCTTCCTCCTCTCACATCTTTTCCCCATCAAGATCCCCCTTAGAGACTTCTTGAAGTGGGTGGGGGCAAAGGGAGGAGAACAGTCCATAAAAACCAATTAAAAGGCGGATATTATTCTTGCTCACACTTTTCCATGTGTATGAAATCCAAGGGAAGAACTCTTTCTCATAACCATCCCTCTTAAGCTCTCAAGTCATATATGAGCAATGCTCTGCTGCCTTTTCCACTCCTCTTGTGCCAACCAAAGTCAGCCACGTCTTTCTCACATTTAATGTGGAGTTGGTTTCAGACCTGTGGAAAGGGGCCAAGCTCTTAAAACCCTCAGCAAGTGTGAAGATAATTCAAAGAATACATTGGAACCCATTTAACAAGAGACATCACTACTCCACCACGCAATGACTGTAGATTGTATAGAAGTAAAGAAAGAGTTTGCCCATTAAAAATGTATAGCTTTTAATCATCTGCCAACTCTGATTAGCTCTGTTCTGTACTTTCCACTGAAGAACATGCAGTTCCAGAGACTATCTCTCATCATTGCCCTTAAAATCAAACTGAAGCTGTGAAATTGACATAAAACTATTTCCCTAATGATCTCACAGAATTGCGAGTACTATATCCTATTATTGGGGTTTTTTTTCCAACATGCTGTCAGTCAACTTTTACTGAGTTGTTAAATGTCATCAAGTCATTTCTGACTCATAGCAATCCTGTATAGGGTTTCCAAGGAGCGGCTGGTGAGTTTGAACGACCGACCTTGTAGTGAGCAGTCCAGTAATAATCATACAGTGCTACATCGGGACTCAATTTACTGAGTAGTTATTATGAGTTTGAGCAAGAGAAAACAAAAATGAATAAAATCTACTTGACTTCTATGAGGTTCACTACACTAGGAACGCCTTATGCAGTTGAGAACCATGTAGTTTACACATGTAAAATACATTTGTATTTTACACAGAAAACATAGGATATACAGTGTTCACACAGTCAGAGACAAAGCTTGCCTAGACTCTTAACTGATGGTTCAGTATCTTCTATGATGAAGAAAATTTTCAACTCCAACATGATGTTATCTCTCTTTTCCAAAGACATCTCGTCAGCACCATGGCAGAGCTGAGCAACAGTACAGTAATTCACAGTGTTGGTAATAGCAGTCATAAATCTACCAGAGAAGTGAAAAGTCACACTAACCAGGTGCTGGGCACAAAGTCAGCTCACACAATCCACCGAAGTAGGTTGATTGAAACTGCTAAAATAGGAATTATCAATGAAAGTTTCTCCAAGAGAAAAGATGGAAAAATATTTTCTTGTTTTCTCCATAATTAGACTTCTATTAGGACTTTCAGATATTTGGGGGAGTGCTTTTAATTATAGTTTTTACCACTTAATAGTTGTACTGGAATATGATGGACGCCTCAGCTGCTTGATTTAAGAACAATCTCTACTCTGATTATTATTATTTACCGTTTGGCTCATATGAGGCTTCCATAAGCACCAAGGTAATGAGAACTATAGAATTCTGCGCCTAAGATCCAGAAATACATCACTACAAAGGGACCTTTAGTGTAATTGTGGCAGTACTTTTAATATACTGAGCATGAATGGCCTACAAGATCAGAAATAAAGTAAAATGAAGACTAGGTACTCATTAAAAAAATTGTTGGTGATCTGCAACATTGCTCTCCTCAAAAGAAATCTAACCTTTGATTCCTCTTGGATTTGTTCTTCTTTTCTATCATCTATCAATCTCTCCTGCTGTCACACATGCAAACACACACATAGACTCTCATCTTTCTGCCAGTTTTTCTACTTAACACATTTCAAGCATATTGTTATAAGTAAACCCAAAGAAATAAATGCAAAGATTCTAAATTTGTTATGCTGGGCTTGTACATTGTATTTGAGTTTTTGTTTGTTTGTTTTTTAAAAGCTGAAAAATCAAAGGACCATCCCTAAAATCTTCATCCGAAGTATTCAGACTTGTTATCAAAAAAAAAAAAAAAAAAGGTTCTACAATTAACTGACAAGACTGAAGTTGTCAAAGACCTCTTTTTGCTTGGATCAACTATCAACACTCATGGAAACAGCAGTCAAGAAATCAAACGACATATTGCATTAGGCAAATCTGCTGCAGAAAACCTCTTTAAAGTGTTCAAGAGCAAATATCAGTCTGAGGACTAAGGTGCACCTGACCCAAGCCATGGTATTTTCAATAACCTCATATGCATGCAAAAGCTCGACAGTGAATATGGAAGACCTTAGAAGAATTGATGCTTTTGACTCATGGTGTTGGAGGAGAATATGAAAGTGTCATGGGCTACCAAAAGAACCAACAGATCTGTGTTGGAAGAAGTACAGCCAGAGGGCTCCTTGGAGGCCAAGATAGTCAGACTTCGTCTCTCATACTTTGGACATATTGTCAGAAAGAACGGGTCCTTGGAGAAGAATATCATGTTTGGTAAAATGGAGGCCCAGAAAAAAAGAGGAAGATCCCCAATGAGATGGATTAGCATAGTGGCCGCAGCGATGAGTTCAATTGTAGTAACAATTGTGCAATTGGCACAGGACCAGGCAGTGTTATGTTCTGTTGTGCATAGGTTCGCTATGAGTCGGTACCAACTTAAGGCACCTAACAACAACAACAACAATCAATTGCAGAAATTTTCCTTTTGTAAAATTTTATTTGGTAAAAAATATGAGCTAGGAGTTTCTGTGAAACGCGGTATAGTCTGTATTTGCATTTATTTCTGTTCCCTCCCTAAACTTTAACATTACAGGAAAGACATGAAGCTTGTTTTTTGGTTGGTTCATTTGAAGGTATAAATTCACAATGACAAAGAAAAAGAGCGAGGAACCAACAATAGATGGTAGGAATCAAGGCAATTTTAGATGGAAGAAAGTGGATGCAGCAGTAGGAACCACTGCTTACAGAGATGAATGTTGATGACAAGATGCAAGCCTGTTTCTCCTGAAGAACTTAGTCTCAGTACGCAGGCAAGGAGAACCTTGGACGGCAGAGCTAGGGCTCTCAGGTGAAAGCAAGCAGAATAGCTGAGGGCAGTTTAAGGACCTAGAGTTTCTTTGTTGTTGTTGTTAGGTGCCATCGAGTCAGTACCGACTCATAGTGACCTTATACACTGCAGAATGAAAAACACTGTCCGATCCTGGGCCGACCCCACTACTGTGGCCACGCTTGAGTCCATCGATGCTGCCGCTTGGCCAGTCCATCTCATTGGGGGTCTTCCTCTTTTTCTCTGACCCTCCACCCTACCAAACATGATATCCTTCTCCAGCGACTGGTCCCTCTGACAATATGTCCGAAGTATGAGAGACAAAATTTGGCCATCTAGGCCTCCAAGGAGCACTCTGGCTGTACTTCTTCCAGAACGGATCTATTGGTTCTTTTGGCAGCCCATGGCACATTCAATATTCTCCACCAGCACCATAACTCAAAAGCATCAATTCTTCTACGGTCTTCCTTATTCACTGTCCAGCTCTCACATGCATATGAGGTTATTGAAAATACCATAGTTTGGGTCAGGCGCACCTTAGTCCTCAAGCTCACAGCTTTGTTTTTCAACACTTTAAAAAGATCTTGTGCAGAAGATTTGCCTAATGCAATACATCATTTGATTTCTTAACTGCTGCTTCCGTAAGTGTTGATAGTTGATCCAAGAAGAATGAAGTTCTTGACAACTTCAATCTTTTCTCCATTGATAAGAATGTTGTTTATTGGTCCAGTGGTGAGGATTTTTGTTTTCTTTACATTGAGATGTAATCCATACCAAAGGCTGTGCTCTTTGATCTTCATCAGTAAATATTTTAAGTCCTCTTCACTTTCAGCAAGCAAGGTTGTATCATCTGCATATCGCAGGTTGTTAACGAGTCTTCCTCCATTCCTGATGCCACATTTTTCTTCATTTAACCCAGCTTCTCTGATTATTTGCTCAGCATACAGGTTGAATAAGTATGGTGAAAGAATACAACCATGTCGTACATCTTTTTTAATTTTAAACATTCCGTGTTCCCATTTTCTGTTCGAACAACTGCCTCTTGGTCCAGGTACAGATTTTTCATGAGCACAATTAAGTGTTCTGGAATACTCATACTTCGCAATGTTGTCCATAGCTTGTCATGATCCACACAACCAAAAGCCTTTGAGTAGTCAGTAAAGCACAGTTTTATATGATAGTTTCTTTACTCACCATCAAGCAGCCAGAAGACTACCCTCAACCCAACCTTGAAGGTAGATTTAATCTTTTGAGAATTAGTCCAAGAAGCTCTAGACTTGACTCACCAAGCATAGTGAAAGAAGGAGTGGGTAATGCAGTGGGATATGCAAAGAGTCAATGAATCGTGTATGGTGAGTGATGAAAATTTGCCAGTCCTCATTACCTGCATGATCCAAGCACTCTCCTAGCAAACTGAATAGTTCTCAGCAAATAGATGAACTTCTGTACCAAGCCAAACTATCCAAAATGTATAATAAGAAAGACATTTTCAGACATACAAGCATTCATAAAATTTATCTCCCAGTGTATCCTTTCTTAGGAAGCTACTGGGAAAGACAATAAAGAAAGATACGAAATTGAAGAAAATCATGAAAAAATGTCCCAGGATGACAGGTGGCTGTGTGACAGGCGGTCTGGTCAGTCCAGTCTGGATAAAAAGGTGGGGAAGGAAGATATCCAAGAGCACAATGAATGAATGCTTGGAAGTGATTGAGGTTTTGAAAAATTAACTAATGAAATATGACAGCTCTTGGAATATTTGGGGATAGGGAAAGGGATTAAATAACAGCATAGTCATGGAGGCAAATGTATAAAATGAGACAAGTGCTGATTAGAAAACAGAACCTATAAAAGATAACTCAACAATGAACAATAATTATTTACATACAAAATAATACAAACACTGATGATAGATTTAACATAAAAAAAAAATGCTATTCCTTTGTGTTGTTGTTGTTAGGTGCCATCGAGTTGGTACCAACCCCTACACGGCAGAACGAAACACTGCCTGATCCTGGGCCAACCTTACTACTGTTGCCACGCTTGAGTCCATCGATGCTGCCACTTGGCCAATCCATCTCATTGGGGGTCTTCCTCTTTTTCTCTGACCCTCCACCCTACCAAATATGATATTCTTCTCCAGCAACTAGTCTCTTCTGGCAATGTGTCCGAAGTATGAGAGATGAAGTTTAGCCATCTTGGCTTCCAAGGAGCACTCTGGCTGTACTTCCAGAACGGATCTATTGGTTCTTTTGGCAGCCCATGTCACTTTCAATATTCTCCTCCAACACCATAACTCAAAAGCATCAATTCTTCTACGGTCTTCCTTATTCACTGTCCAGCTTTCACATGCATATAAGGTTATTGAAAATACCATGGCTTGGGTCAAGTGTACCTTAGTTTTGAACACTTTAAAGAGGTCTTGTGCAGGAGATTTACCCAATGCAGTACATCGTTGGATTTCTTGACTGCTGCTTTCATGAGTGTTGATAGTTGATCCAAGAAGAATGAAGTCCTTGACAACTTCAATCTTTTCTCCATTGATAAGAATGGTGTTTATTGGTCCAGTTGTGAGGATTTTTGTTTTCGTTACATTCAGATGCAATCCATACCAAAGGCTGTGCTCTTTGATCTTCATCAGTAAATGTTTTAAGTCTTCTTCACTTTCGGCAAGGAAAGTTGTATCATCTGTATATGGCAGGTTGTTAATGAGTCTTCCTCTAATTCTGATGCAACGTTTTCCTTCATTCAACCCAAATTCTCTGATTATTTACTCAGCATACAGGTTGCATAACTATAGTGAAAGAATACAACCCTGTCACACACAGTCAGTTACGAGTCATAGGGACCAAGTATAGGGTTTCTGAGGAGCAGCTGATGAGTTTTGAACTGCCGACCATGCAGTTCAAACCAACCTTGTGGTCCAGTACTTATCCTACAGCGCCACACTGTTGTTGTTGTTATTGGGTGTCACTACGTCAGTACCAACTCATAGCAGCCCTATGCACAACCCTGGGCCAACCTCACAATCATTGCTACTCCTGAGCCCATTGCTGCTGCCACTTGCCAACCCATCTCGTTGGGGGTCTTCCTCATTTTCTCTGACCCTCCACTCTACTAATACGATGTCTTTCTCCAGAGACAGGAAAGCTCATCTGAAGAACAGATTTGATGCATTAGACACTGAAGACTGAAGACCCAAAGAGTTGTAGGATGACATCAAGAACATCATACAGGAAGATAACAAAAGCTCCATACTACAACACCAAGAATAGCTCCATAAGCATTCCACACTTGAGTATAGAAGGATAGGGAAGAAGAGAAAGAAATGCAGCATTTTATTAGAAGGCGTTTAGTTGTCTTAGATTGATTGTAAATTAAAAATTAATCTAAAAAAGACCAAAAATAAATGAATAAATAAAAACAGGTCAGTAAAATAAAGGTGGAGTAGGATCTAGTCTCATATAAATATGAATTTTTTGTCTAATTCTCTCACTGATATGCTAGTAACCCTTGAATGGTTCATTAGCCTCAGTGCCTCAGTCTCCCCACCTATAAGATGATGATAATCAAGTTACCTGTCAATGCCCATTTCAAAACTGCGATAAGAGTCAAGAAAGATACTACCTGAAAGAACTCAAATCCAAAAATCAAACTTGGTGCTATAGGGTTAATTCAGACCATAATGACTCTATATGAGTATGTTTTCTGAGACAGTAGATCTATGGGGCCAAAAGCCTCAACTTTCTCTCACCCAGCACCTAAGCCAGAGCACTACCAGGGCTCCCTAGGAAAGCCCTCAGTACATGGTAAAACACTACACAAACTTTAGAGCTTGGTGTTCATCAAAAATGATGCATAGGAACAGTATTAATTCTATTCCTATGTGAGGCGATGGATTGTTGAAAGGGATTTAGATCAAGAGAAAAACACAGAGAAACCATTTGTGAAGAGACTTTTTCTTTTAATGGACCTAGAATAAGTGTTGTAGCAGATGAGAAACTGGGACCCAAAAACGTACGGTATCTTATCCAAACACACACTGCTAGTTAGTGGCAGAGCTAGATCTAAAATCTTATTTCTCCTAAAATGCAATCCAGCATTCTTTGTCTGATATTTTACAGTACTGGCCAAAAGGACAAAATTTCAAATTTGTGATCCATGCCTACCCCTTCAGAGATGAATAAATGCAATGAATTGCCCAAGGTCACACAACAAGTTTGTGGCCACAGAAGCAAAACTAAACCAAACAAGAGCCCACAGTCCAAGAATGAATTAAAAGGAAAAAATATTTGGAACCAAATGAGAGCTCCCCCGCAGAGTTAAAGTTCTAAGTGGAAAGTTGAGCTCATGGCTTTCAGCAGAACCCACCCACCCCCAAACTCACTACCGTCAAGTCCCTTCCGACTCAGCACCCCAATAGCACACAGTAGGACTGCACCACAGGCTTTCCAGGAGCATCCAGCCTCATCTTTCACCCAGAGAGTGGATGGTGAACTTGACCCATGCACTTTTCAGTTAGCAGCTCAATACTTAACCCACAGCACCCGATATCTAAATATTTTATGACTGGATTGTTAAGTATGGAGAGAAAAGTCATAAAGGAAATTAAAAAAAAAAGCCAAACAAATAAACAATTGCTGTTGCGTCAAATCGGACTCGTGGTGACCCCAAGTGTGTCAGAGTCGAACTGTGCTTCTCAGAGTTTTCAATGGTTGTGACCTTTGATCACCAGATCTTTGTCCCAAATCATGTCTGGGTGGATTTAAACTACTAACCTTTATTTCAGTAGGCAAAGGCTTAACCCTTCGTATTAAGCAGAGATTCAGAAAGGCCATGTTTTTAGGTTCCTTCAAGTCAGTTCTGACTCATAGCAGTTCTAAGCATAACAAAACGTTTAACACTGGCTGGTACTGAGCCTTCCTCACCATTGTTACGCTCAAGCCCATTGCTGCTGTCACTGTGCCAATCCATCTCATTGGGGGGCTTCTCTTTTATGCTGACCCTCCACTTTACCAAGTGTGATGTCCTTCCTCAGGGACCAGTCTCTCCTGATAATATGTCTGAAGTATGAGAGACATAAATCTCATCATCCTGACTTCTAAGAAAAGCAATCAGGATGAAAAAAAGGTTATTATGAAACTGAGTGAGCAGCAAAATTTTACTTGAAAAATAGAGATGTAAGAATTTGACTTACTGAATCAAGGTGCATCAAAGGAAGAGTAAGGGGCAAAAATACAAAGGACCTGGTCTAACACTTGACAACAAGAAGCCAACAAAGAATGACTGCATTTGAAACTCTCCAAGCCATTATAGACATCTAATAGGCTTCTTGGACTCCTGGTGTGGCACTGTAGGATCAACACTAGACTTTGAACCACAAAGTCAGCAGTTCAAACCCATCAGCTGCTCCTCAGAAACCCTATTCAGGGTAGCAGTGACTCGGAACGGACTCGACTACTCTTAGCAACAGGCTTTCTCTTCTTTCCTGGTTGCAGTAGAAAGATGAGGCTTTCTGCTCCCATATGATTTACAGCTTCAGAAACCTTATACAGGGTCACTCTGTACTGGAACCTACTGGGAAGCGTTTAACAATAACCACCTATCCTTGTTATAATGTTGAAAGGAATGAGAGCAAGGGGAAAAGAAAAGGAATCACTTCTCCATTCCATATTCAAAAGATCATTTACTAGCACTTTCCTTCATGAAAAACTCCTTTTAAAAAGGAGCCAGCATGGTGTACAGCAGAAAGAAGCTTGTGAGAGAAGAAAAATCAAATATTTTCCACTAACAGGAGTCTTGGTGGAGCGCTGTGGGTTAATGTGCTGGTCTGCAAAGTTGGTATAAACCAACTTTGGTTCAAGCTCACCAGCAGCTCCTCAGAAACCCTGTATGAGTTCGTTATGAATTGGAACTGAGTCAATGGCCCACAACCGCAACAACAGAGAGCAATAGTGAAGTGAAAAGACTGAATTTTGTCAAAGGCAGAAGGTTTTGAGAACTGGAAAAATGAGATACTGTCACCTGGTTCTGGCTCTCATAGGGCTCATGATAGATTTCTGTCACAAAATATTAGCAAAGTCATATGAGTCAAGTAACAAAAAAGAAAAGATCATGCTAATTTATTGTCAGAAGTTATCACTTTTTTTCTATGAGATTAGTCAAGTTTCTCAAGCTATTTCCTATCAAGAATCATTGCGCCATGTTGCATGTACTTCAATTGAAATAAGCTAGCTTTGAAAAAAAAAAAAAAATCAACGGGTCCAAAGAAGAGTCAAAGACTAAAACATACTGTCACAAGACATAGAAAGGCACTTGTGATTCTGAGAAATGGAAAGAATTGTTTTGGCTGGGAGCAAATCCAAAAATTACTACAAATCAAACTCTGAAGGCATTGCCATATAGACAAACCAGGTAGAATTTCTACAGTCCTGAGTTAAATCCTGGTTTGTTTCATGTTCCTTCTGTTTAAAGCAAAAGCCAGTCACAGCAAGAAAAACAGGAAGTACTTAAAAAACAAAAGCTCCCAAGCAAAATAAACAATTCATAAGAACAATAACATACTAGCTTTTCGAGAGCTGCTTGGGGTCCTGACACAGGAAAATATGTTTATGTTTACAAGGAAAAGAGCAGGAACGAGAATTATGGGCTGTCTCCTCAAGAGAGGCAAAACCATCAGGATGCTGTGAAGACTCCTTGAACAGGGTTCAGAGACAAAGAGGAACCTCAAAACAGCACACCCATATAAAAAAAGAAAAGTATCTGACAAACGATAGTCAGACCCCACAAATCCAGATAACACGACATTTTACTTATTAAAAACATCAGTCTTGGAAGACTCCAGGCACAGTAATTTTGAAAATGTACACAAGTAAATTAAAACCAGGTTTATGATTCTTCTTAATTTAAGTCCCTCACCCATATCCCTCTGCAAAACTGATGTGAAATTTTAAATTAAAGGGGGAAAAGAAGTCAACATAAGCATTGCTGATTTTAAATAAGAACCTACGTTTTCTTTTCCTTTTTTTTAAACTGGAATATACTATGAAAGTCTTTTTACACATGAGAATACAGACTTTTCTAGGAAATCCAGTTTTAGGGTAAACAGAAAAAAAATGTTATCCACAATTGGGAAGCATGTGCGAATGTTTTAGTTTTAATTTGCGTAAACCCCTGGGTAGCAGACATGTTAGGATGTGTTTTGTGGCATGTTCTTCATCACTGCACAGTCCTTCCACTTTTGGAGAGAGCACAAGAGCACAGGACAAAGCACAGTGGGCAGCACGCTGACCACCCTTTCACTGACCACCCTTCATTTCTTCATTCGTAAAACAACAAGAAATAGTGATCCTTCTTGAGCACTGCTGGGAGAATCAAAATTTTAAATGAGATGAAATGTCAGTGTGTTTTTTAAAAACTGTGAAACTCTATTTGAATGTTCCCACTGCAGTTGCTTCCTGGAAAATGCTGATTTGGGACCCAATGAGGTCATGGAACATTTGAGAATCATAGAACAAGTTTAACATTCTCTGCTTCTTGATCCTTCACTGCCTCTAACTAAGGTGGCAAGAACTTCACAGCCCATTACTTAAGCCTAGGTGAGGTATAACCCGTTACCTATGCCTTGATGCAGCATTGGAGGCACTCACTCATCTCTGCAAAGAAATTTGGGTGACAACTACCTGGTCTACTGACTGGATGTGCCCATTCCAAAGAGAGATGACCCAAATGGAATGCAGAAATCATCAGACAATATAATTGATATCCCATGCGAGTAAAGTTTTGCTAACGATAACCCAAAATCAACTGCAACCATATGTTGACAGAGAACTTCCAGAGGTTAAAGTAGGATTCAGAAGAGGACGTACAATGAGGGATGACACTGCTGATGTGAGATGGATCTTGGCTGAAAAGCAAAGAATACCAAAAGATGTTACCTATGGTTTATTGACTACATAAGGCTTTTGATTGTGTGGATCATCACAAGCTATGGACAACGTTGCAAAGTAAGATTATTCTGAAACATTTAATTGTGCTCATGAGGAACCGGTACATAGACCAAGAGGCAGTTGTTCAAACAGAACAAGGGAACACTGAATGGTTTAAAATTAGGAAAGGTGTACACCAGGATTTTATTCTTTCACCATATTTATTCAATCTGTATGCTGAGCAAATAATCTGTGAGGCTGGATTATATTATGAAAAACATGGCATCGGGATTGGAGGAAGAATCATTAACAACCTGCAATATGCAGATGATACAGTTTTGCTTACTGAAAGCAAAGAGGACTTAAAATACTTACTGATGAAATTAAAGACCAGTCTTCGGTATGGTTTGCAACCCAATGAAAAGAAAACAAAAATCCTCACTACTGGACCAATAAACAACAGCCATATAACTGAAGAAAAGATTGAAGTTGCCAAAGACTTCATTTTGCTCAAATCAACTGTCAATCAAATAATCAAACAACATATTGCATTGGGCAAATCTGGTGCACAAGACCTCTTTAAAGTGCTGAAGAGCAAAGATGTCAGTTTAAGGACTAAGGTGTACCTGACCCAAGCCATAGTATTTTCAATAATCTCATATACATGTGACAGGTGGATAATGAATAAGGAAGACTGTAGAAGAATTGATGCATTCGAGTTATGGTGTTGGAGGAGAATATTGAAAGTACCATGGACTGTCAAAATAACTCCTAGACCTGTGTTGGAAGAAGTACAGCCAATGCTCCTTGGAAGCCAGGATGGCCAGACTTTGTCTCTCATACTTTGGACATATTATCAGGAAGAACCACTCCCTGGAGAAGGATATCATGTTTGGTAAAGTGGAGGGTTGGAGTAAAAAAGGAAGACACACACCCCCTCCCCCAGTAATATGGATTGATTCAGTGGCAGCATCAATGGGCTCAAGCATAGCAACGATTGTGTGGTTGGCCCAGGACCGGGCAGTATTTCATTCTGTTGTGCATAGGGTTGCTATGAGTTAGTGCCAAGTAGATGACACCTAACAACAACAACAGCAGGTGAGGTATGAGGCCACATGTGTGGGTGACTCCAACCACCATGAGAAGGCCCAGAGAACAAACACACGATCCCATACTCAAGCTAAATCTGGAAACCCCAGGTCAGTAATTTTGTCCTTTAGCTTCAGAGTTTATGGACAGGTTCTGGCTCTGTTGTAAATGCCTTTGAAGAGCTTTTATGGTTCGTTTGTTCCACTGGTGAACACCTTACGCTTGAATGACCCTGGATCTGTTCCTGAGAGCATTTTGATAAGGAATATGAATCGGAATTGACTCATCAGCAGTGGGTTATAATCAAAGTATAACGGTACATCACCTTCATTGCCTCCTGCCATAGCTCTCCCTCTCCCCACAACACACACACACTATACACACATGTGTACATACTTTGACTACTCTGTGGCCTAGTAGAGGTAAAATGAATTTGAGAAGTCACTGACACTTGTTAATGATTTTAGAATAATATAAGAATCATAAAAGCAATGTTTGTATTTTTTAAAAGGGAAACAACACAAGGAATTAAGCACCAATGGTAGAATTTTAGACACAGTGGCACCTGGGTGAGAGATTTGACAAATACTTCAAGTCAATTCTGATGTGTCACTAACTACTATTTCCCCTAAGTGGAGAGGGAATCTAACACCAGCATTTGGGCATCTCTGACTATGTTGTTGTTGTTTTTAAGTGCCAATCTTGTAGTTAAGTGCTTATCCTACCATGTGCCACCAGGACTTTATCTTGGACTATACAGTGAATCATATAAGGAGAATTAGAATGAAAAGATAGGTCTTCACCAGAAAATACCCTCCCCAAACTCAAGTCTGGCAGAAATCATTATGCCTGGCTGGTTAATGGTTAGGAGAATGCTTCAGGAAATGCCAATCTCTAAGATTACCTCAAGTCTTCTTTGCATAAATAATAACATCATTACCGACAGATTCTTGGCTCAACACATCTTCTTTTAAACATGCAGTCTAGTCAAAATGAAATCCTTATTAGAGAAAGATTGGAAAGGGTGAAACTGGAAATGATCACTCAAAATAAGAAAAAAAAAAAAATAAGCCTCATTAAAAGGGAAAAAAATATGGGCAATCTGAGCTAGCCAGACATCAAAAATATGTATGAGAAAACAGCAAAGCATCAACACGGTATTGGTAGGAAGGTCTCTGAATGTGCAGCGACTCGAGAAGGAGCCAATGCAAAGTCCCTAGCACACGCACAGAAGGTTTGTAGGCACCCAACAGTCCCTGGGGGGTAGCAATATTATATCAGGTGGAAACATTTCCTCTGACTTATGATGTATGTCCTAAATCCACAGGACATCCTAGTGCTCATTAGTTTTATTCTAACTCTGTTCCTGCAAATGCTATCGTCACTCACATGAATGCCTAGTCTTTCTGAATCGTCCTAAGCTATCTGTACCAATTATCCCATGGTGAATGTCTAAAGTTAATAAGTTTAATAAAAAATCATCTTTTATTACTTTTCAATTTTTCTTTTTCATTTGATCGAATGTCCTTTTATTCCCTTATTATTGGAAAATATAAATAAATTCCAATTATCCTTCTCTTCAACATTTATTATTTTATAGTGCATATCAGATTTCTTTTTTTTTTTTTTCCAAGCCAGTTAAAATGCCCTAGTCGTTCACCTCTGGGTTCTATCTTACTGCACTGACTGTAATTATTTTAGTTGAATTTGTCCTAAATTATTTCTTGTCTAGCGCCATCATCTTTCAGATGAAGAAGGTAAAATGGAGTGGGCCATTCGAAATAGAATACATACTTTATTAAAATGAAAATAATTCATCACATTGTTTTATACAATCATTTTTAATCAGATTAGTTTCTTATGTACCTATCTAATTATCACTGCTCTTTAAAAAGATATATTCTATGAACTGTCTACCATGTTGCTTAGATGCTTTTCCAGGAGAGTTAGAACTAATTCAGCACCTGTGAGGATATTATTTAAATGACTTCCTTCTACACTTCTGGTTTGGAAGAAGTACAACCAGAATGTTCCTAAGAAGTGAGGATGGTAAGACTTTGTCTCTTGTACTTTGGACAAGTTGTCAGAAGGGACCAGTCCCTGGTGAAGGACTTCATGCTTGGAAAAGTGGAAAGTCAGCAAAAAAGAGGAAGTGCCCCAATGAGATGGATTAACACAGTGACAGCAGCAGTGAGCTCAAGCAGAACAAGTGTGAAGATGACACAAAAGTGGGCAGTGTTTCATTCTATTGTGCATAGGGTCACTTTGATAGGCACTGACTGGATGTCTCCTAACAACAACAAACTGTATGAATTATAGAATCTCAAGATTACTTTCTATCTTCAGTGTGTTCTTCTACTTGGTTAAGTAAAAATATCTAGGTGTGTCTAGATTTTGAAGATTGTGGGTTTGGAATAATCTAAGAATCTTCCTTAGAATCTGTACTAGATAATTCTGATGAGAGCTAGTCCCTTTTCTCCTTGCAAAGAACACAATCCTGCCCATAACCTCCACTGCAACCATGTTCTGTATACATGATTCTGCTCTTCTCTGCAGCTGATTAATTAGAACAGGGGAAAGCTCCAATCTATTAGCAACCAATCCCTAGACTCAGCAGCACTTTACAAGGTAGCTTGGCTGGAAAGCATTGATCAAACAGGGCTGAATTAGGCCAATCGAATCCTCAATTTGGGAGTTGAATTAGGAGAAACAGAATTAAGCAATCAAAAGCAAGAACTATAGCTGAAATTTTATACAGACAGAGAGAGACCACTGGGTAAAGAAGGGATATAAAGGGCTGAGTAACTCAACAAGGTTAAAATTATGAGCAGGAGAATTAAGTGTAAGTAGCAGCTATGACCCAAAGAAACAAGAGAGCATAAGACAAAGAGATAGCTCTTGTCTGGTATTTAGACAAAGACACAAGCAGACACACAGCCAGTTGTTGAGTCCTATCCTAGGGAGTGGTAAAGGGAAGATCTGTGCTTGCTTCTCCTGAGGATTCAAAACATGCCTTGGATTCAGAGGGACGCTGAGTTCCCGTCTCTATGGTTCCATTCTTGGTTTCTATGAGATCCCATCTCGTATACACAGTGAAATCTGTGAGAGTCAGAATTTGATATAGCTTTCTACTAGTAGAAAATAGTTATGTTTTCCTGAGTTTAATACTCAAACAACAATTATCCAAACAAAAATTCCATCACTCCAGTTGGCCTGAATGGATCTCTGTTCCTAGAAACCCAAGAAATAGGACTCACTAGGGCTTCACCCTTCCCTAACTTCTTCTGCATGCTCCTGTCTTACATCTACTTCATTTCATATGCTGTGGTCTCCCCTCTCTAAACAGTGAGCCTACAGGATGGAGGAACTGTCTTGTCTTTTTTTTTTTTTTGGTCACCAGAGTTAGTAGAGCATCTTTGCAATCATTAACATTAGACATATATCTATGAATTAGAAGAATGACTCATAATCTATACTTTAATATCCATTCTTTCTTCCATGTTAGTAGTAAATATATTAAACTTATAAGTGATCATTGGAAACATAAGTAACCTAATTAAATAATGGGTAAAACCCTTGAATAGATGCTCAACAAATAAGAATATCCAGATGGTCTATTGTTGTTGCTGTTAAATGCCTTCATTCAGTTCATGTGACATATCGATATGCCCTGTATGTGGTATCACTTCAGTGGTCTGCATTCACAGTCCCAGGTTTCAGTCTTCCTGCCCCTCTCCCCTGTCGAAGACTCAGCACTGAACCAGCTGCTGGACAGGAAGCACTTGAGCAGCCTCAGCTCTCAGGAAAGTGAGCTGAGATGATTTAAGAAGTGGCATGCAAGCAGGGATGCTGAGGCTTCTACAATGTACTCTAAATGCCACCTATACTGCCGTGATGAGATGACGCCTAACCAGCTCATCCTAAAGTACGGTAAATGGATGCTGTTGTGGGTACGTGCTGTTGAATTGGTTCTGACTCATAGCGACCCTGTATAGGGTTTCCAAGGAGCGGCTGGTGAGTTTAAATTACCCACCTCACAATTCACACCAACCTTGTGGTTCACTGCTTTATCCTACAGCACCACACCCGGACTCCATGGTAAATTGATAGATGGGAAAAATGCAACATTCGATTAATTTGTAGAATACTTGTATTTCAAATTCCGTTTCAAAGTCATGTGTAGTTGAATCAGCTGAGATTTCACCTCCTAACCTAGTATGGCACTATGGGCTAATGCACTGGACTGCAAGGTCAGTGTGAACCTCAAAGTCAGTGGTTCAAACTCACCAGCCACTCCTCAGGAACCCTATACAGGGTCACCATGAGTCGGAACTGACTCAGTGGCACCTAACAACATCAACCTGAAATCCTAGAAATGTCAACATCTTAGATAGGTTCCACCAATGTAACAATTTTCTGTCAAAAGAGAGATGTGATATTTATTCTTGAGTCTAATTAGAATTTAACTGTAGGTCCCCAGCAGGATTCTGAGTCCTTCCTTCAGTCTTTGACTCTATATGCAAATCTATCCATTTCTTATAGTAGAGGTTTTTAGTCTTCCAAGGTGTTCCTTTTGTTGTTGGTAAATGCCATCTAGTTGATTCCAACTCATAGAGACCCTGTTTAGGGCTTCCAAGGAGCAGTTGATAGGTTTGAACTGCCAACCTTGTGGTTAGCAATCCAGTGCTTATCCTACTTATCCACACCAGTACTCCAAGATGTTCCTAGTCCTATTTTTATCATTTATGCCTTTATAAAACTTGTAATAGTTTAAGACAGTGTTTGTCTAATTTTTTCTGCTTCAAAAGAAAGACCAAAATAATAATTTGCTAGGTACCAAGAATGAGAAATCACAAAGAAAAAGTCTTCTTTCACATGAAAAAAAAGTGTAAGCTTTTAATGCAAGAATGCAATATAATAATCTTATATTTAAAGAGTTTGATGGCAGTGGCCCCTTGCCTTTTCCCTTATTAAAAATTTTAAAAAGTTGTTTATTTTTATAATACATTTTTACTTAAATTATGGCCTTTTAAACAGTAAAACTTAGCATGGAAGCTCCTGAGTTTTGAAAGAACATTTCAATTATTTGAACTTTGCCATTTACAAAGGTGAGGATTCGGTCATCCCAGGGACTGGAATGCATTTCTTCTAAGTGCAGTCTACTTAATATTCTGCTTTCTGGCACTTCAGTTCAAAACATCTTTGAGGAAAATGACTAATGTAAGTCAAATGATTTAAATGCAAATTAATTACATCTATTATTTTTTAGTTGAACAATGTATTTTTTTAATGTAGTACATATTTTTTATTTTAGATACACTCAAATTTAAGCAATTAATATTTCACTGTATTTATTGTATCTCTCTTCTTTCTTAAAGAAGAAAATCACAGATACAGCTAAAGCTCTATTTTGGTCTGTATGGTATTGATTCTTCAGCGTTTGTTCATCTGTGCCCTAATATTATATATGGTTGTTGTTGTTGTTGTTGAGTACCATCAAGTAAGTTTCAACTCATAGCGACCCTGTTATAGGGTTTCCAAGAAGTGGCTGGTGAGCTTGAACTGCCAAGCTTGAGGTTCAAAGTGACCTTGCTGTCCAGCGTATTAACTCTCACTGTCACATTGATTCTTCAAAGTTTGTTCATCTGTGCCCTAGTGCTACATGCGGCCTATATATGTCTATTGTCGTAGTTGTTAAGTGCCAATGGGTCGGTTCTGACTCATAGCAACCCTGCATAGGCTTTCCAAGGAGCAACTGGTGAATTTCAATCGTCAACTTCGCAATTAGCAGTCCAGCGCTTACCCTGCATCTATCTTATAGAACAGAATCATTGTCATCCAGTCAGTTCTGACTCACAGTCACCTGGTATAGGGCCTCTTTACGGAAGCAGAAAATCTCATATTTCTCCTTTCAATTAGTTGGTGAGTTTGAACTGCGTGCCTTGCAGTTAGCAGTCCAGTGCTTAGTCTACAGTGCCACACTGGGGCTTCTATGATATTTATATATCTAGCATCACACTGATATTATACATATATATATAATACATGGAGTTCTGGTGTTGCTTTGTAGGATTAGCAGCACCCAAACCTACCAGTCACTCCTAGAAAACCCTATACAGGGTCACTATGAGTCAGAACCAACTGGACGGCACTTAACAACAATAATATGTAAAATATGATCCCCGATGTGACACTGTAGGATAAGCACTTCACTGCTAACTCCAAGGTTAGCTGTTCACACCCACCAATCACTCTCAGAAACCCTATACAGATTCACTATAAGTCAGAACCAACTCCATGGCACTTAACAACAAAGCAACATCTATCACATACAATACACACACACACCTCATATACAATATATATGTTGTTGTTGTGAGGTGCCATTGAGTCAGTACTGACTCATAGCGACCTTATCACAGCAGAACGAAACACTGCCCGATCCTGGGCCAACCTCACTATGGTTGCCACACTTGAGCCCATTGATGCTGCCACTTGGCCAATCCATCTCACTAGGGGTCTTTCTTTTTCTCTCTGACCCTCCACCTTACTAAACATGATATCGTTTTTCAGCGACTGGTCCCTCCTGACAATATGTCTGAAGTATGAGAGACGACATTTGGCCATCTTGTCCTCCAAGGAGCACTCCGGCTGCACCTCTTCCAACACAGATCTGTTTGTTCTTTTGGCAGTCCATGGCACTTTCAATATTCTCCTCCAACACCACAACTCAAAAGCATCAATTCTTCTACAGTCTTCCTTATTCACTATTCACATATATCTGTATAAGTATACAGCATATATATGGTAATCATTCATATACACAAGAAAGGAATGTATTTTTTCTACTTACTGGTTGAAGGTTGAGTACATCTATTTGAAGTAAAAGAAACACAATGTGCTTACCATAGATTCTTTTTAATCCTGCTACTTACTGTCAGCTCTTTGCTGTGGTAATGAGCATTAGACATAATTTAGAAACAACCTTTAAGAGTGTCCAGCTAATTAGCCATCCTTTTTGGCTTCAATCTCTAAGATCTTTGCTTATTTGTCAGCACACAGAACATTTTATAGTCATGTAGGAGCTATGTCAGGACTTGGCTAAATGCAACATTTTAGATAAAATCCAACAAACAGTAAGAATCTTTTTTGTTACCCTAAAAATAGAGAAAACCGGAACTTTTCCAATAAATTTTATAAAAATCTCCAGATGTGAACTTGACTTTAGAAGACGGTCTGTTCCTAATTTTATGAGATTTGATTTGTTTTGCTTGCTTTACTGCAAAAACAAATTTCCTCTGGCAATCAGAGCTGTTATTTTCTTAAATGACATTTTTTTCTTAATTTTTCCTGTGAAGGGAGAACTATTTTAATTGATATTTATCACAAGACAGAATAAGAATCATTTCTGTTCTAAAATTTTGGAAGAAACATTTCCCATCTGTTTCAATAACCCAACTGGCTAATTAGTTTGCCAAGAATAATTTGTCACCAACAGAAAGACCATTCTTTGGAAGGGAAACTCTTATTGCTTTATCTTATATCACATCCTGATGGATGAGCAATTATAGAAAACTTAGGATACTGACTTATGCCGTGGATTTATTCCATGAATTAGATTCTGAAAAGAACCACAGAATGCTGATTAATAATTTACAGTCCTTCAAAAAGATGATGGAGTCTCTTGTTTAGTTAAAATTAAATTGGAGACTTTGTATATGTTAACCATATCCTGCTTTTAAGACCTAGGTATTAGAGTTTGAACGACTCAGTCTAACAATGTGGTGATAGAATGTAGGTGACAGGTCTGCAACACAATGTCCACTCTGTGGTTTCAATATTGCAGTGGGGAGTGGGGTATGGGAGTGGAGGGCATGGGCTCCAATGCTAATCTCCATGGGAGCACTCACTTTTCTTAAATGCTGTTGTGTTGGTTCCAACTCATAGTGACCCTGTATAGGGAGTCCAGTGAAAGACTGGTTAGTTTGAACCATCTAGCTTGGTAAATTATGTAAATCTTTGGTGCTTTGGATTCCTCATCTGTAAAGTGGGTATATTAATAATAATAGTAACTATATCATAGAGTTATTGAGAATGAAACTAGCTAACAAATGTAAACCCCAATAAATTTTTTAACTATTAATATTGTCCATTATTGTTGTTGTTAACTGCCTCTGGGTCGGTTCTGACTCATAGCAACTCTGTATAGCATTTCCAAAGCTGTAAATCTTCAAGAGAGCAGAAAGCCTCATCTTTCTCCCACAGAGCGGTTGGTGGGCTCGAACCGCAGACCTTGTGATCCTCAGTGCAGTGCTTCTCATGTGAAACCCCCATGCTCCCAATATTGTCAATAAAGTTTCATTCATAATAATCTTAAGAATGCTCTTGTTGCGGTTATCATTGTACTTCTTTGGGTGTTAACAGCTTTCTGGTCTTCCAGATCCAAGAAAAACAAACTATTCCGGAGTGGGGACATCTTTTGACCTTAAACTCTCAGTATGGTTCTCAACCTTGACTGTATGTTAAAATCCTCTGGAAAGTTTAAGAAAGAAAGAAAAGAGCAATGCCCAAGATCTATCAGGAAAAAATTCTGATTTAACAATTCTGGAAAAAGATGAGGCTAGACGACAATCTCAGAAGCCTTATACAGAGTTGCTAAGTCCTGGTGTGGCGCTGTGAGCTAATGCGCTGGACTATAAAGTCCATTTGAACCACAAGGTCAGTGGTTAAAGCTCACCAGCCACTTAGCTCACCAGCCACTTCTTGGAACCCCTGTACACGGTAACTATGGGTCAGAACTGATTTGACGGCACTTAAGAACAACATCAAATGAGTCAGAAAGAGTCTTGGTGTAGTACTATAGGATAAGTACTAAACTGCAAACTGCAAGGTTGGTGGTTCAAACCCACCAGCCACTCCTTGACAACCTTATACAGACAGGGTCACTATGAGTTGGAACTGACTCAACTGCACTTAACAACAACACGGTGCCCTGGTGGTGCAATGGTTAAGCACTCAGCTGCTAATCAAAATGCTGGTGCTGAGGAAGAAAGACCTAATGATCTGCTCCTTAAAGATTACCACCCAACCAAACCCACTGCCATCTAGTTTGTAAGGGTCATAGCAACCTAATGGGGCACACTGGTAGTGCCCCATAGCATTTCCAAGGCTGCAATCTTTAGGGAACTAGACTGCCTCATCTTACTCCACTGAGTGGTGGTGGGTTTGAACTGCTAACCTTTTGGTTAGTCACCATGCACTGTAACCATTGCATCACCAGTGTTCCTTCCCATAAAGACTGCTGCCTCAAAAACCCTACAGGGCAGTTCTACTCTATGAGTTGGAATCGACTTGCTGACACCTAAGAATGCCAAGTTGGGACCAACTGTAACACCACCACCAACAATAACACATAGGGCCTAGACACCAATTCTTTGGTCTTTAATTCCCCAGAAGTTTCCTAATGTACAGCTAGAGTTAAGGACTACTAACCTCTAGATCTTAGTAAGGACAGCTGAAAGCCAGCAGGGAGCAAATCTTAGGAACACCAGCGCTAGGATTGGCAAGCAGGAAGAAAGTACAGAAGAAGATCAAGAAAGGAAGAGAAATTGAAGTTGGAGGCACTCTGAGCTTTGTCCAGGAGAAGCCATGCTAAGGTGCTTGCACCTTCTGGTTGATTCTATGATCATTATTTCTTGATGTGGCTCTAAGGTTAGGCTTGCCAGCCACATCTCTGAGTGAGCGCGGCTCTTTCCCCTGCCCTTCTGGTAGCCCATTTAAAAGATTTCTGAACGCTGCTTTAGATATTCAGCTTGCACATTCCGGTAAGGAGTCACACTTCCTCGTTGCTGTTAGGTGCCTTTGAGTTGGTTCTGACTCGTAGCGACCCTCTATACAATACAACAAAACACTTCCTGGTACTGCACCATCCTCATACTTGTGATGTTTGAGCCCATTGTTGTTCTACTGTGTCAACCCAACTCATTGAGAGTCTTCCTCTTTCTTGCTGACCCTTCATGTCACCAAGCATGATGGCCTTCTCCATTTCCTTGGTGGAAGCCTGGTGTGGCGCTGTAGGGAAACCACTGGGATGTTAATCACAAGGTCAGTGGTTCAAACCCAGCAGTCGCTCCTTGAAAACCCCTACAGGGTCACTGTGAGTCAGAATCAACTAGACAGCACTTAACAACAACAATACTGACACCTCAAACAAATGGAGTATAGTTACTGCAATGAATCAACTGTTCCAATTGTAAGGACGCTAAGCCACTAAATAGATGTATTTGTTCTTCTGAAGAAATAAGAGACTCCAACTCATGAGGATGAACTAGAGTGTGGTTCTTGTTTTGCAATTACTTTAAAGAACTCACATTACTTGAAACCAAGAAGGGCAAGAAGAGCAGAGGATGCCCACATTTGAAGAGTTGGAGAAATGGATCATGTAGACGAAGCAGAAAAGACTTTGGCATTTCTGATACTTAATACAAATCTGAACTCCTGAGAGATCTTGGCACCCTTTTATTTCTGTCATCACCCCACACATTCATTATAGAAAATTGCGGAAAGGAGTGAAAAACACAAAGAAGGGAGTTTCAAATGCCTCACAATTCCAATATACTTTCTTTCTTTTATTTTTAGTGGATAAAGTGGAATGAAAGTCTAACCTCCTCCACCTCCCCAAAGACAAACCTTTCCCAAACCACTTTATATTTATAAGTCTTAATGTAAAGAAAACAAAACTCCTCACAACTGGACCAATAAATGTTGTTAAGTGCCATCGAGTCCGTTCTGACCCATAGCAATCCTGTATAAGGTTTCCAAGAAGCGGTTGATAAGTTTGAACTGCCAATTTTGTGGTTTAAACTGACCTTGCGGTCCAGTGCATTATCCCACAGTGCTACTCCAAGGCCAATAAATAATATCATGATAAATGGAGAAAAGATTGATGTTGTCCAAGACTTTAGTTTGCTTGGATCCACAATTAATTCTCATGGAAGCAGCAGTCACGAAATCAAAAGCCATATTGCATTAGGCAAATCTGCTACAAAAGACCTCTTTAATAGCAATGAAATGCAGATGGGGCTCTTGTGATACAATAGTGAATAATTGTTATCAGGACTGATTGTGAGGATTGGAAATGTAAAGGTAGACATTTTATAGCAAGGAGGGGAGTGATTAACTTTTCAGTCTAGGAGCGGAGGTCCCTAGGACCATCAAGGGAGAAGAGCAGAGGGCAGGACCCTACCCAGAGAAGCAGTGATGCCTGAACTGGAGCCAGAGATGATGATGTGGAGCGATGGAGCAGCTGGAGACTTTAGATCCAGAGAGGGAGAGCAACTGTGTGCTGAAGACCTGGGGGGCACGGGAGAAGGATTGCATGGAGGGGATTGTAACCATGGCAATGAGATGATATACGATAGAGTGAATGTAAAACCAATGTTCTCCCATGTAAACTATCACATAATTCACAATAAAACACTGAAAAAAATAAATAAAAAAGATCAAAAAAATAAAAATAAAATGGAATGAGGAAAAAAAAAAAAAAAGTACTCAAGAGCAAGACTGTCAGTTCAAGGACTAAAGGGTACAGCAGTTTAAGCTCACCAGCTGTTCCTCGGAAACCCTATACAGGGTCGCTATGAGTCGGAACCGACTCGACGGCACTTAACAACAACAACATAGACATGTGGAAGTTGGACAATGAATAAAGAAAACTGAAGAAAAACCAGTGCATTTCAATTATGGTGTTGGCGAAAAATGTTGAAAGTACAAAGGAGTGTCAGAAGAACAAACAAATCTGTCTTGGAAGAACTACAGACAGAATGCTCCTTAGAAGCCAGGATGGTCAAACTTCATGTCACAGACTGTGGACTTGTTGTCAGGAGGGATCAGGCCCTGAAGAAGGACATCATACTTGGCAAAGTGGAAGATCAATGAAAAAGAGGAGGACCCCCAATGAGGTGAATTGACACAGGGGTAGTAACAATGGGCTCAAACATTGCAACAACTGTGAGGATGGTACAGGACTTGGCAGTGTTTCGCTCTGTTTTTTATATAGGGTCACTATAAATTGGAACCAACTCGATGGCACCTAATAACCATTACTAGTCTTAATATTACCTTACGTTAACAACTTTATAGCCATTATGTCAAGTGATTTCCCACAACAATCCTTGAAAGGAGATACTAGCAGTAGTCTTGTATTTTAGAGGAAAGAAATAGGCTGTATCTCACTCAAGTTCATTTATTCCTGTAATCATGTATTCATCTACTCAACAAATATGAAGTCCATAGTGCTAGGAGACTTCTGGTGTGGTGATGTAGGACTGCAGTTCAAACCCACCAGCTGCTCCTTGGAAATCCTATACAGGGTCTCTATGAGTTGAAACCAAATCGAGGGCATTTAACAACTTACCAACAGTACTATAGGAACTGGAATCCTGGTGTAGCATTATAGGATAAACATTGGACTGCTTACTATAAAGTTGGTGGTTCAAATCCACCAGCCACTCCTCAGAAAACCTATAAAGGGTAGCTATGAGTTGGAACTGACTCAATGGCATGTAACAACAAAGTACCGTAGGGTAGGATAAGCACTGTACTTCTAACCACAAGATTGGTGGTTCAAGACCACCAATGGTTCCTCAGAACTGACTTGATAATACTTAACAGCAGCAGTATATGCCAAGTGATCCCTGGTAGTACAGTGATTACGCGATTGGCTACTGACTGAAATGTTAGTGGCAAGAGCCCACCAGCTGGTCAATTTCCATAAAGATTGACAGCCTTGGAAACCTTATGAGGAATTTCTACTCTGCCCTTCAGGGTTGCTGTGAGTCAGAATTGACTCGATGGCAATGCATTTGGCTTTTTGGTATTATGTGCCAAGCACTGTGTTTAGACATGGGATATGATGCCAGTGGACAATCCAGATATACCCACAATGTGCCTCTGATCACTTCTACCGCTATCCCTCCAGGCTAATCCCGCATCATCTGTCACCTGAAGTTTCCTGACTGGTCTTTATTCCCCTGTGGGGGGATATAGTAACCACTGAACTGATTCTGACTTATGACACTGTGTGTTAGAGTAGAACGGTAACCCATAGGTTTTCAATGGCTAGGACAATTGACAGTAGATTCTGACTTTTCTTCTGAGACATCTCTGGATAGATTTGAACCACCAACCTTTAGGTTAGCAGCTGAGCACATTAGCCATTTGTACCACCCAAGGGCTCCTTTAGCTTCACTACAGCCTATTCTAAACACAGTAATACTGTGTACCCATATGCCTTCTTCAGTGGCTCTCCTTGTCACTTAGAGAAACAACTGAAGCCTTGACCTTGCTCAATAAGACCCCGAATGAGCTGTGCCTCCATCCCCATCATCTTGGCTCCTGCTGCTCTCCTCCGCACACTCTGCTCTAACGTGAGCATGCCAGGTACTCTCCTTTCTTGGGACCACCAAGGGTACGTGATTTGCTGTCCTGTTGGGCTGAACTGTCCTTACCCAGGCCCCCAGATGGCTTATTTCCACATTCCCTAATGTCACGTTTTCAATGAAGTCTTAGACTTCTTACAACTACAACACTTGCTCCATCCCATACTTCTCTACTTCATTGGCCCCCATATTTCTCCACTTCATGTTCGTTGTATGTATAGATGGTAGAATCTTTTGCCTATTTTCTTCCTTTAGAATATAAGTTGTGTGAGGGCAGGCATGGCTGCTCTATGCAGAATGACTCTTTTGCTCTTTGTGGTGGTGGTGGTTGTGTGGCCCTGAGTTGGTTCCGACTCATAGAAACCCTGTATTGGGTTTCCAAGGCTGTAAATCTTTACAGAAGCAGAATGCTTTATCTTTTCTCTTACAGCGACTAGCAGATTCAAACTACTGGCCTTGTGGTTAGCAGCGCAGCTCGTAATCCATTGCGCTACCAGGGTTCTTTAGTCTGCTCTTTGTAGCATTTATATCTTTAACAAACACTGAGCACTGGCTTTGTTCTAACAAAAACTAACTCATAAACACTCCTCTACAGACACCAACTCATTTAATCCTCAGAATGACTCTGGAAGGTAGGTATTTTAAAGGTGAGGAATCAGACGCTGAAGGGCTAAGCAGCTTGCCCAGTATCACAGATAGTAAGTGGCAGGGGCAGGACTTGAATCCAGGCAGTAGTAGCTCTAAAGAGGGCAGTAGTGGTTCAGTGGTAGGACTCTGACCTTCTATGCAGGAGACCCAGGTTGGATCCTTGGCCAATGCACCTCAGGTCCAGTCACCACCTAACTGTTGGGGTTGCCCTCATGCTGAATAGGTTTCAACAGAGCTTCCAGACTAAGATGGACTAGTTAGAAACACTCTCAATTTACTACTAAAAATCAACCAGCCTGTGTAAAGCCTACGGATCACAACATATCATCTGAAACACTGCTGGAAGTTGAGCTCCCTACGTTGGAAGGCACTACATAGACAGAAAAAATGGATTCTGATATGCCAATGATCATGACTGACGATGAGGCAAGTCACCATGCATAGGTGCCTACACAAAGGCAGCTACCAAGAGCCTGGCTCCAGCATCCAAGTTGTTAACTTGGTGTTCACTGTGCAGTCTCTGCCTCAAACCCCTGCTCTCTAGTGACCACAGATATAATCAAGAACTTTGTAAAATAGACTATATTCTCTGAATCCAGTATGAGAATTTAGAAGTTCATGCTGTTAAAGCTAAAGGTTAATTAAGAGACCAAATGAAAATAAAGACAGTAACTTTACTGCAATGTCTCTGAAGAGCGCAACAAAGAAAACAGATGATTTTTCCACACTTACAGATGAGGTTTCACTGTCTAAAAGATGTCATCTTTGATCAACATCTGATTTCTGAAGAAGACAAACTTAGATCAGGCACTGTGAATGTTTATGTTTTGTGTCCAATGGGAATCTATTTCTTCATTTACTTGGTGCCTCTTCTTGATTTTCTCATCCTTCCTGTTTTGCAATGTGTTATTCATTATCTACCCGAAGTAGATTGAAGCTTTCCTCATAGTAGCAGACAGGTGCCTTTTATTTGATTTCAACTCGTGACAATCTCATGGGTGTCAGAGTGGAACTGTACTGTGCTTCATAGCCCCATCCCCCCCCCTTTTTTTTTTGTTTAACATTTTATTGTGATTGGGTGAAAGTTTACACAGCATGTTCGTTTCCCACTCAACAATTAGTACACATTTTGTTTCATGACATTAATTGCAAACTCCTCAATATAACTGATCTGTAGGGGTTTCCATCACCAATTTTTCAGTCTTCCAAGGTGCCTCTGGGAGACCTGAACCTCCAATAATCTTTTGGTTAGCAGTGAAACCAGTTAATCATTTACATCACTCAGAGACTCCTGATGATAAAGACACCTGAAATCTGAAAGGGCCCTGGGTCATTTAGCTCCTATAAATGTCACTTTGAGAAGGAGAAGGGAACATCCTGGTCCTAGAAAGAGGATGCCGATGGCTTGTCCTTAGAGCACTGGTAGAACATGGGAGGAGAGGGGAGACAGAGATAACCATGACAGAACTATCCAGATGGCTATGAGGTGGGGAGGGTTCCCATTATGAAGAGTACCCCAAACACATTAGAAAGAGACTGTTGTTCTTAAGTGCTCTCAAGTCGATTCGGACTCGTAGTGACCCTGTATGTTTCTGAGGAGCAGCTGGTGGGTTTGAACCTCTGACCTTAGGTTTAGCTGTGCAGTGTCTATTCTACAACGTCACACCAGGACTGGAGAAATAGACTACAAGTAACAGTCAAAGGGACACTCTAGCTGGAGTGCCTGAGTCTACAAACCTCAATCCCATGGCCTATGTGGGACCTGCCTGGTGAGGGGACTCAGGCTTGTCAAGAGGGCTGGTGGACAGGGGGCATTGAATGTCAACACAATGAAACAGGGGTAAAATGGTCAGGACCATATGATACCCCAGAAGGCCATGAGGGATCCGTCACATCTCAGTGAGTATCAGTCCAAGGAGTCATCTGTCTTTCACAAAGAACAACGAGGATCCAGAGACCATAACAGATATAACAAAGACTTCTAGCTACTCCCTGATCTCCACCTCAACCACTGGACGATCACGTACGCCACACTCTCCTATACATGAGGTGAGACGCTGTCACAGAAGAGAGAAGCGGCAGGAGAAAGAAGACTCTAAATCCTGAAGATTTACTTGAAAGAAACCAAGTCATCTGAAAAGAATATTTATATCATATTAAGAGACACTTAACAACAGCAATAAGAGACTGAATTTACCAGGTTAATTTTATTTTATGGAACTTCACAATGACAACAACAAATCCAGTGATGTAAGGGCTCAGGAGGAAGGTTTGCACACTGGCAGAGTGGGTATATGTAGTTGCTTCTCAGTGTAGTAGTTATGTAACATACATCAGCGAAATTCTCTGGACTGCAAGGTCAGTTTGAACTGCAAGGTCAGTGGTTCAAGTTTACCAGCTGCTCTCAGAGACCCATTCAGGGTTGCTCTGTGTTGGAACCAATTCAATGTCACTTAACAACAACAGTGCTTTTAAGCAGGTATATTCATGGAGATAGGATACCTGTAGCTTTTGTGAAATCACTGAAGTTGCACATAACCACCAAAAAGTAAGAGTCATTCTGCTGTAGGGATTCTTTCTTGAGAGCAAGTTTGAAACAAAGGATGCACAGAGATTCTTGGGAACATTGGGGTGGGAGCAACTGGAAAGGAAAGGGCCCAATGACACGAAGTGAGAGAGAAATGCTGAGAGAGTGTACCGTTGACATCATTTTGCCTAACTTCAGTAGGCCAAGTGTTATATGTGTATACGGACACAAAAAGTGTCACTTTTTATGTCTGTACACACATATAACACTTCGGCAAAGTAGAACAGAAAATACCAGATGGGGTTCAAATCCCGCTTACACCACATATAAAACAATAAGGATTAGACAAGTCCCTTAACCTTTCTAAACCCGAGTTTCTCCCTCTATGAAGTGGGAATACTATTCCTGCCCCTTAGACTAGTTGGGAGGATTAAAATAGTATATTGTTGTTGTTGTTAAGTGTCATCTAGTTGATTCCAAATGATAGCAACCTTATGCACAACAGAATGAAACCCTGACTGGTCCTGCCATCCTCACAATTATGCTTGAACTCATTGCTGCTGTCACTGTGCCTATCCATCTCAATGGGGGTCTTCCTCTTTTTAACTGAGCCTCCACTTTACCTAGCATGATGTCCTGCTCTAGGGACTGGACCCTCCTGATAACATGTCTGAAGGATGAGAGGCAAGGCCTCATCATCTGGGCTTCTTAGGAGCATTCTGGCTGTACTTCGTTCAACACAGATCTGTTAGTTCTTTTGGCAGCCCATGGCACTTTTTCTTTTTTAATGTTTTATTGTGAATTATATGGTAGTTTACATGAGAGAACTTTAGTTTTACATTCATTCTACCGTATATCATCTCATTGCCATGGTTCCAATCCCCTCCATGCATCATCAACCAACCAAAGGGTATATCCTAGAAACCTGCTCCCTACACTTCCCCCTAAGCCGCACCCCCAGCCATGGCACTTTTAATATTCTCCTCCAACACCATAACTCAAACGCATCAATTCTTCTATGTTTCTCTTTATTCACTATCCAGCTTTCGTGTGCATGTGAGGCTACTGAAAATACCACGGTTTGGGTCAGGAGCACCTGAGTCCTCACACTGATATTTTTGCCTAATGCAATCCATCGTTTGATTTCTTGACTGATGTTTCCATGAGTGTTGATAGTGGATTCACGCGAAATGAAAGCGTTCACAATTTCAGACATTTCACCATTTATCTTTATGCTGTTTGGTGAAGTGTTTGCTTTCTTCACATTGAAGTGCAACCCATATTAAAGACTGTAGTCTATGATCTTCATTAGTAAGTAAATGGTAAATAGCACGTAAAAGTGCTTTGTAAACTGTACACACATGATCGTTTCTCTCCATCTGAGTTACACCTTTGCCAAGTTGTTGTTGTTGTTGTTAGGTGCCATTGAGTCAGTCCCGACTCATAGTGACCCTATGCACAACAGAATGAAACACTGCCTAGTCCTGGGCCAACCTCACAATTGTTGTCACGTTTGAGCCCATTGATGCTTCCACTTTGCCAATCCATCTCGCTCGGGGTCTTCCTCTGACCTTACCAAACATGATATTCTTCTCCAGTAACTGGTCCCTTCTGACAATATGTCCGAATTATGAGACACGAAGTCTGGCTATCCTGGCCTTCAAGGAGCACTCTGTCTGCACTTCTTCCAACACAGATCTATTGGTTCTTTTGGCAGCCCATGGCACTTTCAATATTCTCCTCCAACATTATAACTCAAATGCATCAATTCTTCTACGGTCTTCCTTATTCACTGTCCAGCTTTCACATGTGGACAATGTCCATTTTCACCAAATTTATAGCACCATCATAAATACAGTTCCTGCTAGGTCAACTCTGGGAGTCTATGAGATAGCATTTCATTGTTTCCCCCTTTTCTGTAACCTTTAGGAGTCCTGGTGTGTCATTGTGGGCTAATGCAGTGGACTGCAAAGTCAGTTTGAACCACAAGGTTGATGGTTCAAACTCACCAGTCGCTGCTAGAAAACCCTATACAGGGTCGCTATAGGTTGGAACCAACTCGATGGCACTTAACAACACCAACAATTCTGTAACCTTTAGCACTAAATATAGTAACACTGTCTGAAGACATGATGCTCTCCCTTTTCACACCCCACCATAACCACCACCCCAGATAAAACTGGATGTTGCTGTAATTCAGATTAACTTGTCTTATTCACTGTGTTCTTTCCTTGGCTGTTGTGGTAGGTCACACATTCATTTGTCTGTTGGGTGGGGGCTAGAAAGCCTACAGTTTGCTCAGGAGGTCTTTGTGCTCCACGTTTTATATCCTAAGCTATTAGAGTGCGCCTGACATTTTCTTTTCCAGGTATGTGATTATGAGTTAAATCTGCACATAATCAAACCATCCCACTTGGCTAATCTTCCTCTTAATAGAGTGACTTTTAGGAAAGGATATCTGAGCTGCATGCAAAGAAAAAAGAAGAAGCCAAGACACCACAAGAGTGGGGAATAGCGTGTGAGCCGTGGGCAGGACTGGACTAAAGTAGAAAGAAAGAAAGATGTGCCCCCATGAGAAATGTTTTCTTCCCACTCTCCCAGGAAGCCAGCTTCTCCATGGAAACTCCTCACCAAGAGACGTGAAAGTGTCAACTGGAAGGATATGGGCTTTCATCTGCCTAAAAGGGACTCATCCGATCCATCTAGGCTCTGAATCCTGGGTTTTCTAGAACCGCACACTATAAAATCAGTAGCAATATGTCATTTTTTGCTTGTTTGACTAGATTCCACGTTGCTCCAATCTTAGGAGTTTTGTGGAACTGCACAAGATTCCTAGCTCTGCGGTCCCCTAGTCACAGTGATTGCTCCAGGGCTGGGCGTGTAACCCATGCTAGCCAATGGAAGCTCTGCCCTGGGATTCTTCCTACAATTTGAAGCTGGAAGAGATGCTGCCTTGTATTTGGGGTCACAAAGCTGGAAAGATGATACCTATGTAACTGTGTTGGTTTTCATGGTTACACTGGAGAGAAATTCTGCTTGCAGAAAGAGTAAAGCCACGCAGGATTCAGAATTGCAAGTGGGGAGAAAAACCCTGCTTTCTGGTCCCTACAGTTACCCAGTATGCTTTGAATAAATCCTTTTTATGGTTCCGGTGTGGTGTTGTAGGTTAATACATTGGACTGCAAAGTCAGTTTGAACCACAAGGTTGGTGATTCAAACCTACCAGCTGCTCTTCAGAAACCATATACAGGGTTGCTATGAGTTGGCACCAACTCCACAGCACATAACAGCAATATAGTTTAAGCTAATGATGTATTGGACCATGCTGGTGATTTTGAGGATGATACCAAAGAATGATATAGGACTCCTAGGAGTCCTGGTATGGTGCTGAGGGATAAGCACTGAACCACAAGCTCCGTTTGAACCACAAGGTAAGTGATTCAAACTCAATAGCTGCTCCTTGGAAAACCTATACAGAATAACTATGAGTCAGAACCAACTCAATGGCACTTAACAACAACAACAATGGACAAGACAAGGTTTTGTTGTAGCTCATAGGTCAGCATGAATTGCAGTTGGTTCAATAGTAGTTGGCAACAATAACATAGTTTAAGCTTGTCTAAATCTGCTTCCTGTCCCTTGCAAGCCACAGAATTTTCACAAAATGTCCCCATCCCCTCCTGTCTTCTTGATTTTTTGTAGTGATAATACAAATACTAATAAAACATGCTATTGGTACAGGGGGAAAAAATATCCCAGTAACAGTCCATACATACACATGGTATTAGTATACACTTAATGGAGCCAACAATAGAAGAATGAATGAATTGGCAAGTGGTGCTGGAAATCCAGATAAACATTTAAAAATATAGATAACCATGTCAAGCAAATATTTAAATTAAAGAACTAAATGTAAGAAAGCCCTAAAGAAGAATTGAATAATTGGTATATAAATTTAGGAAAAGCTTTCAAAAGCAAGACACTTCCCCCACATCAGGCACACAGAAAATGCAAAACACAGAAGAATAGAATAAAAGATTGATAAATGTAATTCCATAAAAAATTTGCAACTTCTGAACTTTAACAGACACTGTGTTTTTGTTCTTAAATGCTGTGAGTTGGTTTCAACTCATAGAAACCCTATATAGGATTTCCGAGGCTTTTAGGAATCTAAATGCTGTAGCCAGTTGTTGTTGTTAAGTGTTGTTGAGTAAGTTCCGACCCGTAGTGATCCTGTATAGGGTTTCTGAGGAGCAGCTGGTGAGCTTGAACCACCGATGTTGCAGTTCAAATGGCTTTGCAGTCTGGTGCATTAACCCACAGCGCCACACCAGGACCCTATAACCAATAATCAGCTGCTATTCTATTGGGTTGATTCCTAACTCGGGGTGACTCCCATGTGTGCCAGAGTAAAGCTGTGCCCTCCTGTTTTCTTATACTGCACATGTTCCTGATCTTTTGGGAAAAGATCCAACCATCCTTTTTTGGAAAACAGCATTGAAAAAATCTACAAATGAATCCTCTTGAGATAGCTCATGACAACTCTGGGCTTGTTGTTGTTGTTAAGTGCCATCAAGTTGATTACAGGTCACAGACACCCTGTATAAGGTTTCTGAGGAGTGACTAATGGCTCTGAACCGCCAACACTGTGGTGAGCCGTCTAGTACGTATCCTACAGCGCAATACCATGACTTGATGTACTTATTTTTCCAAGGTAGCAAATCTCTTAATACTATTACTTAATACTATACAGGGTCACTTTGAGTGGGAACCAACTCGACAGCACTTAACAACAACTACTAATTCTATTACAACTATGGCTACTTACTAATAATAACAATAGCATCAATAATAATAACAATATACTGAGTGGTAGGCATTGTGCCAAACACATTATATGCACTAAGTCCTTTCATTCCTACATTCCTAATGTCTGCACTCTACGTTAAGTAAGGATTGAGATGTAGTAAGGAAGGGGAATGGGTGCAGAAGGAGGAAAATCTAAACCCATAGAAGTAATTCCCAATTGTATCATTTTAAGGACTGTAGTTAGGGGGTTAGGTCCCTGGGTAGCACAAGCAGTTTGAGCTTGTGAAAGGTTGCAGGTTCAGACTCACCAAAGGACACTGGAGAAGAAAGGTCTAGAGTCTGTTTCTGTAAAGCTGCAGCCAAGAAAACCCTAGGGAGCCAAAGTTTACTCCATAGTACCTGGAGATGCCATGAGTTGAAATAGGCTAAACAGCAATGCGTTTTTTGCTTTGTTTTAAACTAGGGGTCATTTGTCTACCCACCTTTACGCCTGTGTCATCATTCACCTTCTATATACCCCATGCATAACCAATTTGGGGTACAAGGAATGGAACAAGGTAAAGAGAGTCCTAGGGTCTCATATTATGCTTTTTAGCTGGAAATTGCATGGTTAAAAGAGGCCATAGCTCAGCATTTGCCAGACGGAAAGGAAGACCACGTACTCTGTGTTCAAAATAAGCACTGAGCAGGCTGGAAGCCAAGGAAGAGTATTCAGCATCAACTATCATCCACGCAGGGAGCGCACATGGCTGAAGCATTCCCCAGGGAAAAGCGATCAATGGCATTGGGAATGTAACTCAGAAAGATGAATCAGTATTTCCTAGCCCAGCTCTGTGCAAGACTGCAACTTGCCAAGCTTGGGAACAGGACAAAGTACATTCCAAAGTTTTTCTCTCTTCTCTTTCCCTCCTTCATTTAACAAATATTTATTAAGACTGTATGACATAGTAAGAAAAGACCTCTGCCCTTGGGAGGTTATAATTCACCGGAAAAAAACATGCAAGAGAGCCAGTAATAACAATGGCATTTGAGATTCGTGGTGATGTACTAGAATGAGATGTGCATGGGTTTCAAAGGAGCCAAATGCATTTAGGTCTCCCACTAGAGACAGGATCTGGGTAAGTTGCTTAACTGTGTGTCCCTGCATTTCCTCATCTTTAAAATAAGGATAATAATGATACTTACTTAACCCAGTTGGTGAGAGGGTTGAGTGAAGTACATTATTGTTGTTGTTAGGTGCCATCAAGTCAGTATCGACTCATAGCGACCTTATGCACAGCAAAAGGAAACACTACCCAATCCTGAGTCTACCTCACTGTTGTTGCCACGCTTGAGCCCATTGATGCTGCCACTTTGCCAATTCATTTCGCTGGAGGTCTTTCTGTTTTTCTCTGACCCTCCACCTTACCAAACATGATATCCTTCTCCAGCAACTAGCCCCTCCTGACAATATGTCCAAAGTATGAGAGATGAAATTTGGCCATACTGGCCTCCAAGGAGCACTCTGGCTGTACTTCTTCCAACACAGACCTGTTGTTTCTTTTGGCAGCCTGTGTACAGTATTCTCTTCCAAGACCATAACTGAAAAGCATCAATTCTTCTATGGTCTTCCTTATTCACTGTCCAGCTTTTGCATGCATATAAGGTTATTGGAAATACCATGGCTTGGGTCAGGCATACCTTAGTCTTCAAGCTGACATCTTTGCTCTTCAACACACTTGGCATGACATCTGGCACATACAAAGTGATCTATCAATCAATATTTTTATGATTTCCTTCTCTGTAAGTGCTTGGCCTAAGGAAGAAGCTGGTAAGTCAGCCCTTGTTCATTCCTGATTTCATTCAACAGGCATTCCGAAGAGCCTATCAAGAATAGAGTATCCTAGCAAGCAATGTAGGCTTCCCTACATTTCCCTACATTCCCTACATGAACACAAGATTAAGTCTCTATTATCAAGCAACTTACAAATTAACTATGGAACAAGATAAATGCATAGAAAACTTCATATTTTAGTGCTAAGAAGGGTAGTTCATATTATCAGGAGGGATCAGTGGTTCATATTATCAGGAAGGACATCCTGCTTGGTAAAGTGGAGGTACAGCTATAAAGAAAAAGACCCCCAATGAGAAGGATTGGCACCGTGGCAGCAACGATGGGCTCAAGTGTAGCCGCAATTGTGAGGATGGCACAGGACCTGGGCGTGTTTTGTTCTGTTATACACGCTATCGCTGTGGGTCAGAATTGACTCAATGGCACCTAGCAACAAACAACACCAACAACAAGGGTAGTTCAGATAATCATTGTTGCTGGAGGCCGAGAGTGTTCAGAACAGGCTTCGTGGACGAAATGGGACTGGAACTGGGCTTTGAGATGAGAAATGAGTGGAAGGAAGCTCTCCAAGGTGGGGAAATAGTTTGAGCAAGTACTGTTCTGGGGATGAGTTAGACCACCCTAAGAGGTTGCTTTCTACAGGAAATCCATAGATAAGAAGGTTGGGAGGGTCCATTGGGTCTGATGTGCTAGACTGGAAAATGAACTTGTCCTTGAATTCAGTTTGTATATGCAAGGGCTTCAAAAAGTTCATGGAAGAAATGGAATTAGAAGGTAATGGAATTTCTCCACAAACTTTTTGAAGCCTTCTTGTATTGGAGACAGGCACAATTTGAATGCTGTTTCAGGAATATTAATCATTGCATGACACGCAAGGTAGATTGTTGGGGACCACCTTTCAACAGGCTGAAAGTGAGGAGAGCAATTTAGTGACCATAGCAGTTCACACACGAGGCAGTGGATAGGGCTAGGATTATGAAGAAGAGAAAGCTAACTCTAACACACATCCTGTATCAGCTAGGATCCTTGGTTTCCCGAGCAAAAGACAGCATGCCAAAATGGGAGAGGGGACTGATTGTATGTACGCAGAAGAGGACAAAGATGCTCACATGCAGGAATGCATCTAGGCAGAGAGGTGTCTATCTTCTCTGAGACCATCTCTCCTTCTCCCTGTGTTCCTTGCTACTCTCTTCTCTTACCACTTGGGAGAATATTGTCTCCCTGGAGCTTCTGAGTTCAATGTTCCAGTTCTAGCCACATGCAGAGACAGAATGGATGCTTCTGAATCTAATTTGAAATGAGAGAGGGAGAGAGAAAGAGAGCAGGGTTGAAGGGGTGGAGCGAGTGAGGGAGGGAAATGGACACTGTAATTGAATGGTCCAGCTTTTGTATTAATTTTCCATCACTGTTCCAGTTATGAAAAAAGTCATAAAATATGGCTGCTGGGGTTGATTTCTAAAGAGGGCAGTGGTCTTTGTGAACTGGACAGATACCATACAAGGTGCCTACAACACATTTCAGAAAAATATACAAATAACTTGTTAACTGATTGTTGGATTTGTGAGAGGGGGAAAGTAGCTGGGAGATCAGGGAGGAGTAAAACATGCAGTTGGGTCATTCAAGGAAAAAAAATTATACAAGAAACATTCAACAGTGAGTTGATTCCGGAGAACTCTCCCACTTTCTAAAGTAGCTATTGTTGACTGTCCCTTTCTGGGGAGATGCTGTTATAATGTCCAACACGTAGCAAGGTATGACTGGACAAGGAAGAGAAGCCAAAACAGTCTTTCATGAGAAACCAAGGCACACCTTCAACCACTGGGGCCATTGCAGAAGGCAAGTGGGCATGTCTTATGCTCCGTCCTGGGTCCCGAATTAGGAAATCTCCTCTAAGATCCGGGTGTGGCAGTGATCTTTCTGAAAGCAGACTTTCTGGGGAGATTTCTTCAAAGGCATGGTTTGTTCATACTACCAAGATGAAGAAAAAGACAAAATGAGGAGTTCAGAGAGAGAACCCAAAATTAAAAATACAATTCAAATCAAATCAGACTCAGATACATCCTGAAAACCTCCCACAGATCTTTCCAGACTGTGTTATCGGCAGATCGGTGACTCCAGCTGCACCTAAAATGCAATAAACGTAATTAAATACAGTATTTAAGAGGATAAAATTATATAGTCACAAAGCTACTGAAGGCTTCCTTTCTTCAAAATATTCAAATTTAATTTGACCTTAAAATTTCAAGAGACCAGTCGAATTCTTTGCGATTACATATTCTGTTTTAGATGAAAGCTGGGTTGTTCAGTGAATTATATTTCAACTCATTTCTCTAGACATCGGTTACCAGAAACCCTTTTAATGAAAGCTTTGAGGGCTGTCTGTCCATTATGCCGCTAAGGAGCCTGAGTCAGCGAACTCATTCAGATTTAAAAATTTAACTGGCTCCCATCCAATCTTTAATCAAAAGCTAATGCACTCTCCCAACCTAAGACTTTTCCATTCACTGTCTGGAGAGGATGCTGGAGAAGGCATTCTAGGGAAACAGCTGCTTCAGTGTGTAAACTGAGGCTGTGCACATGTGTGCATCTTTCTTAAAAGGAATGAACTGCAAAAAGTCCTCACTGTCCTTGAACTTTAATGATCCTTTGTAAGGTCAGCCTTGCCACAAATCCTTTTCCTCCTGCACAGAAAATGGAGAAGGATACTTGGGGTGAACAGCGTCCAGAGTCTGTGGAGAGAATTAACAATTGAATAGGTTTGGGTAAAGGCAGAGGGTATATCCCGCGCCCATGCTTCAAAGAACCTAAGCTCCTTCCCTTGGAGAGCTCTGAGTAAGGTGGGCTTACCCTAGAGAGCAAGAAGTCGAATGCTTCAATGTTTGTTTTTAAACTGATGACAAATGAGCAGTAGTACAGTAGACCCCATAGAAAGGATTGGAAAAGATACCAGCTAAATAAAACCCTGAGGCTTTCATTGGTGGTGCGGTTTCATGTAAAGCCACCACCTGCCTATTAAGTGGAGGTTTGAGTGTTGTTAGGATGCTGACTCAATTTCAGTTCTGTTGCTGGTCATAAGGCTTTCAGCGGCCAAACATTCTGAAGTAGTTCACCTCTCCTTCTTGCTAGTCTCTTAGTCTGGAAGCTCTAGACTGAGAAGAAGCAATGGACTTACAAGCAACCATTGTGAGGAGGGTGCAGGACTGGGCAGTGTTTCATTCTGTTGTGTATAGGGTTACTATGAGTCAGAAGAGACTCAATGGCACCTAACAACAATAAAAAGTTACAGTGGAGTTTCCAGGCTAATACTGCTAGAAAGAAAGACTTAGCAACCTAATTCCAAAAGTCAGTCAATGAAAACACTCTACCAATCTGCCACCAGTTCTTACAGGGGATGGTGCAGAGCTAGGCAGCATTCGATTGGTTGAGCGTGGGGTCACCAACACCACCAACTTTGGCAGAATCACTTCCCAAAGAAAGCAGGAATTGTCTCACAGAGGAATTCTCTTTAGTTCCCTGAAAGACTGAAACACAATCAATCCACAGGGCTTCCAAATGCAAGACAGGGCAAAGCAACCTTCTACACAGATGTGATTGTTGTAAGTGTCGCAAGTTGGTTCCAACTCATAGCGACCCTGGATAAGGTTTCCGAGGAGCAGCTGGTGGATTTGAACTGCCCACCTTGCAGTGAGCTGCACAGTGCTAATCCTTCTGGATTCTCCTCTACCAAATACAAAAGGCCAGAAACGGTCAAGATAGTTTTCATCAAAAGGAAAAATCCACAAAATAAAACAAACCTTTTTTATGGAACCTGAATAGTCAGATTAAAGAAATTAACAGTTTGTGTGTCATTTCACACAGCTTCTTTTGCCTTATTTTTACATTGGGCAGTCTGTCCTTTAAATTGCATGGATTGTATTGATCTGTTCCTTGCCTAAAGGAACCCTAAAGGTGGCACAGTGGCTAAGCACTCAGCTGGCAGTCAAAAGATTCTTGGTTCAAACCCACCAGCTGTTCCACAAGAGAAAGGTATGGTGGTGGTGGTGGTGGTGTGTCATGGAGTTGGTTCCGACTCACTGCGACCCTGCATAGGGTTTCTGAAGCTGTAAATCTTTACAGGAGCAGAAAGCCTCATCTTTCTGATAGTAGTTTTGAACTGCTGACTTTGTGGTTAGTGGCCTGACTCGTAACCACTATGCTATCAGAGCTCCAAATCATAGAAGTCTGTATTCTACAGAACAGTTGCCGGAGTCCTGGTGTGGCACTGTAAGGTAAGCACTCAACCACAAGGTAGCTTTTAGCCACAAGGTCGGCAGTTCAAACTCACCAGCCGCTCCTTGGAAACCCTGAGTCAGAACCAACTGGACGATACTTAACAACAACAATAGTGTCGCTGTGAGTCAGAATCAACTTGATAGCAATAGGTTTTGCTTGTCACTGTTCTTGCCTGATGACTTCCTTATTACAATTGAGAACAGACCTGAGTCCATTTCGGTCAATCCAGTACATTCTTAACAGATGTGAGTTGTAACAAAAAGATTGCTGAATTATATTACTCAATATTCCTTTATATATAAGCCAAGAGCCTGAACACATATAGAACATTAGTGGAGATGTATTAGCAAAGCCAAGTGTTGCATGAAGGGGAATTGCGTATAAATGACTTACAAGAAAACTGTACAAATGATTCATGGATTCAAAATAATTATGCAGTGGAATTCAGGGGTGGTGGAGGCTTTAAAAAGCCAGATTTGTCTGAAGAACTCAGCTTCCTCCTACTCTCATCGTATCTCACAGACTCTAGTGAGAGCTCTCCCAATAGATGCTCTCTGGGGTCCACTTGTCAGGAACGTTTCCACTGCAGGTGATGGTTTGAGGGTTGAGGCGCTGACTGCCCTGTGGCGAGTCAGCAGAAAACAGCTGACTTTGGAAGAAAGTAAGACTGGACACAAAAAGAGATTAGCTCCAGTTCTAAGCCTGTATTGCATGAGACTAACTCTCCATAGAAATAAAAGCTCTCTGTCTTAGAGTCGATTCTAACTCATAGTACCAGCCCTCGACAGAAATGTTTCATAGAGTTTCCAGGGTTGTGAGCTCCACAGGAACACATTGCCGGTCTTTCTCCTGCAGAGTGGCTCGTGAGTTCAAACTGCCGACCTTTCTGTTAGCTGCCAAGTGCTTAACCACTGTGCCACCAAGACTGAATAGCTGACTTACCTACACATTGCTGCCAAGTCAATTCGGACTTATCATGACCCTATAGAATAGCATAGAGCTTGCCTCAGGGTTTTCAGGACTCCTGGTGTGGCTCATTCCTGGATTGTGACCACTGGGTCGGCAGTTCAAATTAACCAGCTGCTTCTTGGAAATTTTACACAGGGTCACTATGTGTCTGAATCGACTGGATGGCACTTAACAACAACAACAATCTTTACAGGGAGTCCTGATGTGGCCCCGTGGGATAATATACTGGACTGCAGGATCAGTTTGAACCACAAAGTCAGTGGTTCAAATTCACCAGCCACTCCTGTACAGGTCACTACAATTCAAAACCGACTCGATGGCACTTAGCAACAACAATCTTTAAAGATGCATACTGCCACATCTTTCTCCTGCAGAGCAGCTGGTGAGTTCAGACTGCTAACCTTTGTGTTGTGCTTAACCACTACGCCCCCACCAGGGCAGACAAAGTGACTTAATGTCAGTGCTGGGCCCCAAAATTATCGGAGCCTACTCCTGGTGTGGCGCTGTCAGATCAGCATTGGGCTGCGAACCACAGGCTGGCAGTTCAAACCCATTAGCTGCTCCTTGGAAACCCTATACAGGGTCGCTATGGGTCGGAATCCATGTGATGGCATGTAACAACAACAACAACATCACCACCTGCTGGTGTGGCGCTGTGACCTAATGTGTCAGACTGCAAAGTC
>NW_006408521.1:44495794-44517987 GCF_000296735.1 Chrysochloris asiatica | reverse complement strand
CTTTACAGGGAGTCCTGATGTGGCCCCGTGGGATAATATACTGGACTGCAGGATCAGTTTGAGCCACAAAGTCAGTGGTTCAAATTCACCAGCCACTCCTGTACAGGTCACTACAATTCAAAACCAACTCGATGGCACTTAACAACAACAATCTTTAAAGATGCATACTGCCACATCTTTCTCCTGCAGAGCAGCTGGTGAGTTCAGACTGCCAACCTTTGTGTTATCAGACAAGTGCTTAACCACTACGCCCCCACCAGGGCAGACAAAGTGACTTAATGTCAGTGCTGGGCCCCAAAATTATCGGAGCCTACTCCTGGTGTGGCGGTGTCGGATCAGCATTGGGCTGCGAACCACAGGCTGGCAGTTCAAACCCATTAGCTGCTCCTTGGAAACCCTATACAGGGTCACTATGGGTCGGAATCCATGTGATGGCATGTAACGACAACAACAACATCACCACCTGCTGGTGTGGCGCTGTGACCTAATGTGTCAGACTGCAAAGTCATTTGAACTGCAAGGTCATTGGTTCAAGCTCACCAGCTGCTCCTTGGAAACCCTATACAGGGTCACTATGGGTCGGAATCCATGTGATGGCATGTAACGACAACAACAACATCACCACCTGCTGGTGTGGCGCTGTGACCTAATGTGTCAGACTGCAAAGTCATTTGAACTGCAAGGTCATTGGTTCAAGCTCACCAGCTGCTCCTTGGAAACCCTATATACAGGGTCTCTATGGGTCAGAATTGACTCGACGGCACTGACAACAACAACAACATCACTACCAACAACAACATCACCATCTCAAATAGTCCTGATGTGGTGCTGTGGGTTAATGTGCTGGACCGCAAGGTCTGTTTGAACTGCAAGGTCGGTGCTTCAAACCCACCAGGTGCTTCTTAGGAACCCTATACAGGGTCATTATGGGTTGGAACCCTCTCGACGGCATTTAACAACAACAACATCACCACCTCAATGACAGGCAGGCAAGTCATGGTGACAGATCCTAGTATCCTATGCCTTCGTTCCTAAAGCTGCCTCGATCCTGTCTTCTTCAGGATAAATTTACATGAACCAATACATGTTTCCTGTTGACATAGGTCAATTTGATTTGAATTTCTATCACATATAGTGAAAGTATTCTGAATAATACTCGTACGCATACTAATCTAGGCTATACTCTCCTTTTGTTTTCTTTCTCATGTAAAGAAAGGTGTGCTTATGACAAGCACACACCAGAATACTCAGCTTTCATGCTGCTAAGATTAAATGATGATTCCCCCTACATCTAGCCACTTTATTATAGGGAGTTGGTTCTTATGGACACTTCTAGAACGGCTACACGTGTGGGTGACAGGAGATCAACAAGCTCTGCTGTGTGTCGTGGGGCATCAGGCCAAAACCTGATACTATAGCAGCGTTGAAACTTACCTCTCAGAGCCCTCTTTTAGCTACTATGACAACGGAACCACTGTTGCAGTTAAAGCTAAGAGTTTTCTTTGGTTCCCTCGTAGAGATGTTTGATATAACTGGGAAATCCGTAGAGATAAAAAGTAGAGAATGGAGTGATCAATCAGTAGATGTCTCTGGTGTATCTCTTTTGTGAAAAGTACTGTTTGTTGCCTATGAGATCCACAGATGACTAGAACATGATCCAACACTCTTGAGAAGACCACGTTCTATTTGGGGAGACAAGACACGCACACAGACACATCCTATAAAAGGAAGCAAATACTAAAGATGAAAGGTATGTTAGAGAGGAAATGCTGTATAAGATCAGAAGGAACATGGGTCATTGCAAACTGGTGTCCTATTGATTCTTTGGTTGCAAGGAGACTTGCCAACTAAAGCCAAAATAGGCATTGATTGAAGGGCAGCTGTTTCTTCACAGCACTGAAGAAGGAGTTGATTAACAGATCTCCAGTAGGACTGGACCCAGGACTGCCCTTGCAGATCTACTCAATAGCCATCAAAACCATCAGAATAAAGAACATGAGACAGGACTAGATGGGACACACAGAGAATTAAACAGGGCACAAGAAGGCATTTCAAGTTCACCTGTCCTCTGAACATGAGAAAATACCAATGCATCACTCTTGGAAACTGGAAAGAGACAGCCAACCAGGTATTTGGGGATCTAAGAGACAGACCCATCACAATGTATCATACTATGGTGACTTGTGCATTGCTGTGATGCTGGAAGCTATACCACCGGTATTTTAAATACCAGCAGGCCACTCGTGGTGGACAGGTTTCAGGAGAGCTTCCAGGCTAACACAGACTAGGAAAAAGGAGAGGCAGACCACTTCTCTGAATGGTTAGCCACTGAAAACCTTATGATAGCATCAGAATTTTGTCAGATATAGTGCTAGAAGATGAGCTCCTCAAGCTGAAAGGCACTTAAAATACAACTAGAGAAGAGTTACATCCTCAAAGTACAATTAACCTGAAAGACATGGGTGGAATTAAGCTTTTAGGATTCTCACTGCTAATGTAGCACACACAACTCAAAATGAGAAGAAACAGTTGCAAACATCTATTGATAATCAGAATGTGAAATTAAGAAATATGGATCTAGGAAAATTAGAAGTTGTCAAAATGAAATGGAACGCATAAAGATGAATATTCTAGGCATTAGTGAACTGGAATGGACTGGTATTGGCCATTTTGAATTTGACAATCATATGGTTTACTATGCCAGGAACAACAAATGGAAGAGGAATAGAGTCACATTCATCATCAAAAAAAAAAAAAAAACATTTTAAGGTCTGCCTTGAAGTACAATGCTGTCTTTGATAGGATAACATGACCTACAAGGAAGACCGGATAACACCATCACTATTCAAAAGTACACACTAACCACAATAGCAAGTAATGATAAAACTGAAGAATTCTACCAACTTCTTCATTCTGAAATTGATCAAACATGCCATCAAGATGCCTTGATAATTATTGGTGATTGGAATGTGAGAGTTGGAAAAAAAAAGAAGGATCATTAGTTGGAAAATATGGCATTGGTGATAGAAACGATGCTGGAGGTTGCATGATAGAATTTTGCAAGATCATCAAGTTATTCATTGCAAATACCTTTTTTCAACAACATAAATGGGGTATACAGTGAACTTCACCAGATGGAATGCACAGGAATCAAATTGACTGCATCTCTGAGAAGAGATGATGGAGAAGCTCCACATCCTCAGCCAAAACAACTCTAGGGACCAAGGATGGAATAAACCATCAATTGATCAGATGTAAATTCAAACTGAAGCTAAAGAAAATGAAAACAAGTCATGGTGTGGTGCTGTAGGATAAGCACTGGACTAGGAACCACATGGTCAGCAATTCAAACCCACCAACTGCTCCTTGGAAACACTGTACTGGGCCTCTATGAGTTGGAATCGACTCGATGACACTTAACAACAATAATAACATGAGTATATCCTTCCTAAATTTAGAGATCATATTAAGAACAGATTTGATGCATTAGACACTAATGATTAAAACCCAGAGGAGTTAAGGGATGGCATCAAGAACATCATATATGAAGAAAGCAAAAGTCATTAAAAAGACTGGAAAAAAAGAAAAGACCAAAATGGATGCCTGAAGAAACTTTGAAACTTGGTCTTGAAAGTAAAGAAACTGAAGGGTCTAGATGAAATGATTAAGTAAAAGAGCTGAACAGAAAATTTCAAAGTGCAGCTCAGGAAGAAATATAATAAAATGTGCAAAGACCTGGATTTAGAAAACCAAAAGGAAAGAACATGCTCAGCATTTCTCAAGTTGAGAGAACTGAAGAAGAAAAATCAAGCCTTGGGATTCTATTGAAGGATTCTATGGGTAAAATATTAAATGATGCTAAAAAAAAAAAAAAATCAAAAGAAGATGGAAGGGATACACAAAGACACTGTACCAAAAACAACTGGCTAATGTTCAGTCATTTCAAAAATCACCATCTGATCTAGAATCAATGATATTGAAGAAAAAAGTCCAAGCAGACTGAAGGTGTTGGTGAATAACAAGACTCCAGGAATTTACTGAATATAAGTTGAAATCTTTCAACAAATTGATGCAACACTGGAGGCACTCGCCTATGCCAAAGAATTTGGAAGACAGATACTGAGCCAACTTATTGGAAGAGATCCATATCTGTGCCCAATCCAAAGAAAGATGACCCAATGGAGTGCAGAAATCATCTAACAGTATCATTAACGTCACATACAAGTAAAATTTTGCAGAAGATAATTTAAAAAGATGACAGAAGTAAATGAACAGAGACCTGCCAGAAATTCAAGCTGGATTCAGAAGAGGACATGGAACTAGAGATATCATTACTGACATCAGATAGCTCTTGTCTGAAAGCAGAAAATACCAGAAAGATGTTTCCTTGCACTTTATTAACTACAAAATGACATTTGACTGTGTGAATCATGGCAAGTTATGAGTAACACTGCAAAGAATGGGTATTCTAGAACATTTACTTGTGCTCATGAGGAGCCTGTACATGGACTAAGATGCAGTCATTCCAACAGAACAAGAAAGACATTGAATGGTTTAAAATCATGGAAGATGTGCGTCATTGTTGTGCCCTTCACTAAATTTACTCAATCTGTATGCTGAACAAATAATCTGAGAAGATATATTATACAAAGAAGAACATGGCATCAGGGCCCATTAACAACCGAGAATATGCAGATAGCTTAACCTTGCTTGCTGAAAGGTAAGAGGACTTAAAATACTTATTGATGGAGAGCAAACACTCCAGTCTTCACTAGGGATTGCATCTCAATGTAAAGAAGACAAAATCCTCACCACTGGACCAATGAATAACATCAGGATAAATGGAGAAGAGATTGAAGTTGTCAAAAACTTTAATTTGCTTGACTCCACAATCAATGCTCACGGAAGCAGCAGTCAAGAAATCCAAGGACATCTTACCTTAGGCAAATCAGCTACAAAAAACCTCTTTTAAATGTTCAAAAGCAAAGATATAAGTTTTAGTACTAAGGTGTGCCTGACCCAAGCCATGGTATTTTCAATCACCTCATAGGCATGTGAAAGTTGGACAATGAATAAGGAAGACCAGAGAAGAATTATGGTGTTGGCAAAGAATATTGAAAGTATCATGGAGCTACAGTAGAACAAACAAATCTGTGTTGGAAGAAGTACAACTAAAATTCTTCTTAGAAGCAAAGATGGAGAAACTGTCTTTCGTACTTTGCACATGTTATTAGGAGGGACCAGCCCCTAGAGAAGGACATCATGCTTGGAAAAACGGAGGGCCAGCAAAAAAGATGACCCTCAACAAGATGGACCGACGCAGTGGCAGTAACGATGGCCTCAAGCATAACGATTTGAGCATGACACAGGACCGGCCAGCATTTCATTCTGCTGTGCACAGGGTTGCTATGACTCAGAACTGGTATTACCAACAAGAGACAGACAGGATTTGTGCATATAAAGGTCAAAACTTTCATAGCAGAATTTCAGTCACAAATGAGAGCTCTCCAAACTCAGATTAAAGGCTCGTTAGGGGTTTGAAGGAGCCGTTGCGGTATTCTGTGTTAGGCCGCTACTTGTCTGTCACTTTATATACCATGGCTGCTTGTGTGTTGCTATGACGCTGGAAGCTATGCCACCAGTATTTGCAATTATCAGCAGGGTCACACATGTTGGACAGGTTTCAGCGGAGTTTCCAGACTCACACAGACTAGGGAAAAGCAGAGGCTGACATTTCTGAAAGAATGCTGCTAATGTTATTGCTAAGTGCCTTTGAGTCGGTTCCAACTCATAGTGACCCTGTATAGGTTCCCAAGGAGGGGCTGTGCTAGCCAATGAAAATCTTAAAGAATGTTATTGTTGCTAAGTGCTCATAGTGACCCTCTATAGGGTTTCCGAGGAGCGGCTGGTGAGCTTAAACTGCCAACCTTTCGGTTCAAACCGACCTTGCAACCCAGCAAATGACTAACCCACAGCACCACACCAGGACTCCATCTTATGAGTAGCAATGCAATATTATCTTCTGCTTGAAGATGAGCCTCTCAGACTAGTGGGTTAGGCATTGTGCTGCTAGCCTCAAGGTTGGTGGTTCAATCTTACCAGCTGCTCCTTGGGAGAAACATGAGGCTGTGTACTCTTGGAAGATTTATAGACTCTGAAACTTTAAGGAGCACTTGTACTTTTTCCTATAGGGTCGCTGTGTGTCGGAATTGATTCAACGGCAATGGTTTCAGTTTCTTTGGTTTAGGATTTTAACCACCAAACAATCAAGACAAATCTTCTAAAACTGACGGCCTCAAAAGCCCATCTGTACAGAGAATGTTGACTCAGCGATCAGTGTGCAGCAGGAAACTCTTGGCCCTGTGACTTTATTGAGCAGTGTTGACAGGACCAAGCAGCCATGACAGTAATCGACAAAGCTCCAATTAACTCCTGTCTCTCAATGCCCTTCCACTGGGCTTCCGATGCCTAGATGTGGCTAGTACACACTTGGACCTGGTGGGGACCACAGAGAGATAGCAAGCAGTCCAAACACTAGGCAAGAGTTGCATCCGAGAGCAACCAATACAAGAATGCTGACAACGAGCTGTTATTTTCTAGATGAGGGAACATTTTATTTTTTAAAATGAACTATGTGAAGGGAGTCTTATGGCCAAATGGTGGGGAATTAAGGAGTGGGTGTGGAATTACAAAGTTGACAAAATCATATGCAACAGCCACAGATGGCTCCCTTCAGCTCAGCCAAGAATGAGGCAGAAAGAGCTGGGGAAAGACTCCCCATAGCCCCTGTAAGCTATTTCCTATTACTAATAGAGACAGTGATTGTTCACTCTTAGGAGGGACGCCTCTCTCCTCAAACCTCATATTTCAATAAAGAAGTCTCAGGAGAGGAAGCTTGGAGGAATTCTTGGCCCCTTTTTTTCCACACCCCCTCACTGGCTTTGTCCAGGATGACTTATGTACTTGTTGACTTAGGAAGAAGAAGCTGGCCAGCTGGAGTTTGGTGACTTTTGTGCTTTGTTCTTTTGAAAATTCTGTCCTCAGCCTCCTTTCTCCTCTGCCACCATGCAGAGAGGTTACCTTTACAACCTAGAAGAGTGAAGAAAATCTAAGACACATGGAAAACTGAGCCCAGAGGACTAATGGACCACACGAACCTCAGCTTCCACAACGCTGATGCTCAGTTATCACTGCTGACCACTCTGAAAGGGATCACATTAGAAGGCCCTGCATAGAATGGGAAAACATGTGGAATAAAACTTAAAATCATAAACAAAGACCAGGTTTACTGGTCATACCCAGACTGGTGGGACCTCTAAGATGATGGCTCTTAGTTACCCTTCAGGCCTGGACTTGAACTCACCCCCATGGCTCAGTTTTCAGCCAAATAATAGTCTACATGTGCAACCATAACACTAGGGAGGTATGCACACACTCCTTAGAACAATCAACCATTTGAGGCAAAAGGAAGCACTTGATCAAGGACAAAGTTCAGAAGGTCGGAAGGGCTGGGAAAGGAGAAGTGATGGAAATCTGAAACACAAGGGGGAAGTGGGATGAGGGGGGTTACACTATGGAGATTGTGATTGTGTCAAGGTTTACAGAGCAGCCCGTTTCCCATTCAACAACTCATATACGTGTGGGACAAAATGTGTATGAATTGTTGAATGGAAAATGCGTTGCTCTGTATGCTTTTGTCCAATTCACAATTGAACGTGAAAACCAAACCAAAGAGTTATGATGCTAAAACCTGACTTAGTACTTTCCCATATCAGCTCTATGTGCCCCATGCAATCCTATGAGGCAGGTGAACAGATGCTATTGTTTTAGTTTTAAAAATTAAAAAATGAAAATTCAAAAAGGTTTAGTGAATTTGCCAGATAACCCAATTACTAAGTGGTAGAGTCAGTACTTCAACCTGGCTATCTCATTGTAAATTTGACAGAAAAAAAATGATTGAGAAACAGAATAATGAAGGGTTAAGACTTCATTATTGGATGTGAGTTGTAACCCCAGTAAAATCCATGGACAAATTAAACATGTTCTCTCAACCTTCCTTTCCTGATCTATACAATGGGGATAACATTGTAGGGCTGTTATGAAGACTGTTTGGAAGAAGGCAAAGCCCCTAGTAATACAGCAAATGATCAGTAAGCATCAGCTTTTTATTCTATGTTTAAAACAATTGAATAAACAATCTGTTTATTAGCCTGGGTTTGGTACAGGTCATCCTATGAATATTTCTTTGGCCACTAACTCTATGTGATCCTACAAACAACCAGAACATTCATTTTAAAGTTAATATGAAAGCTTTATAATATTCTTACAGCAAGAACTATAGTCATGCCTCCTATGACAAGATACATCTTAATGCAATCAAATTTGTGTAGTCTTTTTTAGTAGTTCTTTGTTCGGTACTTATAATCTGCATTGTGAATTCATGTAATTCTTTTACAATCCATTTGGGAAATTTATATTAAGTATTAGAAAATTTTCATACCTCTTGACTGAGACATTTTACTTCTAGGAAAGTATTTAAAATATGTACAAAATCATACACACACACTTGCACAAACACAAAGATGTTTATCACTGAGGTGTTAAAAATAGTAAACATAAACTAAATGCCTAGCAACAAGACTCTCCATTAGAGTTTCTTGCTTGCAAAGAACAGAAAGAAGAGCTCTGACCATCTTCAGCAAAAGAGAATATTGGAAAAGTGGGACTGGCCCTAGGTCCACTGTATCTAGAAGGATGTTGTTTCTGTTGTTGTGTTAAGTGCCGTCGAGTCGATTACGACCCATAGTGACCCTGTATAGGGTTTCCAAGGAGCAGCTGGTGAGCTTGAACCACCAACCTTGCAGTTCAAACAATTTTATAGTCTGACACATTAGCCCACAGTGCCACAGTAGAAGGATGGAACAGTCTTTATTTGGAGGCACTGCTACTGGACTGACTCAGCATCTGTCACCTTCTGCTCAGCTCCAACCATAACTTGAATGGGGTGACATCATGTCCAAGGCTCAAATTATCTAGAGCTATATCCACCCATCCACCATGCTTGGGTTATATGCTTACCTCTCCGAGAGGCAAAATAAGGAGTGAAAATACTGAAGTCAACAGTCTCACCAGATCACATGCAAAAGCAAAGTTGCATCTTTCTACAGGAAAGAGTGGTGCTGAACAAGCAAACAGGTGCCTACTACTTAGCAGAGTGGCCCAATCCACAGTCTTACATCCTTTTGGAGAGAGTTGTGTACAGTCAAACTGAAAAAAATATGTGGAGTCAAGAATTCCTCCCATAGCACTCTCTCTACCTCTCTATTGGGTCCAAGAATCCATTACAATGACCACATGGGACTCAGCCATCATACTCACAGTTATGAGGTTTATTAAGGGAGTCAAGAGGTTACAGTTTGGAGTCAGAAATGCTCAGGACACATTTGTCCCAGTTTTTGTTGTTGTTGTTGTTAAGTGCCATCGAGTCGGTTCCAACTCATAGCCACCCTGCATAGTTTCTGAGGAGCAGCTGATGAGCTTGAACTTCCAACCTTGCAGTTCAAACTGGCTTTGCAGTCTGACGCATTAACCCACAGCGCCACACCAGGACTCCTTTTTCCCAGTTAGCTGCTGAAATGCCCACAGAACACACCACTCTACCATAAGTCTCAGTCTAAAGGCACTCAGCACTACCTCCGTGGGTCAGCAAATCTAGCTCCCTCACTTAAGCTCCCTCTACAGGCAAGCTTCCTGCCCCAAGCCACTCAGCTGTACTTGCACTGTAGGCTGGGAAGTAGGTCCACAGCTCTGCTTTGTGATCTGGTTCATGGTTCTTCTGCAGCTGCTCCTCTGTCACTCTTCTGATGTCACAGCTTTCTGTCCCTGGGTCCAAAGGATGCACTCCCCTCTTGGATCTTTTCCTTCAATAGTAGTGAAATTCCCTCCTCCTTCTAAGATGAAATGAACCTTCTAAGATGGTTCATTTTATACTGATGCTAGACCTTTAGTTTGTCACATGTCAGTTTGTCATACATGTGACTGTGGTGTCTTGCATGTGGCTGTGATGCTGGAAGCTAGGCCAATGACATTTTAAATGCCAGCAGAGTATACCCATGTGGACAGATTTTAGCTGAGCTTTTTAACTAAGACAAACTAGGAAGAAGGAAAGGTGAGACACTTCTGAATGTTTAGGCACAGAAAATCTTATGAATAGCAGGGGAACACGGTCAGGTAGAATATTGGATATTGAAACATGATGAAAAGCCCCAGAATATTGTCAGATATAGTATCAGGAGATGAGTCCCTCAAGTTGGAAGGCACTCAAAATAAGACTGGGGAAGAGCTGCCTCCTCAACATAGAGCTGAGCATGATGTGGATGGAATAAAGCTTTCAGGACCTTCATTTGCTGATGGGGCACAATGCAAGATAAGGAGAAACCGCTGCAGACATCCATTAATAATCAGAACATGGAATGCACAAAGTATGAATCCAGGAAAATTGGAAGTTGTCAAAAATGAAACGGAATGCATAAGATTGATACCTTAGGCATTATGAACTGAAATGGACTGGTATTGCCATTTTTTAATCTGAAAATCATATAGTTTACTATGCCAGGCAAGACAAATTGAAGAGGAATGGTGTTGCGTTCATCATCTAAAAGAACACATCAAGATCAGTCATGAAGTACAACACTGTCTGGGATACTATCCATGCACCTACATGGAAGTCCAGCTAATATCACTATTATTCAAATTTGCGTACCAACCACTAAAGCCAGTGAGGATGAAATAGAAGAATTCTACTATCTTCTTCAATCTGAAATTGATCAAACATGCAATCAAGATGTGTTGATCATTACTGGGTGATTGGAATGCAGAGGTTGAAAACAGAGAGGAAGGATCAATATTTGGAAAATATGACCTTGGTGATAGAAACAATGCTGGAGATTGCATAACAGAATTTTTCAAGACTTCTGCATTGCAAATACATGTTTTTAAACAGCATAGAAGACACTATACACATGGAACTCATATAGACGGAATACGCAGAAATCAAATGGACTATCATCAGCCAAAACAAGGCCAGGGGTAGATTGTGGAACAGACCATCAATTGCTCATATGCAAGTTCAGGCTAAAGTTGAGAAAATCAAAGCAAGTCACCAAAACTTAACCTTGAGTATGTATACCCCATCTGAATTTGGAGATAACCTCAAGAACAGATTTGATGCATTAGACACTAATGACTGAAAATCAGAAGACTTGGGGGATAACATAACGAATAAGGTACAGGAAGAAAGAAAAAGGTCATTAAAAACACAAGAAAGAAAAGACCAAAACGGATGTCAGAGAGACTCTGAAACTTGCTCTCCAGAGTACAGATGCTCAAACAAATGGAAGAAATGAGGAAGTAAAAGAACTGAACAAAAATTTTCTAAGGGCAGCTTGAGAAGACAAAGTCAACAATTATAATGAAATGTGCAAAGATTTGGAGTTAGAAAACCAAAAGGGTTTTCTCAACACACTCAGCATTTCTCAAGCTGAAAGAACTGAATTAAAAATCCAACCCTCAACTTGAAATATTGAAGGATTCTGTAAGTAAAATATTGAAGGATGCAGAAGACATCAAACGAAGATGGAAGGAATACACAGAGTCACTGTACCAAAAAGAAATTGTCATTGTGCAACCATTTCAACATGTAGCATATGATCAAGAGCCAATGGTACTGAAGGAAGAATTCCAACATACACTGAAGGCACTGGCAAAGAAGAAGGCTCTGAGAATTGATGGAATAAAAATTGCAATATTTCAACAAACTGATATGGCACTGGAGGCACTCACTCATCTACTCCAAGAAAGTTGGAAGACAGTTACCTGGGCAAAGTGATTCATGTTTGTGCCCATTCCAAAGAGAGGTGACCCAACAGAATATAGAAAACATCAGACAATATCATTAATACTGCATGCAAGTAAAATTTTGCTAAAGATAATTTAAAAACTACTGCAAAAGTACATAGTTTCCTAACTACCAGAGGTTCAAGCAAGATTTAGAAGAGGACATGGAACAAGAGCTATCATTGCTGATGTCAGATGGATCTTGGCTGAAAGCAAAGAACATAAGAAAGAAGTTTACCTGTGCCTTATCAACTCTGTAAAGGCTTTCAACTGTATGGATCATGACAAGCTGTGGACAATATCATGCAGAATTAGTATTCCAGAACACTTCATTGTGCTCATGAAGAGTCTGTACATAGACCAAGAGGTAATTGTTCCGACAGAACAAGAGGATATTGAATGGTTTAAAAACTCAGGAAAGGTGTATACCAAGGTTGTATTCTTACACCGTATTTATTACATCTGTACGCTGAGCAAATAATCCAAGAAGCTGTATTATATGAAGGACTATGTGGCATCAGGATTGGAGGAAGATTAACCTGGGATGTGCAGATGATCAAAGACCTTCAGTGTGGATTGTATCTTACCTTTAAGAAAAGAAGAATCCTTATTATTGTACAGATGAATAACATCATGATAAACGGAGAAAAGATTGAAATTGACAAAGACTTCATTTTGCTTGGACCAATCATCAACACTCACGGAAGCAACAGTCGAGAAATAAAATGGCACATTGCATTAAGCAAATCTGCTGCAGGAGACCTCTTTAGAGTGTTCAAGAACAAAGATATCACATTGAAGACTAAGGTACGCCTGACCCAAGCCCTGGTATTTTCAGTAGCTTCATATGCATGTGAAAGTTGTACAATGAATTAGGAAGATCATAAAAGAATTGATGCATTTGAGTTACGGTGTTGGAAAAAAATATTAAAAGTACCACGGATTGCTAGTAGGACAAACAAGTCTGTATAGGAAGAAGGACAACCAGAAGACTCCTTAGAAACCAACATGGTGAAACTTTGTCTCTCATACTTAGGACATGTTATCAAGAGGAACAAGTCCCTGGAGAAAGGCATCATACTAGGTAAAGTGAAGGGGTCGGTGAAAAAGAGGAAGACCCCTTAAAAGACGGATTAGCACAGTGGCAGCAGCAATGGGCTCAAGCTTAACAATGATCGTTGAGGATGGCAGAGATCTGGGCAGTGTCTCGTTCTGTTGTACATAAGGCCCCTGTGAGTCGGAACCTAGCTGATGGCACCTAAGAACAACAGAGTTTCAAGTGTTTACAATCACAATGAACTCCACAGCTGAATCCTGTCTTCCTATCAATATATTCTCCCACTTTCTCTTAACCAGACCCAGCAGGGCAGAAACATTGTTTGGTGGGAGTAACAGTCTATGGCTAGAAGAGACAGGAGCGAATTCACTGCGCAACAAAACCCCACAGATGCTGGAGCCTGTATAAGGTTCATGTCAGAGAAATGAACCAAAGTATTTCCCACTAAAATAAACAATAGGAAAGTGCAAAGACTGCACCCTACTCTCAAAGGCAGAAAACGATGTAGATCTGCAAAGCCAATGCAGGACGGTTGGGTTCGAGCTCTCACAGGTCACACTATTGTTGTTAAGTGCCATTGAGTCAGTACCGACTCCTAGTGACCCTATATAGGGTTTTCTAGGAGCAGCTGGTGAATTTGAACCACCAACCTTGCAGTTCAAACTGACTTTGCAGTCTAGTGCATTAACCCACGCCTCCGCATAGGGACTATATAGGAGTCTCTGAGTTTGCAAACAGTTAAGTGGTCAGAGTGAAAAGGTTGGCAATTCGAATCCACCCAGAGATGCCTCAGTTGAATGGCCTAGCAATCAGCTTCCAAAAGTTCACGCCTTGAAAATCCTACAGAGTGCACTTCTAGCCTGCAGCACATGGGGTTGTCGTGAGTTAGAATCAACTCAACAACTCAACTGGTTTAGAGTTTTAGGCTTTATAAAATGTTTATAATACAATTTTAAATTGAAAAGGCAGGACATTCAAATACATGTGGGTGTAGAATTATAACTGTGAAAGAAAAAGAAAAAGATGTATTGAGAAGAATTGGAAGGAAATTCACCGGAATCCTTGCAATGTCTGTTTCTGACTGATCTAGGCCCAATAAGGGTTCATGGCTCAAGGACTAAAACGAGAAGGGGACTGGGCACTGATTCTAAAGGGGTCATCTCCAGTCTCCATAGGAAAAGGCTGGAGCCAGAAGACTACAGCAACTAGAGGAAAGAATTCTTCTCCATTTAACCTGAGAAACAAACCCAAAGGCAAGCACTAGAATAAGTTAAGACAAGAAGTGGTTTCATTAAGACTGAGTTGCCCAGACTTCCCTTTTGCGGGGTGTAGCCTTTATAGTCAGTAGGGGTCTCGGCCTGCAGAAAAGGCAAAGATTTGAAGGAAATAGTTGGAGAGAAGGAAAGTAGGTGATGTCTTTCCCTTTCTGTCTCCCAAATCTTTTGTGACAATTTAAAAAGTTTTATGTGAGTAACAGGAATGGATAAAATCACATGATAGTTTTAAATGGTTGATTCATTTTATTTGTTATCTTTTAAAATGTGTCTTGCTGCAGCGCCTCCACTAGATAGTAAGGAAACTTTAAATTTGGAATACAAGGAATCTATGAAACTCAACTGCTGTCAATATTTCTAAATGGTAAAATTGTGCTTGTTTGAATTACCAGCTATCTACTTTTATCAGAATCTCCAAATACACTTTCTCTATTCTTCTACAACTTCATGATCCAAGAAGAAATTTTGTTTATGCTTAAATATAATGGCCTCACAATTGTTTCTCTTGTAGGTTCTGTAATCTGTTTGTTTTTTTATTAGTCCCCAAAGATTCAGAGAGGAAAACATTACCTGGAGCTTTCTTTAAAATTTTGATGGCAAGAGAGCTGTTACACTGTGAGGATTGTAACCCATGTCACAAAATAAATGGTGACTAAATTGTTGAATGGAAAATGAATTAACTCTGTAAACTTTCTCACACACTACAATAAAAGCAAGGAAAAAAGCAATCTTGTGAGGGAGTTCTATTAGGCAGCAGCATGAGTTTTTTTTTTAAAAAAAGGATTCAACAACCCAAACAACAATTAATCAAAGCATTATTTTTTAATGTCTATAATTTTTAAGAATATGAGTATAAGGAATCTGTTTATAACAAATTACCTAACCCAAAGAGGAGGGTCTTTTTGCAAAACAAAGTTTAAAAATAAGGCTTCAGAAATTCATATACTTGGTTGGAGATAAAGAAACTTTGGTGGTAGACACAGTGAGTCAAGCTTTGGACGGCTAACTCAGCTGTTCAAACTCACCAGCCACCCCAGGAGAGACAGATAAGGCAGTCTGCACCCACCAACATTTACAGTCTCAGAAATCCTATAGAGCAGTTCTGTTCGGTCCAAAAGGGTCACTATGAGTTGGAACCGACTCATAAGTAATGGGTTTGATTTGGGATTGTTGGGGATACAACAACCCTCTTTCATCCCTGTGTAAAAAATAAACACAAATCAACAAAAAACCCACATTGCTCCAGGTGCCATGAAAAGAAATCTCAATGTTTAGGGGAGGAGGGAAAAAGCCCCATCACAGTCTATAAAGAGAAAAAAAATATTCATATGTATTTAAGGATCTTTAAAAGGAAGTGAAAAATAATATCTTATTTTCTGGTTGTTATTCACCTTTTGAAATATATACTTTCTTCAGAGCAGGAAGGAAAAGCACTGTATTTTATGGGAAAGCTGTCTACTGACTGTATCAAGCTAGTTAACGTTTCTGAGAGGAAAGGCTGTATCCTAAGTCAAATGAGCTTCTAAAGCCGGATCATGAAACTTCCTTTGATATAAAACTGTATCCTCTGTTCTTTGACATGTCCTTCAACCACAGGGGAATAAAAAAAAAAAAAAATCTTACAGAAGATAAAGAGAATATCAAGAAATACAGGTTCTGAGATGGAAGGCACTGAAATATAGACAGAATCCTTTGCAGAGCTGAGAACATCTTGGGGAGAACCACACACTTTCATCTTTACTGCTGTTATCTTTTCTTGATGAAAGCTTAACATCATAACATCGACACCAAAAGGATCCAAGGAAAATTAACTTGTTAAATTAGAAGGGGCGGTGGGGGAAGGCTGTCATTTGAAGTGATGAATACTATATAATTCAGAGCCTACATTCCTAATCTTCAAAATGCAAATATACCCATTGGATTTTGAATTCAACTTTTACGTTAACTGAACATTCTCTAAAAAAGAAATGGGAATCTTTTTCTCTCCGCCTCTTCCGCTATTACATTAAACACGTTTATAAAGCCTCTTTCTGCCTTTTCCATCTTTTCTGGGAGCTAATTTTTCCTCTGGACTCCTGGTGTGATGTTGCAGGATCAGCACTGGACTGTAAATCACAAGTTCAGCAGTTCAAACCCATAAACGGCTCCTCAGAAACCCTATACAGGGTCAGTATGAGTTGGAACCCAGGCACCAACTGAATGATACTTAACAGCAGCAATCCTTCCTCTGACCTGGAAGAAGACTCTGGTATACCTTGGACTTCTCTGATTCCTCTTGGGAAACAAAACCAGTTCTCTTGTCATTTCAAGAAACAAGACATAGTCATATTTTAATCATTAGAATATCGATTCCCAATATGGTCAAAACATAAATTCTGCTTTTAAATTAAATAGTAGCATTAAAATCTATTTTTAAATGTGCACATCCTCCTCCTCTGGTTCAGGCCTGCACACTGACAATCCTGCAGTTGGGGAAAGAGGGGAACTCATCCTAGCTCTCTTCTCACCTTGGGTTTCTCCTCTGACTCTGGCTCTTGGGCTCATGGTAACTAACCAAAACCAACTCTTGGATTTTTGGTAAAGAAAAGGTTGGAAGAAGAAGAGACTATAGAGAGTCAGAAAGTTCTTTGGGGCCAGGTGCCATGATGGTGATTTAGATTCTTTGTTTTCTAGGCTCAGCATGTGTTTAAAGTTGGTTGGCTTTGTGTATGTCTGTTGGGGAGTGGTGGGAACCAATTCTGTAAAATTCTTTCCACAGTCTTTGACCTCAAGTTCCAATTGGTTGTTCTCTCCTCCTTCAGCAAGGAAGATATCACCTCTCAGTTGTGGTCTGTTGGTTCCTCCAGAGACCTCATCTACAAGGCTTAATGAGACCCATTACTAGAGATGGTTTTCTTGACTCCACTTCAAAACAATTAGTCAGCCCATTTCTTCTTTAGGTTCAACTGAGAAACCAGAACCATTATGTCCCCAAGCAACAGTTTTCCTATATTAGGCCTTGAAGTGGACCTTCTGGGGTTTCTTTCACTCCCCACCCTATCTCCCTAGGGGCAGAATGGTACTTCCAGCCATGTAAACTTCTCTTATTCTGATTCCCAATTCCCACCCTTATATACACTTATCAAAGCTACAATACTCAAGAGATGCAAAATCTCCTCCCACCCACCTCGACATTTTTCAGGCTGAAATCCTGTATGATGGCCTGACATTCATTTTGGAATCTGGAGGGTTTTTTAGAGGTGGGGGGAAGTAGGGATTTTATATTTTTATTGTTTTCAGACCTAAAATGACTACCTTAGCATCTCATTGAACTGTTGTTCAGAGGATGTAGTAATTCAGCCTTAAAAATTCCTAGGCTGCAGATATACATCAGGATTTGGTGTTACCATATTTTAATATAATGTACAGGTCATCAGTATAATCTAACATTAATATAAATGTGATTACACCTACTCTTCATACACCGACTATCTTGTTATCCGGCATTTCACATTTATGACAATAGCACAATATCTATTATTCCACTATTGTGAACATCAACAACATAGGTCTGACAGTAATGACACCAAGACGTAAAATGTGAAAACTGTTGGCTGTTTAAGGGTACGGGTCATCTTGGCTGACCCATGATTCTCAGTTGTTGGCAGTTACGTAATGATGTAGTCATTGTTCATTTCATGAACTGATGTGTTCATCCTCCATTTTCTCCAATTTTCACATAACAGCCTTGTCTTTGGAACCTATCTGTGTTGATAAATGAGGAGTGGGTATACAAATTCAATTATGTGCAATAAAATAGCAGAAAGGTAATTCCACAAGCAACTTAGGGTTCTATTCTTATCATAATAAGCAAATCAAAGAAAATCTGGTGAAAACATACTAGCTGTAGAAATAATTGACTTTTATCAAATAGCCATTTTTTTTATGCCTGCTCATCCTAACACTATATTCGCTGTTTCCCCTGTCAATGACACGATCTTCCTTTCACACTTACATCACGGCCTAGAGAAGACAGTTGCAAACACAATGCATCAGCCTGAATACTTTTGAAGAAAATGAAATCGGACCCTCATTTTCAGTCTCTCTCTCTTTTTTTGCATGCAAAGTGACAGCATAAGAATTAGGCTGAAGAGAAAAGCATAAAAGAAACATTTTCTTCCAGGAGGCTGAAAAGCACTATTTTAACAATGTGCTTTCTGATGGGTAAGCAGTGATTTCTTTTGTTTACAAAAATACCTCAATCAATTTTTCTTTTAATGACTTTAATCACCATGACCGACATAGTGCTGAAGGACATTTCAATCCTGAATCTTATCTCTCCTCATGTTCCTTATTGTTCAGAACAAGCACACGCCGTGGTCATGTGATATTCCTTATTAGCTGTAACTGAAGCTTAACGGATATAATTAATGGATTATTCAAACCCTCTCTTCTTCAGTTGTTCAGTTTCTTTTATTTTTAAAGAGATGAATTGTCATAGTAGCATTATTGGATTCTAAATTCAACAGAGACGTATAAGAAGAATAAAATGTCCCCCTATAACTTGCCATGGGTTACAGTAGTAATAGAATAAATGACCATCCAGAAGAATATCAAAGTCACCCTTGCTTGACTTTTACCACTTTCCCTTTGACTACTCCCTGGAGACTGAAAATCTGGATTCCATATTCGTCCCAGCCTCTTATTAATTTTATGAAATTGGCTAGTTACCTATCTTCTTTGTTATGGTGTCTACAAAACGATCACTGCAAGAAAATGGATCACCAAGTTAATTTCTCAACCACTTGTCTGTCATTTAGTCTTACTGTTGTGGCTGAAAGCAATGCCACTGGGATTTCAAGCTATGCCAGTAAGGTCACCTGTGGTAGGTAGGTTTCAGTAGGACTTCCAAACTAAGACAGACTAGGAACTGGGTTCTGATGGTCTACTTCCAAAAGTAACTGGCAAATGAGAACCTCATGAATGGAAGCAGAACATTGTCTGATATACGAATGCTAGGAAATGAGCCCCTCGGGTTAGAAGGTACTCAAAATACCACTGAGGGAAAGCTGCTTCACCAAAATAGAGTTGGCCTCAACGATATAGATAAAAGAAAACTTTTGGGACCTTCATTAGCTGGTGTAGCATGATTCAAAATGAGAAGAAATTGCTGCAAACATCCATTAATAATTAAAAGGAAGAATGTACAAAGTGTGGAGCTAGGAAAATTGGAAGTTGTCAAAAATGAAAACCAGGTATTATTGAACTATTATTAATATCGTAGGTATTAATGAGCTGAGCCCTAGTCTGACTCTGTAGGATGGTTCAAACCAGCCACTCTCAGAAACCTCATGTAAGTCAGAACTGACTTGACACCACATGACAGCAACAAATGAGCTGAAAAGGAGAGATATTGGCCATTTTGAATCAGATAATTATATGGAGTTCCCGTGTGGCATTATAGAATAAGTACTGAACTGCTAATCAAAAGGACAACTGTTCAAACCCACCAGCAGCTCCTTGGAAGCCTATACTGGGTCTCTATGAGTCAGAACTGTCTCAAAAGCACTTAACAATTATATGGTCTATAGTGCTGGGAATGGCAAATTGAAGAGGAACAGCATCACATTCCTTCTTACATAGAACATTTCAAGATTGATCCCAAAGTACAATGCTATCAGTGATAGGGCAATATCCATACACATGAAGACAGAGTCCTGGTGTAGCACTGTGGGTTAATGTGCTGGACTGCAAAGTCTTTTGAACTGTGAGGTGGCAGTTCAAGCTCACCAGCTGCTCCTCGGAAACTATACAGTGTTGCTATGGGTTGGAATAGATTCAATGTCACTTAACAACAATAATGAAGACAACTTAATACGGCTATTATTCATACTTTTGCACCAGCCACTAATGCCAAAGAAAAAATTGGAGATTTTTACCAACTTCTGCCATCTGATACTGATGAAACATATAATCAAGATGCATTGATAATTATTGACAATTGGAATTCGAAAGTTGAAAACAAGAAGGATCAGTAGCTGGAAAGTATGGCTTTGATAACATAAATGATCGAAAGATAGAGTTTTGCAAGATCAATAACCTAATCATTGGAAATACTCTTTTTAAGCAACGTAAAGTGCAAATATATACATAGATCACACAGGATGAAATACACAGGAATAAAATCAACTACATCTGTGGAAGGAGACAATGGAGAAACTCAATATTATCAGTCACAAGAAGGCCAAGGGCCAACTGTGGAACTGACCATCAAGTGTTCTTATGCAACTTCAAGTTGAAACTGCAGAAAATTAAAATAAGCCAAGATGGCCAAACTTCGTTTCTCATACTTCTAACATATTGTCAGGAGGGACCAGTTGCTGGAGAAGGAGGGACCAGTTGCTGGAGAAGGATATCATGTTTGGTCAGGGGGAGGTTCAGAGAAAAAGAGGAAGACCCCCAGTGAGATGGATTGGCCAAGTGGCAGCATCAATGGGTTCAAATGTGGCAACGATAGTGAGGTTGGCCCAGGATCGGGCAGTATTTCGTTCTGCTGTGTGTAAGGTTGCTATGAGTCAGCACCAACTTGATGGCACCTAACAACAACAACATCAGGCAATTGAAAATACCTTGGTTTGGGTCAAGAGCACCTTATTATTTGAAGTAACATCTTGCTCTTTAGCGCTTTTAAGAGGTGTTTTGCATCACATTTGCCTAATGCAGCATGTCATTTGATTTGACTGCTGCTTCCATGGTACTGATTGTGGGTCCAAGTAAAATGAAATCTTTGACAACTTCATTCTTTTCTCCATTTATCATGATGTTATTTATTGGTCCAGTTGTGAGGATTGTCATTATCTCTTCATTGAAGTTCAATTCATATAAAAGGCTGTCATTTTTTCATCTTCATCAGCATGTATTTCAAATCCTCTTTGCTTCCAGCAAACAAGGTTTTGCCATCTGCTTATCTTAGGTTGTTAATGAATCTTCCTCCATTCTGATGCCACATTCTTCTTAATATAATCCAACTTCTCAGATTTGTTCAGCATACAGATGGAATAACTGTGATGAAAGGATATATCCCTGATGCACACTTTTCCTGATTTGAAACCATACAGTATCCCCTTATTCTGTTTGAGTAACTTTATCTCAGTCTGTGTCCAGGTTCTACATGAACACAATTAAGTGTCCTGGAATACCCATTCTTTGCAATATTATCCAGAGTTTGTTATGATCCACACAGTAAAATGCCTTTGCATAGCCAATAAAACATAAGTAAACATCTTTCTGGTATTCTCTGCTTTTAGCCAAGATTCATCTGATGTCCTTGTTACACACCCTCTTCTGAATCCAGCTGAAATTTCTGGGAAGTACCTGTTGATATACTGCTGCAATCATTTTTAAATTTTACTTGCATGCAATATTAATGATATTGTTCGATGATTTCTGCCTTCCATTGGATCACCTTTCTTTGGAATGGGCACAACTACAAATGTCTTCCAATTGGTTGGCCAAGTAACTGTCTTCCAAATTTGAGGGCATAGAAAAATGAGCACCTCCCCTGCTGCATTAGTTTGCTGAAACATTTCAGTTGGTGTTCCATCAATTCCTGGAACTTTGTTTCTCGCCAATGCCTCTGGAGCAACATGCTGTTCTCAAGAGCTTAGGAATATGGTGCCATGGGAATTTAATCAAGAACTCAGTGTTCGTATATCCCACCCACACCCCTGGAAGGTTCTACTATGCCTGTGCACAGATCCCCTCGAAATTTAAAGTGACAGTTTTGACATAAAACCAAACGGCCACCACTCATCTGTCTGTCATACTGTGGTGGCTTGTGAGTTGCTGTGATTCTGAAAGCTATGCCACCAGTATTTTAAATAACCAGTAGCATCACCCATGGTGGACAGGTTTCAGATGAGCTTCCAGACAAAGACAGACTAGAAAGAAAGAGTGACGAACTACTTCCGAATCTTTAGTCACTGAAA
>NW_006408521.1:44482892-44493089 GCF_000296735.1 Chrysochloris asiatica | reverse complement strand
GAGAAGGATATCATGTTTGGTAAGGTGGAGGGTCAGAGAAAAAGAGGAAGACCCCCAACGAGATGGATTGGCCAGGTGGCAGCATTGATGGACTCAAGTGTGGCAACGGTAGTGAGGTTGGCCCAGGATCGCATATTGTTTCGTTCTGCTGTGCATAAGGTTGCTATGAGTCGATGCTGACTTGATGGCACCTAACAACAACACATACTGAGAGAAGATATGGAAAGAAATATTCAAGCAGTGGTTCTGGCACTGTGATTTGCACAGGAATCACGTACTGACGTGTTGAAAATACGTATGCCTGGGTCCTGCCGGTAGATAATCGATTTGGTAGATCTGGGGGAGGCCTAACTAAGCTTGTCTATTTATAAGATACATCCAGATGATCCTGATCCGGATGCATATGATTCCTGAACTTATCATCACCATCTTCATGACAAACAATGGCTGTCTAACTTTGGCTAAGACCAGCCTGGAACCTTGTATAAGGAAATGATAAATCTGTCAATAGGGTAAAAGGGCACAGTCAATCATTGTCAAGGAAAGACCCTGGGGAAGATGGACAGTGCCCATCTAAGAAGCCCATCAAAATCAATTACACAACGCTTCTCAAACTTTAGAGCACATCCGAATCACTGGAGATCATGCTACACTGCAGATTTCAGGGTTCCGCACCCAAGATTCTAATTCAGTAGGTGTAGACTGGGGCCTTAAGGAGCCTTGGTAGTGCAGTGGCTAAGTGTTCAGCTGCTAACTGAAAGCTCAGCACTTTGAACCCACCAGGGACTCTGCAGAAAAAAGACCTGGTTAAGGAGGCGCATGCCCTGCCCAAGGACGCAGTGTGTCCCTTCCTTAAGGCAGTTGCTGTCTCATTTGTAAAGATGGATATTCTGCGTCACCTTAGTCTAATGTCATTAAACATTCAAAATGTGTAACTAGCTCCAATTCCTTCTATGGAGGTCAATTATAAATTTCCTGTAAATTATAAATTGATATTCTGATAGTATACATCAGTCTTTATGCTTGGATAACAAGAGACCTTTCCAGAAAAAAAAAAAAAGGTCCTATTCTCCACATGCTGGCAAATTTGGGTCTCTAAGGATGGAGTCAGAATCTGAGGGGTGGTAAATTAGCAATAGTAAGACCAATAGTGTGTTAGAAAATATCTAACAGGGAGCTCCTTCCCTTCCCCAAACACCTGTATTTATAGCACCAATTGATCACCTTGATGTAAATGCCTCTGTTGTTAAGTGCCACCAAACTGGTTCCCACTCAGCTGCTCAGTAAAGTTTCTGAGAGTAAATGGTGGGTTTAAACCTCCAACCTTACAGTTAGCAGTCCAATGTTTATCCTGCAGCTCCACACCAGAACTCCATAAATGTTTCTACCAAAGCCAATTTTAAGCTACCAATTGGAGTTGGGAAGAGATGCAAATCTGTACACAGTAATTTCACCATAAGTACACAAATAACCATAAGAACATGTTGTTGTTTTTAAGGGCTGTATAGGGTTTTCAAGGAGCAACTGGTGGGTTTGAACTGACGACCTTGTGGGTAGCAGTCCAGTGCTTATCCTACAGCGCCGCACCAGGACTCCAAGAAATATAAGAAAGTAAATGTAGTAAAATAATTAGAAATAACCAAGTCTGGGGTATTTCTTACCTTTGTTTTTATTTTATTATTATGTTTGCTTACATAATCTTATTTTTGATTATGATTGCTTTTAACAACCAACTCACAAAATTGTTGAAAATCAAATCATCACTCTTAATAAAGGAGCTCTAGTAGCATTGTGGTTACGAATCTGGCTGCTAATCTCACGGTCAGCAGTTCGAAACTACCAGCTGTTCTGCGGGAGAAAGATGAGGCTTTCTGCTACCGTAAAGATTTACAGCCTCAGAAACCCTGTACAGTGTCACTATGAGTTGGAACTGACTCCACGGCACATAACAACAACATAAATCAGTACAAGCCAGCATTGGCATGTCACTAGCAGGTCTTCCTTGTGAGCAAATCACCTATCCGAGGTGATACCTCTGCTTTGAACGTGCATATTCTGTAGAGTTTCCATGTGGTCACAGAAGAAGTTCAAGTTTACTATCTACACGATGCTTAAAATCCTCAGTCTAATTCCATTCATCCCTTGTGCATGTCTACTCTTCTTATAGCATTAAAAGGGTTTTCGTTCACATTTCATCTCACAGTTGAAATGGAAATTTGAACTGAATTTTATAACCACCTCATCAACAAAGTATAACATATATGTTCCTTGTTTTACAGGTGAATAAATTAAACCGAGCACCACTCAATTAATTGCTCACAGTCAACCAGTTAGTATGTGGCTGAGCAGAGGATCAAAGTAACTACCATTTCTTAAATGTCTAGTGGAGATGAGATGGTGAAGTAGGTATCATCAGGATTGTACACTTATTTAAAATAATTTGAGGAACCAGAACTGAGATGATGTCATTTCTCCAAGACCACATTCCTGTTCAGTCTAAAGTCAAGGTCAATCACACTGTGCTTCTCAAACTTTAGAGCACATCAGAATCACTGGAGAACAGGATTTCAGGGCTCCACACCCATAGATTCTCATTCAGGAAGTCTAGGGTGGGGTCCTATGGAGCCCTGGTAGTGCAGTGGTTAAGTGCTCGGCTGCTAACTGAAAGTTCAGCAGTTTGAACACAACAGTAGTTTCACAGAAAAAAAAAAAGGTCTGGAAATCTACTCCCCAAATATTATAGCATAGGAAACCCTATAGAGAGTGTGGTAGTTCCATCTGATAAACACTACCCTGAAAGCCACAAGGTTGTGGTTCGAGTCCACCAACCTCTCCAACAGAGAGAGATGAGGCTTTCTGCTCCTGCAAAGATTTTAAAACCTCAGAAACCCTATCCAGGGTCACAATTAGTCAGAACTGACTCAACAGCACTTAACAATAACAAAGGAAATCCGCTGGAGCAGTTGTATTCGGTCGTATCGGGTCACTATGGGTCAGAATCCACTGGATGGTACACAACAGGGTGAGGCCCTCAAATGTGCATGTCTAACCAGCCCCTGGGAATGCCCATGATGCCAGTCTAGGTACCACACTTTGAACAGCCTTGAACTGTACCAGACCAGTACCAGTTGCTATTGAACCAACAGACAGTGACCCCATGTGTGCCCGAGTAGAAAGGTGCTCCATGGCTGACATTTTTTAACGTAAAACCCCAGCCCACCTGGGTGGACTCAAACCTCAAGCCTTTCTTCTGTCAGCATCTGAGCACATTAACCATTGGCACCCCACTTCATTGTCATTGAGTTGATTCTAACTCATAGCAAATCTCTCTGGCAGAGTAGACCTGCCCACAGAGGGTTCCCAAGGCTATCGATCTGCATGGCAGCTCTTCCCCAGTCATATCTTGAGGGCATTCCAACCTGAGGGGCTCATCTTCTGGCACTATCCCTGACAATGTTCCACTGCCATTCATACTGTTTTCAGTGACTAACCAATCAGAAGCAGTTGGCCACTCCTTCTTCCTAGTCTACTTTAGTCCGAAAGCTCAGCTAAACCCTGTCCACCGTGGGTGCCCCTGCTGATATTTCAAATACCATTGCCATTCCCACCAGAGTAAGTCCAACTGAAAGATCAGTGGTGACTAAGTCCCCATGGTTTTGTTTGTTCTTAAGTGCCATCAAGTCGATTCCAACCCATAGCGACCCAGTATAGGGTTTCCAAGGAGCAGCTGGTGAGCTTGAACTACTGACCTTGCAGTTTAGATGACTTTGTAATCTGACGCATTAGTCCACAGCACCACACAAGGATTCCATTGTTGTTATGTGCCGTGGAGTTGGTTCCAACTCATAACGACCCTGTACAGGGTTTCTCAAGGCTGTAAATCTTTATGGGAGCAGAAAGCCTCATCTTTCTCCTGTGGAACAGCTGGTAGTTTCAAACTGCTGACTCTGAGGTTAGCAGCCCAACTCATAACCACTAAGCTACCAGAGCTCCTTATTGTCTATTAATTGCTCTCTAGGAACCAGGTATCTTGACTCCTAGTTCTGTGTTCTATCCACCGCACCACTTTGCAGTAGCTTATCCTAACCTCAAAACTAACCAGGTATAATAAGACAATATTGTGTATATATTTGTAAATACATATATTTGAATCAATTGACATAGCATATGGATTGATATTATACAGAAAATTCAATTGCCACCAAAAGTACAGGGTGCAAAGACTCTAGATACTGGTCTTTGGGGTTTGTAACTAAGGTTCTGAAAATCTTAGAAATAAGAACAAGTTAAATGGTGTTGTCAATAGCCCATGTAGGATGGATTCTGTATGTACTGTAGACTCTTTGGACTCACTCATGTATTGCAAAATCAGTTCCCCAAACTGACATTTTCAAGTTTCCGTTTTGCTTCAGGGAAATTTGACTTCTGACTCAGCTGATATCTATACTTAGAAGAGCCGCACTGAAGCAATGCTCAATGATAACATTAATTATAATATTTATAAGACATCTTTCTATGAGACTCTCAGATAAGCTTAGCCGTGTCATCTCTTTCTCAGTGTGAACTCAAGTTGGAGATGGGATTCCCAACTCTATTTGAGGGATGACTAGCTGGCTCCATACAGACTTCAGGTGTCTTGCTGAAGACCATTGGTAGGCTCTACAGTACAGACAGAGTCAGAACCTAAGTTTTGGGAATAGACTTTAAACCCATTCGTTTCAGTTCAAGCCCTGCTGAGAAGTTGCATTTCCACCCCAGATACGCTTCGTTGGAATCTATTTTCACCCTATATATGTTGTTGTTGTTATTAAATGCCTTTGAGTCAGATATCCATAGACACCCTGTATAGGATATCTGAGAAGCTGGTGGGTTCTCTTGGTCCAATGCTTATCCTACAGCGCCACACCAGGACTCCAGAGATACTGGGATAGAAATGCGAATTCTCAGCAGAAGGTCAAACTAGAATGAACCTGTAGAAGCCCCGCTTTTGCTCAGCTCCAAGCCATGCTTTAACAGAGGAAGTCTCTGCAAGCCAGAGAAACAGTAAACGGAGAACAATGAGACTAGAGTCAACCAGCCTGGTTACTTGGTAACAGCTTAGATAAAAGGCTAGGCGGGGGAGGAGAGTCAAACTATTGGATAAAATGGAATTTTTACTTTGAATGACTCACTTTTTTCTGTTTTTCATGACCATGGAAAAATAGAAGTTGGCATTTGTGCTTTTATGGCGTATCCAATCTGACCTGGGCTAACCTACTATAGCTTCTGGAAATTGGAGTTTTACTAAAATAGCTCAAGTTTAATGTATTATATTTGCATACTACCAATTAGGAGGCAATTCATTTTCAACTAATAAGGGCCCCATGAGTGCTTACTCAATTAATATGATAATTTAATTATCTTCTCTTGCCATATATGATTCAGGGAAATCTATTTAAAGTTTGTGCTCCACCCCCACTCTACCTTTCTTATTCCCTTTGTCTTCCTTCAAAAACACCAATATTTCAGTGAATGCTCATTTCGTCTTGTTCAAGGTACATCAACTAACTGTATCTCCCAGGGATGCTCAGTTCTCGGATGAGTGAAAATGGTAACGTTCCTTGTATTTCAGATGTTTTACTCCTTCCAAATGGTGAGCAGCTTTATGAGTTGAGGGCCTTGGGATATATACATGCATATATGTGGACTCGTGGTGTGGCACTGTAGGATCAGCACTGGATTGTGAAACACAAGGTCAGCAGTTCAAACCCACCAGCAGCTGCTCCATGGAAACCTTATACAGGGTCGCTATGAGTTGGTACCAACTCGATGGCACTTAACAACAGCAACAACAACTATATATATCCACACTCATCTGTCAGCTTGTCTACTGTGGTGGCTTGAGTGTCCCTGTGATGCTGGGAGCTATGCCACTGGCATTTTAAATACCAGCAGGCTCACACATGGTGGACAGGTTTCAGCCATGTTTCCAGACAAAGATAGGCTAGGAAGAAGGAGAGGCAGACTAGTTCTGAATGTTCAATCGATGATGTTTAATCGATGAAAACCTTATGAATAGCAGTGAAACACTGTCAGATAGCACCAGAATACTGGATATTCTTGAAACATGATGAATATCATCAGAATACTGTCAGATGTACTGTCATAAGATGAGCCCCTCAGGTTGGAAGGCACTCGAAATACGACTGAGGGAGAGCTGTTGAAAATTATGATGTGAATGAAGTAAAGCTTTCAGGACCTTCATTTGCTGATGGGGCACAACTCAAAATAAGGAGAAACAACCGTAAGCTTCCATTAATAATAGGAACATGGAATGCATGAAATATGAATTCAGGAAAGTGTATTGATAATTACTGGTGATTGCAATAAAAAGGTTGGAAACAAAGAGGAAGGATCAGTAGTTGGAAAATACTTTATGATAGAAATGATGCTGGAAATCACGTAATAGAATTGTGCAAGACCAGTGACTTACTCAGACTCCTGGTATGGCACTGTAGGATCAGCACTGGACTGGTAACCACAAGGTTGACAGTTCAAATCCACCAACTGTTCATCAGAAACCTTATACAGAGGCACTATGGGTTGGAAACTGACTCAATGGCACTTAAAAACAACAATAATGACTTATTCATTGCAAATACCTTTTTAAACAACAGAAAAGATGACTATACACATGAACATCATCATATGGAATACACAAAATAAAATTGACTACATCTGTAAAAAAGCTCAATTTCATCAGCCAAAACAAGGCCAGGGGTAGACTGTGGAACAGACCATCAATTGCTCATATGCAAGTTCAGGCTGAAGCTGAAGAAAATTGAAACAAGCCCACAAGAGCCAAAATTGGATCTTGAATATAGCCCACCTGGATTTAGAGATCATCTCAAGAATAGATTTGATGCACGAGACACTAATGACCAAAGACCAGAAGAGTTATTGGATGACATCAAGAACTTCATATAAGAAGAAAGAAAATGTTCATTAAGAAGAAAAGAAAGAAGGAAAAGGCCAAAATGGATATCAGAAGAAACTCTGAAACTTGCTCTCCCGTGTAGAGATGCTAAAGGAAATGGAAGAAATGAAGAAAAGAGTTGAGCAGAAAATTTCAAATGGTAGCTCGAGAAGTCAAGTACAATGAAATGTGCAAAGACATGGAGTTAGAACACCAAAAGGGAAGAACATGTGGTCCTTTCTCAAACTGAAAGAACTGGGGAAAAAATCCAAGCAATATTGAAGAATTCTTTGGGCAAAATATTGAATGATGCAGAAATGCTCAACCATTTCAGGAGATAGCAAAGATCAAGAGCCAATGGTACTGAAGGAAGCAGTCCAAGGTTCTTTAAAGGCATTGATTGGCAAAGAACAAGGCTCCATGAATTGATGGAATACAAATTGATGTCTTTCAACAAAAGATGCAGCACTGGAGGTACTAACTCATCTGTGCCAAGAAACTTGAAAGACAGTTATCTGGCCAAGCGATTGGAAGAGATCCATATCTGTGCCCATTTTAAAGAGAGTTGACCCCATGGAATGTGAAAATCATTGGACAATATCATTAATATCACACACAAGTAAAATTTCGCTAAAGATAATTTAAAAACAACTGCAACAGTATAAAACAGGGAATTGCCAGAGGTTCAAGCTGGTTGCTGACATCAGATGGAACTTGATTGAAAGCAGAGAATATCAGAAGGATGTTTAGCTGTGCTTTATTAACTATGAAAGTGAATAGAGGACTCTAAATACTTACTGATGAAGATCAAATACCACAATGTTCAGTATGGTTTGCGCCTCAATATAAAGAAAACAAAAGCCCCCACCACCAGACCAATAAATGCCATCATGAGAGATGGAAAAAAGATATGAAGTTGTCCAAGACTTCATTTTGCTTGGAGCTACTATCATATATATGCTGTTGTTGTTGTTAAGTGCTATAGAGTTGCTATGAGTTGGAAGTGACTTGATGGCATTTAGAACCAACAAGTGTGTATATGTGTATATATATATATATATACATATGTTGCTGTTGTTGTTGAGTGCTGTCGAGTCGGTTCTGACCCATAGTGACCCTATACAGGGTTTCCGAGGAGCAGCTGGGAAGCTTGAACCGCTTACCTTGCAGTTCAAACAGTTTTGCAGTCTGACGCATTAATTCACAGCGCCACATCAGGACTCCATCATATATATATATAGCTATATAACTACATAACTATATAACTATGAAACTATATATATATAATTGGAGTCCTTGTGTGGCGCTGTGGGTTAATGCCCTGGACTACAAGTTTGTTTTGAACCACAAGGTTGGTGGTTCAAGCTCACCTTGAAAACCCCATACAGGGTTGCAATGGGTTGGAACTGACTCAGTGGCACTTAACAACAACATATATTGTCGTTAAGTGCCTCCTGATAATATGTCCTTTCTGAGAACACGTCCCGCTAATAATATGTCTGAAGTATGAGACATGAAGTCTTGCCATCCTTGCTTCTAAGGAGAATTCTGCCTGCACTTCTTCCAACAGAGATTTGTTCATCTAGCAATCTGTGGTACTTTGAATATTCTTCTCTAACTCAATAACTCAAATGCATCAATTCTTCTAAGGTCTTCCTTTTTCATTGTCTAACTTTCACATGCATATGAATCTACTGAAAATACCAAGGCTTGGGTCAGGGGCACCTTAGTTCTCAAACTTACATCTTTGCTCTTAAACACCTTAAAGAGGTCTTTTGCCACAGATTTGCCTAATGTAACATATCATTTGATTTCTTCATTGCTGCTTCCATGAGTGTTGATAGTGGATCCAAGCACAATGAAGCCTATATATATATTGTTGAGATTAGGGGCTCACAAGTTAATGCCAACTCAGAGCAACCCTGTATAGGGCTTCTAAGGACCGGCTGGTAAGCTTGACCTTGTGGTTAGCAGCCCAGTGCTTATCCTATAGCACCACACCAGGGCTGACCATAGTCCTGGTGTGGTGTTTTTGCGTAATACATATTTAATTATATATATGGACTGCTAACTACAAGATTCAGGTGAAATCTGAGGCTTTCAGCTCCTTGAAGATTTAAAGCTTTGGAAACCCTATATAGAATCGCTGGGAGTTAAAATCTACTAGACGGCACTTAACAACAACAAAACCACAAAGTTAGTGGTTGAACCCACCAGCCGCTCCTCAGAACCAACTCGATGGCACTAACAACAGCATATATATACAAGTGCTGGTGTGGTAGTGCTCTGGGAGAAGCACTGAACCGCTAACAGCAAGGTTGGTAGTTCAAACTCACCAGCTGCTCCAATGAAGAAAGATGAGGTTTTCTGCCCCCATACAGATTTATAACCTAGGAAATCTTGTAAAGGGTCGCTCTGAGTTGAAATTGACTCACTGGCAGTGAGTTTGTATATATATAATTCAGTGGGTAGCTAAAATATATATTATATTTGAGGTTGTTAAGTACCGTCAAGTCGGTTCTAACCCATAGCGACCCTGTATAGGGTTTCCAAGGACCGGTTGGTGAGCTTGAACCGCTGACCTTATGGTTCAAACCGACCTTGAAGTCCAGTGCTTTAATCCACAGTGCCACCCCAGGACTCCATATACTATATACATTTCTGCTATTCACAAGTAATATTCAGAGAGTTCCAATGTCCAAACTTTACTTTGCTGGGGAGTCTCTCTGTCAGGGACCTGCCTCGACATAGGGGTTCAGTTCACGAGGAGGAGATACCTGACGGCGGTAGATATAGCAAAAGAATACACAGAAGGAGACAAAGAGAGAGACAAAGAGACACTCTGAAACCAGTCTTACACGGTCTGCAACATCTCTCCATTTATTAGGAGCCTGTGGCAGTTTCTAAGGCACCTTGGTGGTGTAGTGGGTTTAGTAGTAGACTGCTGACTGCAAGCTCGGGCAGAACCCACCATCTGCTGCATGGAAGAAAGCTGTGGCAGTCTGTTTCCCAAAAGATGACAGCCTTGGAAACCCTATGGGGGCAGTTCTAGCTGGTCCTATTGGGTCTCTGTGAGTCAGAACCAACTCAACAATGGGTTTCTTGGACCAGACCTTGTCCACCCAGGAAGATCGCAGAGGCACATCTGTAGTAAAAGATTTGAGCTGAGTTTAGTAGCGAGAGTGAGCTCCCTGCCTTTGGTAAAAATCTTTTTCCTTATGGCCTCTCCTTTGATCCCACCT
>NW_006408521.1:44468708-44482722 GCF_000296735.1 Chrysochloris asiatica | reverse complement strand
CCCTGTATAGGGTTTCTGAGCAGCAGCTGGTGAGTTTGAACTGCCAACCTTGCAGTTCAAACCAACCTCGTGGCCAGTGCTTCTCCTGCAGCACCACACATCTGGTTTCTACTTTGCTTAAAAACCCTAAATGACCAGCAACTGTAGCTGTTTTTCAAGTGCATGGGACTCGCCTGAGTTACTTCTTACACACGCATGGATTCCGGGCGAGCTGATGGAACAGGCCTTTTAGGAACTGAGCCTAAGAATCTGAATTTATAGTAAGACTATGTTTCTCATACTTGCTGTTGTTTGAAACTCACTGACTGAGGGTTAGTGACACATAGTCTGGGGTAAGGGAGCTCCTGACGTGGGATTTCACTTCAGTGTGCTACCTTTTTACCTGGACGATATTTACCTGGCTACTTTTCACCCAAAGATTGAGGCAGCCTTTTGATTCCCAAAAAGCACAAAAGTCTTTTTCCACTTTTCTTAAGGTGTACTCATCCAATGGAGGCCTAGTGTGGAGCTGTAGGATAAGCGCTGCACCGAAAGGTCAGTTTGAACCACAAGGTCAGCAGTTCAAACTCACCAGCCACTCCTCAGAAACCCTACACAGGGTCGCTATGAGTGGGAACTACTTGATGGTGCTTAACAACAACAACAACAACTCATCCAACATTTATGTAACAAACAGTAGTCTTTCCCTAAGGAGCCCTGGTGATGCAGTGAGTTAAGCATTGGGCTGCTAACTGCAAGCTCAGTGGTTCAACCCCATCATCCGCTTCTTGGGAGAAAGACTGAGGCCAGTCAGCTTCTGTAAAGATTTAGTCTCAAAAACCCAATGTTACTGTTGTTAAGTGCTGTCGAGCCAGTTCTGATTCATAGTGACCCTGTATAGAGTTTCCAAGGAGCAACTGGTATGTTTGAACTGCCAATCTTGTGATTAGTAGTCCAGTGTTTATCCTACAGCGCCACACTAGGACTCCCAGGTGCCCAGTGGAGTCATTCTATCCATCTGATATGTTTGCTGTGAGTCTAAATGAAGTTGATGGCAGTGAGTTTGGTTTCGGTTTGGAACCTTTATCTGGTTTTTCTTTGAACCAGAAGGTTTGCCCCATGCCAGGCAGTCTTCATTCCTGGACAATGGAGAAGCTGGAATTTTTAGTCCATCCCTGCAATTAACCCCATGTTTGACCACTGTTGTGACTAGCACCCTATGAGAGTTATTATCACTTTACATATCTCCCCTCTACTAGTAACACACCAGGAACTGGAGAATCCATAGCATTAGGAGAGGTACAAGAGAACCTCCGTTACCCTGTGTGCAGGGGCCTGGCAGAGCAGCAGGCCAAGTATCTTAGTGTTTGTTGTTCCAGGCCCCCTCCCTCTGGGACCTGTGGTAATACAGTAGTGTACTGAGTACAGCCTTCAGCATGTAGTGGACACTCAGCTGACGTTGTCTTCCGCTCACATTCTTGGACGAAAGCCAGAGCTCAAGCCTTTCCCTTAGCCCCTGTCAGAGCAAAACGTTGACCAGTGTGGCCAGGTGTATATACTCATGGGTCGGCCTTAGGAGTTTCCTCTAGCACCTGCAATAGGCCTTTTGACCTTCTGCCAAAATGTGCACTCAGAGCTGCTACGGAAGGGGTAGAGCGCTTCCTCCTTGATCTGGTGGCCGCGCATTGCTCCTATTTCTGCTGACCTCTGCACATATTCCCTCTTTCCTTTGAGAAGCTCTGCTCACTAGCACGCATCACCCAGCCTCCCAGTTTCTAATCTTTCTCAGAAGCTGCGAGAGTGGGGAGGGGCCAGGAGACCGCAGATCTGGCAGTCCCCGGCAGAAGCTTTCTATTTTATTTCCTCTCGAGAGCTACATCAGCTGCACAAAGAAAAAGGCATAAATTCTTGACTCGGTGATTAAGAGCCAGGTTAGTTAGCCTGGTCTCCCTCAGACTGAGGTTTCTGTCCAAGACATAAAGAAGCAACTCTGTTACAACTGCAAGTGAATAGGTGTGTGTACGTGAGAGAGAGAGAAAGCAGTAAACAGAACGCTGGGAGGGTTAAGATGCGAAGAAGTCCGCATTCCCTGTACAGTAAACTTTAGCACCCTCATCCAGTCCAGCTCCATGGTGGAACCCTACGATCTAAGGAGTCAAGCGTGTCCTTTGTGAGCGTTGCATTCCCTCAATCTGCTCAGCAGATATTTGAAGAGCATTTTCCAAAGAGGATGCTGCAGTGTAGTAAGTGGCCCCAGGGACTGCTCCACTCAAACCTACATCCAAATCCTGAGCACTGGCTGATGGCTCTTTGGCAGTTATCTGTGAAAGCAGGGCATAACCGTGGTCAGCCTCCCCTCAGCTCACTAGCCAAGTTGGGATTGAACAGGCTGCTATGCAGAGGCATTGAAGGGGAACCGGTGAATTTCGGACAGGTGAAGCCTAGCCCACTCACTGCCACATGGACCCCACGATCTGACAAACATAAGCCGGAGGAGTGGGCCCCAAGACCGGCTACATAGGAATGTTGTCTTTGTCTACTTCCATACAGATGGCAGTCTCAGAAAGCCTCGGGGGGCAGTTCTATTCCATTCTATAGGGTCACTATGAGTCCAAACTGACTCAATGGCAAGGGATTGTTTTTGTGAAGATTCAGGGTGCAGATGGGGAAAGCAAATTTCTTTCTCCAGTGGGATTGAAGTAGAACAATATCATCATGTATGATTAATGTTTGTTTTTATGTTGATAAAATACCGCTGAAAATGTCCAGTATCTGTGGTATTCTCTCAGCAATTGCTGTTAGTATTTGGACCCTGGGCTACACTAAGACATGCATCTGGGCTACACTAAGGCACACCATCTGCTCATCCCCGAGGGAGAAATATGCGTGGTCACTATTGTGCACTGGGTCCCCTTTTGATCCAGAAGCAGTTTGTATTTTAGCAAGCATTAGAATGTTCCTACTTAAGGAAGCAAGACTAAATACCTAGCATTTGAAGAACCACTCACCTTAAGCATTGCAGCACAACAGAGCATCTAAGAACAGATCAACATTTCTGTACTGTGGCCAAAACCCACCTCCATGTCCACTGCTGTTGGATCCCAGGGAGAAGGAAGGGCTTAGCTTTGATACTTTGCTTCCCAAATACATTAATTTGTTTTCTTGTTTACAGAATTGCTGTTGATGTGAAGTGTAGTCGAGTCGGTTCCGACCAACAGAGATCCTGTATAGGGTTACCGAGGAGCAACTAGTGATCTTAAATTACTAACCTTAAGGCTCAAAGCAACTTTGCAATCCAGTGCATTAACACACAGTGCCATACCAGGACTTTGTTTATAGAATTAGAGACATGGACTTCATCTCATAATAAAAATATGAACATTCCACAAAAGCGTATCTCCTAAAAACACAGACGAGGCTGCTAAGTGTTCAGACAAGATTCACAGCTGACCAAGAGGAGGGAGAGTTTCTCAATGCATTGTTGTGGTTCTCTTTCTCAAAGTCTGGTCTTCAGCTGCAGCCGAATCACAGAGGAGGGGAGAGATGCTTTCTAAAGTTCAGGTGCCTGGGCTTGAACCCAACCTGGTGAGTGAGAATCTTTGGGAATGGAGCCCAGGTATTTGTTGTCTATGATAGTTTGCCCATGAGATTGTTCGAGATACTAAAATTTGAGAACTAATGCGTTTTGCTTTTCTCCAGTGGACCTTGTTTTTGTTCTATGTTTAGTCAAGTAATAAAAAGAATGTCAAATGATGAAACAGTGCTTTTGCTACAGCAGTCATCATTTTAAACACGTCTACTTCCACCACCCATCTGCCAGTTAGTTATGCCTGCTGGCTTACATGCTGCTATGATGCTGGAAACTAAGCTATCAATATTTCAAATGCCAGCATTGTGGGCAGGTTTCAGCACAGCTTTGGGACTAAGAAAGACTAGGAAGAAAGGCCTGGTGATCTGGTTCCAAAAATCAGCTGAGGAAAATCCTATGGACCTGGCATCACATTGTCCACAAAGTTAATGTTCTACATCCTACTTTGGTGAATAGTGTCTGGGGTCTTAAAAGTTTGCAAGTGACCATCTAAGATCCAACAATTAGTCTCTTCCTGTCTGGATGAAAGAAGAGTGAAGACAATAAAAGATGCTTGAAATAATTTGTCTAATGGACCGTAGGTACCTTAGCTTCAACGACCCAGAGACCCGGAGAACCAAATGGTGCCTAGCTACCACTAACATCTGCTCTGAAAGGGATCAAGTTAGAGTGGGATCCCATAAAGGGATCATAGCAGGCATCCCAAAGAGGGAGGAAAATGTGGAACAAAACTCAAAATAATGAAAAAAAACAGGGCTTACTTGTTGGGGGAGATGCTAGTGCAATCTCTGAGGCTATGGTATAGCGCTGTGCGTTAATGTGCTGGACTGAGAGGTTGGTTTGAACTGCAAGGTTGGTGGTTCAAGCTTGCTAGCCGCTCTTTGGAAACCCTATACAGGGTCGCTATGGGTCAGAACCAACTCAACGGCAGTTTAACAACAACAACAACAACATGGCCCTTAGTCACTCTTTAGGTCTGGAAATGAACTCTTCCTCATGGTTCTGTTCTCAGCCAAACAACAGACAGATCTATTCAAAATAAAACAAAACAAAACCAAATCCACGGCCGTTGAATCGGTTTCAGCTCACAGTGACCCTACAGAGGGTTTCTGGAACTGTATGTCTTTATGGGAGTAGACAGCCTCATGTTTCTGCTTGGAGTGACTAGTGGGTTTTGAACCACTGACCTTGAGGTTACTAGCCCATGCTTATCCCACAGTGCCACCAGGGTTCCCTGTAGTTGTTAAGTGCCATTGAGTTAATTTGACCCGTAGCAACTCTTTATAGGGTTTCTGAGGAGCCGCTGGTGGGTTTGAACCGCCAACATTGTAGTTCAAAATGACCTTGCGGTCCAGCACATTATCCTGCAGTGCCACACCAGGACTCCAGCGTTCCCTTATAGCCAGGTCTATAAACAGAACAGTAACAGTAGGGAGGCACACACGCCTTAGAGCAATCCACCATTGGAGCTCAAAAGCGCAGCATTTACCCAAGGACGAAGTTTAGAAGGGTTAGAAAAGGGAGGGACAGGACCAGGAAACCCAGGGAGAAGTAGGAGGAGCGATGTCACATTGTGGGGACTGCAATCAGTGACATGATATAAAACGCGTATGAATTGTTGAACAGGAAAGTAATTTGTTTTGTAAACCTTCTCCCAATTCACAATAAACAGTGTTTTGAAAAGGAAAGAAAATGCTATGGATCGAAATGGCACTTCCATAGAGCGCTGGAAGATGAGCCCATGAGGCTGGGCTGTTGTTGTTGTTAAGTGCCGTCAAGTCGGTTCTGACTCATAGTGACCCTGTATGGGGTTTCCGAGGAGCAACTGGTGGGTTTAAACCACCAATCTTGTGGTTAGCAGTCCAGCGCATATACGACATCACCACACCAGGACTGGTGTCTTACTCTAGGATGTAAGGCCCTCAAAATCCAGTGGCCACAACAATGGACTCAGCAATTCAACTAATTGCAAAGATGATGCCCAGCTGGGCGATGGTTTATTCTGTCCTCCACAGAGCCAGCGTGAGTCAGAGCTGACGAGACAGCAACTTATAACTACCACTTCTATCTTTACTATCGGATCCTCATAACAACCTAATGAGGCAAGTGCACTAGCATGTGTCTTCTAAGTGACTTCCTCAGACAGGGGCCAGTGTGTCATCCATGCCACACACTCAGGACGGTGTAAGAACTCAATGGATGTTTGTTGAACGAATGAATGAAGTCTCTGCAGCCATGTGTCATTTTCTGTATCTCCTGAATACAGAAACATCAGTCCAGGGTAACAACCATCTAGTCCTTATCCAACCTCCCCTCACTCCAAACCAGTGGTTCTACTTTGCTAGGGAGGACTGTGATCTTTCTTCCACAATTGGACATGTGTTCATCACCATGATAACCTAAACCCAAGCTCTCTGCCAACAAGCCAATTCACAGTGACCTTATATACAGTTTCAGTAAATCTCTATGGGAGCAGATAGCCTCATCTTTCTTCCGTGGAGCAGCTGGCAGATTTGAACTGCCAAACTTGTGGTTAGCAGCCCAATGCCCAACCCACATCACCATCAGGGCTAGGGTTCCTGAATCAACATGAAGTTGTCTTTAAATGCCATCGAGTCAGTACTACTTAGTGACCCTGTATAGGTTTTTCCAGGAGCGACAGGTGGGTTTGAACTGTCAACCTTGCAATTAGCAATCCAATGCTTATCCTACAGTACCACACCAGGAGTTCAATCAACATGGTTGTTGTTGTTAAGTGTCAATTCCGTTACCACTGAAAGCAACCCTGTATAGGGTTTCCAAGGAGCGTGGGTTTGAACTGCCGACCTTGTGCTGATGCTTCAGCACCACACAGGTGTCCTAATCACCATGATTATTTGTCATATCTATGTGGTCCTTTTGTCTGGAGGAGCCCGAGTGACACTGGCAGTTAGTTTGTAACCAGGTTGCTAACCTAAAGCATGGCAGTTTGAACCCACCCAGCAGGGCTGTGGAAGAAAGGTCTGGCAACCTGCTTCCATAGAGATTATAGCTAAGAAAACTCTAGAGCCATTCTACTCTGTAACATCAGAGGTTCTCCAAGAGTCGGAATCAACTAGACAGAAAGGGGTTTGGTTTTTTTATCTGAAGGACACTGAGTGGACGGATCCATCCCACAGTAGTCTGGTAACTGGGCATTATTATCATCCTCATTAAGTAGGCTGAATCAGTAGTACTGAAGGTTAATGATCTGCCCAAGGTGACAGCCCACAAGCCTCCACACCAGCCTCGGAAGCAGATTTCCTGATTCACAGGCTGACCTGCTCCATCCTATGGTCCTTCCTAGTCTGTTTGCTCCCTGACGTCATTTGTAGCAGCGCACATCTGCGAGCTCTGGTCACTTTCCGGTATCTGATACTCTATCATTCCTTCCAAGTACATTTGTAATGTGACAATTACTCCATCAGCTTCTACAAGCAGGGGGATCTGAAAGGAGGGCTGTATTTTCCATGAGTGCAATTATTTATGTGCACAAATAATTATGCACATAATTGGCTAATAGAGAGTGCAGTCGGCCACATGTGGGCACAATTAGCCACTTGCCCCTCATTTAGAGGGTGTAATTATCAAAGCAGACAATTTTATATCTGCGGATAATTGTACATGCAGGAGAGAAAGACGAGTAGGAAATCCGGCCCTTGATGACTTTCAATGCCATTAGCTTCAGGAAAGCATTTAAGGGTAAAGGCAACCTTCTGCTTTCCATAGGCTGCTTGGATCAACCATCAGATCTAGTCAAGGAAGATAGCAGAATTTAGGGGAAAAAAGCCAGGATCTCACGTACCAAGCTGAAGCCTGAATCTCTGCCAGGAAGAACCCTAGCAGCCAATTACCCTGGACGTTACACTGCGGCCCACCTAGTGGCCAGCCATCTGCCTCCGCAGACAGTAAAGCTCCATTTTGATTATTCTCCATGAGCGTGGATCATTTTTGCTTTAGCAGTTTTCACGTTTTCCTCACTTTGTGGTTTTTATAATCTCAGCAACGCCAGTTGGCTTGGCACAGTAAGTGATTTTGTGCACTGCTGGAAGTGGGTCATTTGAAACACTTTAACAACACCTTTAACTAGTCATTCATCTGGGAATGTACATAGAATAATAAATTGAGAACACGTCTCTTTGTGGTTTTTCCAAGACCTCAGATGGCAGCGATTTTTACAACCTCTGCTGTGTCCCTGAATTCTGGTTTCAGTAACTCTGCAAAACTTTTCCCACTCTCCCACTCAATCACACAAAAATACACTTGCTAACAGCAGATCCTAAAAATACATGTCACATGCGAGCACAAGGGAGATTTTATTTTCACATGAATTGACTTTTTAGGAATATGCAAGCTGAGTAATTTTTTAAAAAGAAATTCCAAATCCCTTATTACACTCTCTTTCATCCCCATCACAGTATGAGGAGGGGGCTTCAAAAGTTCATAGAAGAGGAGAATTAAAAGATAATGATTTTTTTTCCCATGAACTTTTTGAAGCCCTCTCATACCATCCTTTAGGAAAGACAGTTTAGTACAGTGGTTGGGGGACAGACAAAGACCTGTGTTCTAGGCTTGGCTGTGTGACCTTGGCAAGTCTTGGGCTCAATTTTCTTATCTGTAAAATGGGTTCTTCTGAATTAAGTGGGAATTCAGATAGAGTCTTTGGCACAATACTGTTGTGCTATTGAGTCCGTTCCAATTCATAGCAACACTGTATAGGGTTCCTGAGGAGCAGCTGGTGAGCTTGAACCTCCAACCTTATGGTTCAAACCGACCTTGCAGCCCAGTGCATTAACCCGCAGTACCACACCAGGACTTAATGACACAATACTAAGTGCATTAAAAAGGCTCAAATAAGTAGCATCTGTAATCAACATTGGGGCCCTGGTGTGGCACTGTGAAATAAAGCCCTGGACTGAAAGGTTGGTTTGAACCACAAAGTCGGCGGTTCAAACTCCCAGCGACTCCTTGGAAACCCTATACAGGGTCACTATGGCTAGGAACCGACTTGATGGCACCTAAGGACAATGTTGTTGTTGTTAAGTGCCGTCGAGTCGGTTTCGACCCATAGCGACCCTGAACAGGGTTTCCGAGGCTGTAAATCTTTAGGGGAGCAGATCGCCTCATCTTTCTCCCGCGGAGCAGCTGGTAGTTTTGAACTGCTGACCTTGAGGGTCGCAGCCTGATTCGTAACCACTACGCTACCAGAGCTCCTTAGCAAATCATTAATATTGGAGTCCTGGTGTGGCGCTGTAGTATCAGCACTGAACTGCCAACCACAAGGTCAACGGCTCAAAGCTACCTCCTCGGAAACCGTACACACGGTCCCTATGAGTCAGAAACGGCTCCGTAGCACTAACCAATGGCAAATCATTAATATCAAAAGCCTCATTTCCTAATCTATGGCTGACCGTGTCTGTATGGGTCACATGGGTCTGTGTATTACCTGCATTTACTGACAGAAGACAGGCTTGCTGCCTTATACTACATCTTCATAGTCCACACAGCACCATGCCCATACAGTGCCCAGTAAGTGACAATGATTCATGGTCAACAACACTGCTAATATCTCGTGCTGACCTCTGTTGTTGTTAAGTGCCATCGAGTCGGTTCCGACCCATAGCGACCCTGGATAGGGTTTCCGAGGAGCGGCTGGTGAGCTTGAACCGCCAACCTTGCAGTTCAAACGGCTTTGCAGTCTGACACATTAACCCACAGCTCCACACCAGGACTGACCTCCAGCACAGTGTAATACATACTACATGTCACACTTGCTGCGTGTAACCTTCAGCTCCTGATCCCTGCACAGTACATGATTGAACTGGGGGGAGGGGGTGGGGGGGTTGTGTGCCGTGGAGTCGATTCTGACTCTTAGCGACCCTGCACAGGGTTTCCGAGGCTGTAAATCTTTATGGGAGCAGAAAGCCTCATCTTTCTCCCGCGGAATGGCTGGTAGTTTTGAACTGCTGACCTTGCAGTTCGCAGCCCAATTCGTACTAAGGTACTAGAGCTCTGCTGCATTTATCATAGGGACATTCGCAAAAAAAGAAAGAGAGCGCGTGAGATTGGGTTTATAATGGACGGACTGTTTGGTCCCTTTAAATTTTTAACCCAGTTTTACTACTAATGTATCTCTCCTGGCAGTGACTTTCATGTGACTTTGATGCTTTTCACTCACTTCAAAATACAATTCTGCATTGTGGATCACTGCACAGGTCCCTTAATGTTTGTCAGCCTTGAAGTATTTACCAAAACCAAGACCGCTCTTCCCTGAAAGAAGCAAAGGTTAAATATTGCCTTCTTTAAAGTGAAAAATCTACGGTAAGGTGCTTACCACAAAAGCACCAGCCATTGGCATGCAAAGATCCTGGGCTGAATATTTACTGAACCCCAGACTGGACCAGAGAGAATCAAGAAGAAGGTTAAAGAGTCAAGGGAGAGAGGAGGGAAGGGGGCAGGTACACAATGAAAGAGAATTCTTGTGACTGTTCTTAAGTGAGAGATGGCAAACGGAGCTGGGTACCTGTGGCCTGGGCAGTCCTTGCTGAAATCAGAAAGACTTGATATAAAAATAGAGATTTCTGGCTTTTTTGGAGAAATCTTCCATAAGAAGGTGGTACTGGGCCTGCCTTTCTGCAGGGAAACACAAATGTTTGGAAATGCATAGCAGCTACCCCCTTAAAACAGGCCTGCTCTGCTCTGTCCCACTGGAAAGAAGCCCCCACGCCACTCCACCCATAAGTGTGCTACACAAAATCTTGTCACTCTTGTGCATTGTCAGCTAGGCCTACTGCCTGGCCTAAGAACAGTCCTGGAGCTTACTCAAGACTTGTAAAATCTGTGTCCCTAAGTGATGGCTTATAGTGGACAGTGGAATCTTGGTATTTTGCTCTTCTCAGCAATGTACTAGAAAGATATGTTCTTAACATTAGATGGATCAAACCCCGGAGCCAATCCAGCCTTCCTGTGGCTTTGCTGAGGTCAATTAACAAAAACAACAATCAAACCATAGTCTTTGCTACTGAAGACTTATTTGAGAGTAAGGCCACTCACTATAGTGTGGGCTGTGCTGTCCCATAGCCGAGGCAAAGCCCCTTTAGACACATGTGTGGGACACAGCCTCATTGAGCTAGAAGCTGTAGGTTCTATCTTTTCATTGAGCAAATTTATTATTAGATCAAGGTTTCCGTGCATAATAATAATAGCTCACTCGTAGAGAGTTGCTGAGTCACAATCAACTCAACAACTGTCGATTACTTTTTTAAACAAAGAAAAAGCTGAGCACTAATTAGTCATTTAATCCTGATTAAGAGAGTAGCCACTCAGGACCTTGGTTTCCTCATCAGAATAATCAGGGTTTGGTGGTAGCGCAAGAATGTGTTACATGATTCCATTCTGGCTTCCTCCAGAAGAGGGGTTAGCAAACTAGCATTAACTCCAATACCTTCACAGCAAAAGCCTTTGAAATTAAATTTCAGAAAATCATTGTTAAAAATTTTTAATTCCAGTTAAAATAATTAGCTTGGTATTCCCGATGTCAAAGAAGTGGACGATAAGGAGAAGTCTGTGTTCTCCGCCATCTTGTTTTGTACTTTAGAAAACCTAGTTTAGGTTGGTTAGGGCTCTGAACGAAGTCTCATCTTCTGAGTTTTTTCCTTCTGCCTTGACACAGTAGAAGCAAACATCCTGTGCAGAGATTAATGAAGACCTGTGCTACACTGTCTTGGAAGCACCTGCCTGCTCGCAAAGACATGCACTAGCTCTCATACTAATTAGAGCGGAACAAAATGGGTGCCTTTTCTTTTTGGTAGAAAACTAGAAACCTGGGAACTGTTTCCCCTTCTTTTGATGTGACCTGACCCTATGTGAGCATGTGCAGCATCTCCCATATTGAAATGAAGGATAAAGAAAACACCAAGGTGCTAATTGAATTCATACCTCCTCCTCTCCCAGAGCCAAAAACACTGAACTAACAAAGCAGTTTCAGTTCTCAGAGGATCCAAATAACCAAATAGGCCCCTTTTCTAATTAAAATCTTTTTTTTAAACATCTGAAACTGTTGCCAGTCAGATTTGATGCTTAATATTACAGCATGCAAAGCTGTTTGCACAGAGACAAGTTCCCCTAGAAGAAGAAAGAACATTATTTTAGTGAGTAATTTGTTTATCACCTAACCAATGATATAAAACCTGTGAGGTTTCATCAAAAGCTGCCAGAAGCTCTCATATCAAGTTAAAAAAAACCAGAGATGGGTGAAAACTGGTATGATACATTTAGCTCATTTGAAAGATCTAGAATATTTAAGTTTATTCATTTTGTTTGTTCTGTTTTTGGTTGTTTGCTCTTCTCTTTGTCTTCCCCCACTTCATCTAAGTATATTCATTTTTCAAATTTTTAAATAGCTATAATGTATTCATTTAAAAATGTTTAAATAGCTACAATATAGCACTATAGCTCTTAAATAAGTCGTCAGTAGCAACTACTATATTTTTTTATGTGGTTTTTTTTTTAAGTTTTTATTGTGAATTGAGTGGAAGTTTACTGGGCAGATCATCAGTTTTACATTCAACAGATAATATACTTTGTTTCATTACAATGATTATAATCCCCTCCATGTACCATCAGTATTTCTCTCTATTCATTTTAGCTCTTTTTTTTTAACAGTCAGGCATATATAATAATTAAACCATCTAAGGGCACATTCTGCAAGTCTGCCTCCTGGCTGCCAGCTCTTAGTCCCTCTCTTCCCATGTCCCCATCTCTGTCTCCATCTCTGGTGTTTTCTCTGGATAAGGTCCCATATTCCACTTGTGGTCGTCTCCCCTGATGGTCCTAGGGTCCTCTGTTTCTGGACTGTAAGATTAACTACTCCCCCGTTTTTGTTACAAAACTTCTACCTTTACAATTGTAACAAACACAATAATTATTATTCATTATTGAATCATAAGACTCTTATCTCAATCTCCTTTCACCAGACCCATCTAGATAAGATGAAAACCATTCATGGGGATTCTACTATCCTCCACACACTCTTAAACTAAACTCCCTCTTGAGAACTTGTAAACCAGTTACTTCATGCCTTTATTGCCCCCTCATTTTGGGCAGCCAATGTCTAAGTTGTCCATCCCTATCTACTCTGTATACAGAGGGGATAGCATTGATACTTTATGTGAAGACTCCTTCCCTCTCTGTTGGTATTTTGAGCTACTACATCCATGAGGTAACTACTATGTTTTGATTGCTGTTGTGGTAGTTAAGTGCTGTCAAGTTTGTTCTGACTCATAGCAACCCTTCATAGGATTTCCAAGGAGCAGCTGGTGAGTTTGAACTGCCAACCTTGTGGTTCAAACAAATTCAACCTTGCAGTCCAGTTCCAGTGTTTTATCCCACTACTCTGGATGCTGTTCATTGAAGTATTTCTCATTGTAAGCCATCGTTCCGTCTGATACAGAAGCAGAACTTCAGAGATGAAGTCCTGGAAACACACCATTCAGGAAATGACAGAGTTAGAACTGGAATCAGGTCTGACTCAGCCTAGAATTCGTCTTATCTTCCTCTTTAAACAAACAAACAAAAAACATGTAAGATTATGAATTTGACAGTAAATACAGCTTTAGCTACATCACATACAATTAAAAATTCATTGCGTTTGTTATTACTGTTATTGTATATCACATTTAAAAAACATCTTCTTTGTCAGACATCTTTTTTTTTTTCTTTTTTCCAGTTTTGTTTTCAGATATAAACACAGACTTTGACCTGCTGAATACACTGTACCTTTTCCAAAAGAAGGATACACGAATACACTTGGTTTTATCATGCTTTAGTTTACTGAGCTTTATAGACATTGGTTTTTACAAATTGGAAGCTTGTGACACCACTGCATCAAGCAAGTCTATCGGTACCATTTTCCTACCACCATGTGCTCATTTCATGTGTCTGTGTCCACATTTTGATAATTCTCACAGTATTTCAAACTTTTTCCATAATACTATTGCACATTTAACAGATGACAGTGTAGTGTAAATGTAGCTTTTATATGCACTGGAAAACAAAAAAATCCCTGGGACTCACTTTATTGAGGGATTTGGTTTGTTGCAGGGGTCTGGAACTAAACCCACAATGTCTCCAAGGTCTGCCTGTGGTATTGAGTGTTCTCCAAAGGGCTGAGGTCATAGAACCCTTTCCAAGGAGTTGTTGTCTCACTAGTTGTTGGTGGGTCACATGCTGGGAAACACTGTGATAGATCAAGGGTTCCCCAGGATTTTACCAGAGCATTTGACAACATTCCTCCTGATAGCTCTGTGTGTGACAGGTGGAAATGTAAGTGGGATTATCTTCTTAAATGGATTTCTAAGTGCTCCTTGGAGCCCAGGATGGCCAAATTTCATCTCTCAAACTTCAGACATATTGTCAGGAGGGACCAGT
>NW_006408521.1:44455357-44460728 GCF_000296735.1 Chrysochloris asiatica | reverse complement strand
ATCAATGTAATGAAACAAGGTATATGATTTTGTTGAATGTAAAACTGATGATATGCCCTGTAAACTTTCATTCAATCCACAATAAAAACCTTTAAAAAACAAACAAACAAACAAAAAGAAGCGTCATCTTCTAAAGGTGCAAACCCTGAAACCAATCGTCACTGCCTTCTGCCACTATCTTTTATTCACTTTGCATTTCCTCCTTCCCGGTCTTTCTTTCCTATGGTTTCCCTGGTTCTCCTCTCTTAGACGTTAATAATCTTGCAGGTTAATCTTCTCAAAGTTCAACCTTGATTGTGCCAGTCTCCATTTAAAAAAAAAAAAAAATCATTGGCTGCTATGTAAGTGCTAACCTCCTTGGGCTCTCCTTCTGGCCTTTTGGGATCTCATTCTAGCCCCACTTTTCCAAGTAGTTGGTCTGAGAGAGGCAAAGAAAACTGTCTTTAGGGCTGAGGGGCTTTAGCTGGGTTTGTGGCCAGAGCTATGAAGACGTGAAGATTCTTAATCATAGTCGTGACAGTTAATTGAGTGATCTGAACAATCATTCTACTTCTTTAAAGCTTAGTTTCCCTACTTAAAAGCAATAGTCTTGTCCATTTTCCTAGCTTCTATTTGTTTTTGTTGTGGTTAAGTGCCGTCGAGTCAGTTCCTACCCATAGTGACCCTGTATAGGGTTTCCGAGGAGTTGTAGGTGAGCTTGAACTGCCTACATTACAAAAGGAACTATGGAGCACCAAACCCCTGCCTTCAAGCAGCTAAGAATCTCATTGGATAAACTGATCTAATATGATGCGCAGCGGGGCACAGTGTTGGTTTTTGTAGTTGTTTTCCTAAGAGAAGCTTTCTGTGCTTTGAGCAACAGAGGCCTCCTTGGAGAAGACTTTGTTTTTCTTAATAATGGATTTCCTGGGTGGCTTTGTGGTTTAGGAAATTCAGGGCAAGTCAGGACTGCTAGGTGAAGACCATACAATGAATTCTTTTGCTGCTTGATGTGAAGAGTTACCTCTCGGTATGAAGCCCTTTGGAAAGAGAATGCTCATATTTGCAAAAGTGGTACAGGGATCTTCTGGGAGTGGAAGAACGGATACCCTAGCCCCTGCTCTACAAGGTTCTCCCAGAAGCTGATAAAAGTAAAACGATCTCTGAAATAGAATATCTTGAAGAAGATAGTGGCTAGAATGGAGGAGAGCAGGTTTTGCTGGAACATGTAGTCCTGGCTGGAAGCTTGGACTTCCAACCACTCCTGCGCACTGAGGGCACTTTGGGGAAAAGGGCTGACAACAGGCATTGTTGTTAAGTACTGTGGAGTCAGTTTTGACTCATACTGACCCTGCACTGGGTTTTTGAGACTGTCAATGTTTATGGGAACAGGAAACCTCATCTTTCTCCTGCGGAATGGCTGGTAGTTTCGAACTGCTGATCCTGAGGTTAACAGCCTGATTTGTAACCACTAAGCTACCAGAGCTCCTTGCCCATAGGGGTAGGAACTACTAATGTTGAATCCAAGGACCAATAAACACTCCACAGTTCTGCGACTGAGAAGATGAGAAGACATTCATGGCTGGAAGACATTCAATTTCCAATGCCCATGCCATGTTACTGTTGTTAAGTGCTATTGAATTGCTTCCAACTCATAGGGTTTCCAGGGAGCAGCTGGTGGGTTGGAATTTTAAACCTTGTGGTTAGTAGCCCAGTGCTTCTCCTACAGCGCCAAATCAGGTCTCAATACCTATATTTAAATATTGTGATATCGCACCTGTTGTAACTGGCACGCTAAACATGGTGTGCAGCTACAACCTGAAGAAGCACCTAGCCCAGCAAGGAGACTATGGTAGAGAGGATAAAAGTCACAGATCTATGCAGGATGTGTTTCCAAAAGTGATCCCATGCAGATGGCCTGATTCTCTGTCTCCCTGATATTTAGAAATAAGATGGCACCTTATAAACCAAGTAAGTGACTAGATTCTTGTACAGTTTGGACTGGAAAACAAAAACCTATCAAGAAGAAGGTATTAGAGTTCCCACTCATGAGAGGAAAAGGGAAATCAAGTAATTCATTAGTAAAATAAAAGAGATAGATAGCATTCTATTTGTGTCCTGCTGTAAAGAAGCAGGTCATGGTGGCAAACACAGAACACAGTGAACAAAATCATCCACGTGTCTGGCTGTGAAGGATGAAGTGTTACAGGAAAAAGAGATGAGAAAATCTATTATTGGAAGATTCAAAAGAGATTTTTTTTTTTTTAATGAAATCTGTAGTCTAGTTTATTGAACCAAATCTCTGAATGGACTTCAAATAAAATCTCCTTTCTGTAGAAGTGAGACCATTATTCAAAATCAAGCACAAGTAAAGCAGTCCCATTACAGCAGTGGGAATTGAGCAGCTGTTGCCATGCAGAACTGAATTCGGAGCAATAGCCATTCTCTCTGCAGCTCCTTGCCATCAGTTATAAGTTCTCCTGTGTAGGGCGAGAGAAAGACAAGAGGAGCTTCAGAACTTGACATAAAATGGTTGTGATAGCCACTCCCCCATGAGCAAAATTGACAAGGCAGCCAAAAGTAAGACAAGGAATGGTTTGCCTGCCCTGAGACCTTCCAGCGGGGCCGGCTCTTAGCTTCTCAGACCTCTGCTTCAGCTGGGTTCATGGTGGAATCTGTTGGGAGTATAGCAACGTGGATTCTCTGTGTACAAGTAGGTGCTCTGTGTATATATGGTGATATATGTTGTTGCTGTTAAGTGTTGTCGAGTCGGTTCCCACTCATAACGACCCTGTGTAGGGTTTCCAAGGAGCAGCTGGTGAATTTAGTCAATATGTATTCAAAGAACACTTACTGATAATGTTACTGAATGTGTAGAGAGGTTTTTAAGGGAGTGCTAGCATGCCAAGAATGCTGAGAAGTAAATATGATTTTTATTATGCACACAAAGATCATAACCTTGGGAGAGTGTGGAAAGGTAGATTCTGAATTCTGCCATCAGTTTAGGCTCCATTTCTCTGCCAAGGGTCCTTGTTTAAGCCATTCAGATTCAAATGCCCTCTCTAGTTAGTGAGCAAAGCAGCACGTCTGCAGCCCTAGGATAATGTAGAAGTCCTGGGGTGACTCAAATACTGGCCCCCAAAAGGCTGGACATTTAAACTCTCCCAGAGGTGCCTCGAAAGACGTGTCTGGCGATCTGTTTCCAAAAGGTCACTTAACAGGTGGCTCTGTACGACAAGCACTGGACTGTGAGCCACAAGGTCCACAGTTCCAGTTGCTATGCAGAGTTAGCACTTAACAACAATGGCAGTAGGGATAGTGTGAATCTTGTAAGGTTAATCTCTCCTACATGAATGCATCAGGAGCCTGGGTACCACAGTGTTTTGTAGAAAGGTTGGCGGTTCAAACACACACAGCAGCTCTGTGGAAGAAAGTCATGGCAATCTACTTCCATAAAGGAAACACGGGGGAGCAGTTCTCATCTTGAATACTTGGGGTCACCCCAAGCTGTGGGACAACAATGGCAGCAAGCGATAACAATGTGTTCATGTATCAGAAGAAAGGTACAAGAGGTAAACTCAGTATAAAATGAAGACAGATTGTTACCTCTTTTATGCCTTCTTAGATACTGCTGAATGGTAAGGATGTAGGCTTTGTTTAACATAGAGGGATTTGTTCCTCCTCTCCATGGTTCCCTTTATTATTCTCTCTTGATTTCTTTCACATCACTACACACAAAAGACTAGCTGTAAGATTTTTTTTTTTTTTTTTTCGTTTTCTTTCTCTTGTTGACAGCAACATACACTGATCCCTTCAGGACAAAACCTTAGGAAAACCGATTTGTTCATGCAACCAGCAAACCCCTACATTCTATGAAGAAAGCACTCTGTTAAGGACTATGAGAGATCAGATGATGGTTACAGCATCATCTTTGCCTTCAAGGAGTCAAACCCTAAATAGTGTACTAAAGGCAGGAATACCAATAGCCAAATCAGGCAAGGATATCCTAAGTGCCGAGACTAGTGAAAGCAAGTTTGTGGAATTTTAGGAAAAGGGAAACGCTTTTTGAGACCTCATCGAAGCAGAGAAATTTGAGACATGGAATTCAGCAGGAGAAAATCAGTGCATGACATTCCAGAACAAGGTAATGATGTGAGCAAAGATGTAGTAATACAGTGTTGCCGAGCAACAGGATACACACATTATGTTGCTATACAATAAGCATTGCAACAATGATATGGAATGACTGCTTGATTTCCACTGGTAACAAAAAATAGGTTATTTCATAGTTGGTTTTTGTAGCATATTACGCTGTAGAGTCAGGGTTTGATTGAAGAAGGCATTAAATGTCAGGCTAAGGCTAAAGCAAAATTTTTTTAAACTGAAATGAAAATTAGCTTTATTCAAGAAAATGCTAAGGAAATGGAAACAGAAGTGGTCTGGATAAGGCGGTTCTCCCTTTCATACTCACCTACTCTGGTGTCTTTAAGGAGCTCCATGAAGCTTTTAGAGTCCTTTTGTGGCACTGTGGGTTAATGCACTAGACTGCCAATGCATGATCAGCAGTTCAAGCTCACCAGCTGTTCCTTGGAAAACCTATACACGGTCGCTATGGAATAGAACCAACTCAACAGCACTTAACGACAACATGAAACTCTTAGGACTCTACATTTACAAAGGTGTAAACAAACCCAAACTCACTGCTGTTGAGTCCATTCCCACTCACAGTGACACTGTAGGACAGAGATGTTTTTGTTGTTAAGTGCTGTCAAGTCTGTTCCAACTCATAGCAACCCTGCTTACAGTTTCCAAGGAATGGCTGGTGGGTTTGATTGGCCACCTTGTAGTTCAAAGTGACCTTGTGGTCCAGTGCATTGTCCTGCAGCACTACACCAGGGCTCTGTAGGACAGAGTAGAACTGTCCAATAGGGTTTCCAAGGCTGTAACCTTAACCAAAGTAGACTACCACATCTTTCTCCCATGGAGCAGCTGGTGGGTTTGAACTGCCAACCCTACTGATAACAGCTGAGTGCTTTACCACTGCACCATCTGACTCCTTTATTAGCATTAGAGAAAAGAAAACAAACAAAAAAATCCACCACATGAAGGGGGACTATAAAGGCACAAAGTGACTGGTTTAGTTTCAGAGTATGCGGAAGAAGGTAGAATCCCCACTGAACAGCTTTCATCTCGTCCAGATGGGTCTGGTGAAAGGAAATGGGGATAAGAGTTTTATGATTCAATAGTGAGTAATTGTTATCATACCTAATTGCAATCACCACAACTGAAAAGGTAGACATTATGTAACATAAAGGGGGGAGTAGTTAATCTTACAGTACAGAAACAGAGGACCTAGGACCATCAAGGGAAAAGAGCATGAGAAGAATGCAGG
>NW_006408521.1:44451570-44455257 GCF_000296735.1 Chrysochloris asiatica | reverse complement strand
GTGTTGAAAGAAGCACAGCCGGTGTGCTTCGTAGAAACCAAGACGGTGAGACTTGGTCTCTCATACTTCAGACATAGTATCAGGAGGGACCAGTCCCTGGAGAAGGACATCATGCTTGGTAAGGTGGAAGTTAATGAAAAAGCAGACCCCCAAAGCAATGGGCTCAAGAATAACAATTGTGGGGATTGTGCAGGACTCAGCAGTGTGTCGTTCTGTTGTGTGTTGGGTTGCTATGAGTCAGAACTTCACTTAACAACATCTAACAACAACAACAACAACTAACTGAAAGACTGGCTGTTCTAACTCACCCAGGTGCACTGCACAAGAAAGACCTGGTGATCGGCTTCCATAATAGCTAAGGTTATAGCTAAGAAAACCTTATGAAGTACTCTGTAGCACATGGGGTCCTCACGAGTGGGATGAACTTGGTGGCAATGGGCTTGGTTTGGATTTTTCATAAATAATTAACAAATGATGGAAATGTATGAGGTGTAAACCATCTAAGAAATAAAGTTAACAGTGGTGTTTGTGTGGAACCGACTCAAGAGCACTAACAAGAAGGATGCAGCATACGGCATCTAGACCAAAGAGAAGATCGAACCCCTGACCCTCAGAGCTCACATTGGAAGGAGGCCACGGTAATTGAAAAGTGACTTGAAATCAGCCGTGACATAGCCTTCAGAGATTACACGGAGTCAGGAGGAGAAACAAAGGCCGGGGATCTGGTTCTACAAGTAAATGTCATCTGGCAGCCTTTTTCTTAGAGGTACATTTAAGATTATTTGACTTGTCATTTTCTCTAGGAAGACTTCACTTTAATTATACAAATATTGAATATTTTTTCCAGATAACAACGGTAACGAATTTGCTTTGAAGCCTCTAGTCTTCAAACGCTATTATGTGAAATCCTCCTTGGAGAAACAGCCAGGGACTTGGAAACAAACAGAAGCTGCCCTCCTCAGTGAGGAACTGTGAATGCTAATGGTGCTGTTTTCCCAGGAACCTTTTTAAAGGACCAGAGGAAAGGCTTTCTTATTTCAAATATCACAGACCTGAGGGCTCCCTAAGGGAGAGAGCAATAGCTATTGGTAAAATGCCTATAAAGATGGCAAGACAAGAATAAGCCAGACGTTTGAATTGCCCATTCAAAAAGCTGCCTAACCTTTCATTTAATTGCCTTTCCTCCGCAAACTTGAAGAGTGTGATGGTTGCCCCCTGAACATGCGCTGAGATCTCGGCTACAAGAGGATCTAAAGTGCAATAGCTTTGTTCCCAGCTGGAGTGCAACCAACTGGGAGAAAATTGAATCGGGGTCTGCTGTTGGGCTGTGGAGTGTGTGTGTGTGTGTGTGTGCAGGGTTCAGGGCAAAGAACTGCAGGGGAGGCCACAGAGGTGCATGTGTCGGAAGAGCAGCTGGGAATCATGGAAAAAGCAGGACATGCATTTAAACTGTGGCTCTTCCATTTGGTAGTTGAATGGACCTTCATTAAGTTACTAAATCTCCCTGAACCTCATTTTTCTCATCTGTAAAAGGGTTATATTAATACCTTATTCAGAGGCCTATCACTAGGATTAAAGGAGTCCCTGGGTAGCAAAATTGGCCCCTCGCCAGCTTCTAACTGAAAGGTTGGTGGTTTAAATTCACCCATACAGGTGCCTTGGAAGAAAGTCTAGGCAGTCTGCTTCCGTAGACATTGAAATCCCTGTGGATCGTAGTTCTACCCTGAAATATGTGGGATCCCCATGAATGGAATTGGCTCAATGCCAACTGCTTTGGTGTTTGTAGGGTTCTTTTTGGTTGCTGTTAAGTGCTGTCAAGGCAGCTCCAATTTATAGCAACCCTGTGTAGGGTTTTCCAGGAGCAGCTGGTGGGTTTGAACCATCAGCTTTAGAATTAGCAGTCCAGTGTTTATACTACAGCACCACACCAGGTTAGCTATGATTGAAAAAACCTAAAACATAATTGATTCATTAAACAAGTACTTATTGATTACAAGTGTATGCCAGACATCCTGTGGTAGGCCCAGGATGTCTGGCACAAAATCATTCGTACTCAATAGTTTAAAGAAACTAAGGAGACATTTGTTGTTGTTGTTGTTAAGTGCCATTGAGTCAATTCCGACCCATAGCAACCCTGTATAGGGTTTCCAAGGAGCCACTGGTGAACTTGAAACACCGACCCTGCAGTTCAAGCAGTTTTGCAGTCTGGTGCATTAACCCACAGCGTCACACCAGGACTCCTATATAGGGACACATAGCTTATGAAAAAAGTTAAAAAGAAACTAAACAGTTAGCGTGGAGTCAGTGGATTCTGACTTATGCCAACCCCGTGTGTCAGACTAGATCTGTGCTCCACAGGGTTTTCAGTGACTACAACTCCTAGTGTGGTGCTGTAGGATAAGCACTGGACTGTGATCCACAAGGTCAGTGGGGTCGACAGTTCAAACCCACCAGCTGCTCCTTAGAAGCCCTGCACAGGGTCAATATGTCAAAACCAACTCGACAACAGTTAACAACAACAGCAAATGTTTTAGACGGAGTCCTGGTCTGGCACTGTAAGATCAGCCTTGGATTGCTAACCACAAAGTCAGTGGTTCAAACCCATTAGCCACTCCTTGGAACCCCTATACAGGGTTGCTATGAATCGGTACTGACTGAACAGCACCTAACAACAACAACAACAGCAAGTGTTTTCACTGGAGATTACTTCTAATGTGCCTCTAGGCAGACACAAACCCAGCCTTTCAGTTAGAAACAGTAAAGTGCTCGACCACTAACCACAAGAGCATCGGTTCAAACCCACCCACAGGCGCTGTGGAAGACAGACCTGGCAATGTGCTTCCCAAAGCTCACAATCTGGAAATTTGACTCTGTACACATGGGGTCACCATGCCTGGAATCAACTGGACAGCAACTGCCCACAATAAAAGTGTCTGCCAGGCTCTGTCCTCTGCTCGGCAATGAGCACATTCAGTGGGAGAAGACAGATCACTTAGGAAAGAACTGATCAATTTACCTGTGGAAAGCTGACACGTGTTACATGGAAAATCAAGCAGACTCAGCAGGTTGTATTTTTCAGAGCTGGCTTTTGCTGAAATGTGACCTTGATCCTTGTCCAGCTGACAGGTGAATCCCAGGTTTAGTCTGCAAACAGACTATCTCTGTCATAGATACTCCTTATTCCATCAGAATGCCTATTTGACTTGAAAGTGTAGGATGGCATCAGCCATCTTTGAAGCCTCAGTTTCTGAAATAGGCCACAGGGCACGTGGCAGCTGATGAGCTGCTGCTTGGTGAACACAGAGTCCGCAGCGTATCACAAAACGTCCAAGTGCCAAGAGCCCATGTGCTGCAAGGTTTGCATTCCACAGAAAGACCAGATGTAAAATCTCTGTCCCTCATTTTAAAAGACGTGAAATTCAAGGACACATTGCCTTTAAAGCACCTCACCAGGGTGCCATGCTCCCCATTTCCAACGCTGCTCTCCCCTTCCTCCCAGACCAGCATCTATGTATTCTCTCTTTAAAAAGAAGCATCATCAAGAACAAACAAGATGGCAGAGAGGGTGGAAGTGCAGTAAAAAGCTCCGCCAGCAACAACACAGAATACCCAACCAAGCAGGCTCAGGAGATGGACCCAGAACTCTGAACCACATATAAAGGAATATTTAGAAGGTTGGAAGGCTTA
>NW_006408521.1:44434994-44450635 GCF_000296735.1 Chrysochloris asiatica | reverse complement strand
AAAAAAAAAAACCCACCATGGAGTCAGTGCAGACTGACACTGACCTACTACTGGTCAGCAGCCCAATATCCACCAGCTGCTTATATTAGCAGTGAGATGGCAAAACTCAAATAGGATACTCTGAAGACAAACATGGCAGCATTGTTGAGTCAACTGGCAAGAAAACAGCCTAGAAATAAGGAATCTGGGGGGGAAATTTGCAAATGTCCACGCAGAAGACTCGGCATATTGTAAGCACTCAGTAACTACTTGCTGAATGAATAAATGAACGCATGAATGATAACAGGGAATAAGGAAAATGTAGAAAGATGTTGTTCAGGAATGATTAATAGCACTCGATACTGATTGGAAAGAGTTACTAGGAAAGTAAAAACAGGAGGTCTCTTCTGTACTCTATTGCACATCCAGTACCTGGCCCAGTCCCTGGGACATATACAGTAGGTGCTCAGTAAATGTTCATTGAGTAGATTCTCAGTGATGAGATGCTTTTGAACTATGGTGTTGGAGGAGATTATTATCATGCACTGCCAAAAGAACAGAAAAATCTGTATTGGAAGAAGTACAGCCAGAGTGCTCCTTGTGGCCAGACATCACCTTTCATACTTCGGACATGTTGTCAGGAGGGACCAGTACCCAGGGAAGGATATCGTGTTTGGTAAAGTGGAGGATTGGAGAAAAAGAGGAAGGCCCCCAAAGAGATGGTTTGGCACAGTGGCAGCAGCAATGGGCTTGAGTGTAGCAACGATTGTGAGGTTGGCACAGGACCGGGCAGTGTTTTGTTCTGTTGTGCATAGGGTCACTATGATTTGATACTGACTCAATGACACCTAATAACAACAACAGTCTAATGAGCATAGCAGCACGTCTGAGGTCATAGGGATAGGGTATGTGTTCTTAGGTGGCTTAAACAGTTAGGCACTCTAATAAAAGCCTGTCCATTCAAATTCTCCCAGAGGTGCCTCACAAGACAAGTCTGGCAATCTGCTTCCAAAAGGTCACTAACAGGTGGCTCCATATGATAAGCACTGGACTACGAGCCACAGGGTCATATGGCCCAACCCCCAACATATGCTATGTGAGCTCCTCAAGTCCCTGAGACATGCTAGGGGGTTCCTGGAGGATGAAAGCATTAATCCCCAAACCTTGCCCATTTAACAGTCTGTTTAGTGTGAACAGACCACCTATAAGATCTCTGTATTTTATTCCTTGACTCCAATTGTGATGCTGTAGTATTGAACTGTGAACCACAAGATCGGTGGTTCAAACCCACCATCCACTCTTAAGAAACCCTATACAGAGGCACTTAACAACAACAATAGTCTAGCTGGTTTTATCCACCATGAAGGACATTTCCTTGGGGGCATAGAGAATGCCAGAGTCTTTGGGAGGGGCTGGATCGGGAGTACTAAAGAGCCACACAGTGCAACAACTGAGACTAAGTTTTGTTAGCTGTGGTGCTATGGATTAATGCACTGGACTGCAAAATTGGTTTGAACCGCAAGGTGGGTGGGTCAAGCTCACCAGCAGCTCCTCAAAAACCCTATGCAGGGTCACTATGGATTGGAACCGACTCGATGGCACTTAACAACAACACAACCAGAAGCCTTTGTGGTGGAATTCATCTTGAAGAAATGCTACACACATCCAATTAGCCTGGCCCCTTCAAGATGGGTCATTTCATGGAAATCCCTGCCTATGAATAAACATGATGCCTTTCCCCGACTCAAAACTTTTTAAAACCTTTATTCAGGAAAACGTGTAAAATTTTACATTAAGGCCTCCCCGTTTCCACTTGCAAGCCTCTTTCCTAACATAAACCTTTATTCGTATGCAAACCCTGCCTCACCTGACTACTCTTCATCAAAAGAAGGCAAGACCCCTCTCTAGAAAGGCAGAGCTGCATCTAGCACTCCCAGTAACAGAAGTAAGGAAAATATAGAAAGATGTTGGCCAGGAATAATTGATAGCACTTGCTATTGATTGATTATGAGGGATAAGAGAGAAGGTCTCAAGCCTGGGAAACGTGTGGTAGGATTAACAGGAAATAGAAAAACTTAAGAGGAACTGATTTGGTGGGCAAGATTATGTATTAAAGATATATTGGAGAGATACCCAATCAGAAATGTCTAGGGATACTTTAAAATGGGAGGCTAGAGCTTAAGAGAAAGAGCTATGGACACAGATGTAATCAATAATGACACAGGTGGGGATGAGATTGTTAACATAAGTCAAACAGGTGAAGTGGATCCTGGAAAACAATGCTATTTAATGATGAGAGGAGAGACTTCTAGCAAGATGGCAGATCAGGTAGACACACTGCATGGGCCCTCTACAACATGGATACGAGAGACCAAATGAAACAAACACAGATGAACTTTCTGGAACCCTGAACTTTAGAAGAAAGGCTGGAGAAGTGGTGGAGTGCTTGCTGGGAAGAGGCGCTAAGTAGGCATGGCGAGAGAGGGAGACTGACTGGTGAACCCCAGGCTGGACGCAGTGAACCATTTTGCAGGCAACTTTGCCAACAGAAGGTCACCTGGCAGAGCAGATTAACAAAAGTGAAGGGAAAGATGTCATGTCACCCTGTTCCCCTAGTGACCAGAGGTGTGGCCAACTTCTACCTTCATCTGAAGACACTGCTCTCTGGGAATTCAGAGTCACTTGGTTGGGAGCCATGCCAGTATAAGGTGAAGGGTTAGCTGCACCACTTTGGTGCCTGAATTCAAATGGACTGAACTCCAGAACTACAGAACTCACAGAGCCACCAGACCAGCATTTAATGGGTCACACTTCCCCAGCTGCCCCATGGTCCTAACAGAAACAAAACCAGCTCTGCTGAGGGCCTCCACAAACTACCTCCAGATTGAGTGCCCTGAACATACTAAGAGCTCCTGTAGGGCCAGGAATTCTGCTGTCACATCCTTTGTAAGCCCACTTCATGAGTTCGTTGGCTTGCAGGAACCCCTCAGTTTTTTTCTTCTCTGGGTCCAACAACTACACTGTGTGTGTTTCTTTAGGTTTGATTTTTACCTTTTCTTGTTTCATTGTTTTTGTTTCTTTATTCTTTCTCCATGTTCTCTTTCCATTTTCTTGAATTTTAGCCTTTCTATCTCTCCTTTTGCTTTTCCTTCTCTTCTGTTTGTGATTTTCCTTTTTTCCCCCTTTTGATCTTTTTAAACTAATCTCTACTCTTTCTCTTTTCATCTTCCCTCTCCCTGGTGTTTCCAATTAACATGGAGGGAGGGCAAAGACCTAGATAGGTAACATCACATTTGCCACTTCAATTATCTTCATGAATACACAGGTATTCACCATGTTCAATCATCTTTCCTTTTGGAATGCTGGGAGAGTGCTGAGCATGTAGGAAGACAAGCAAAGGGGAAACACGTAACAGTGTTCAGAGGAAACACTGTCATGCAAGCTGATTATGAAAGAATATTACAGTCAAGTTAAATTTCCTAAGTGATTAAAATGATACTTTTCCAAGTTGGGGATATAGTTAGTGAAAACAGATTGCTGGAAATGCAAACATAAATCTTGTAGCGGGGCTATTATTGCATATAAGGTTACAGCTGAAGAAATCTTATGAAATATGTTTTACCTGGAAAAATGTTCCTGTGTAGCTGAGTCATCATCTGACAGGAGGCAAAGCAGCAGTGTTCAGAGGTCCAGAAACATCTATGCCATCCTATTGTCTCGACAAACACTTGAAAATATTGAGCTGTAGTTCTTCGAGGAAATCCTGCTAAAATCCTCAGACTCTGCCTAAAGTAGATAAAAAGTCAGTCCTAAAATTCCGTGGGCAGTGAGTTTATGTCAACAGAAAGGAATAGCTCAGAAAAGAAGGGTAAGAGCAATTGTACAAGTCAAAGACTGTCGTCAAAGTCACTGAACTCTACGTGTAGGAACATGAATTGGTATCCTTTTGTTGTGTATGTTCTCAACAACAACAAAACTCAATTTTAATATATTTGTAACATTTATAGAGGTGGTGGTGCTGGTGTGTTGTGGAGTTGGTTCTGACTCATAACAACCTTGCATAGGGTTTCTGAGACTGTAAATCTTTATGGGAGCAGAAAGCCTCCTCTTTCTCCTGTGGAACAGCTGGTAGTTTCAAACTGCTGACCTTGAGGTTAGCATCACAATTCATAACCACTACACTACCAGAGGTCCTTTATCAAGAAGTAGCATATGATAAAGAGCCAATGGTACTTTGGCAAAGAACATTGGCAAAGAACAAGGCCCTGGGAGTTGATGGAATACAAACTGAAATCTCTCAACAAACTGAAAGAGCACTGGAGGCACTCACTCACCTAAGCCTAGAAATTTGGAAGACAGATGCCTGATCAACTTATTGGAAAAGATCCATATTTTTGCCCATTCCAAAGAGAGGTGACCCAACGGAATGTGGATATCATTGGGCAATGTCATTAATATCACATGCAACTGAAATTTTGCTAAAGATAATTTTTAAATAGCTGCAACCATACATTGACAGGGAACTGATGGCAGTTCAAGTCAATTTCAGAGGAGAATGTGGAACAAGGGATATCACTGCTGATGTTAGATGGATCTTGGATAAACGTAGAGAATACCAGAACGATGTTTACCTGTGCTTTATTGACTATCCACACAGCTTTTGGCTGTGTGGAAAATGACAAGCTATGGACAAGATTGCAGAGAACAGATATTCTAGAACACTTAATTATGCTTATGAAGAACCTGTACATAGAACAAGAGGCAGTCATTTGAACAGAACAAGGCTTAAAATCAGGAAAGGTGTGTGCTAGGGTTGTATTCTTTCACCATATTTATTCAATCTGTATACTAAGCAAATAATCCAAGAAACTGGATTATGTGAAAAGAACATGGCATCATAGAAATCTTGTAAGTCTGTCTTCTGCCTATAACTGAATGGAATACCTAAAATGGGGCTACCACTTGCCCAGTAAAGGAGTCTTCCTGCAGAGACCATAGGTGGAATCCTGAACGCCATCCAGAATCTTCTGAGGTAGGAAATTTCCACTTGAAAGGACAAGCAGACCAGCCTGGAGCAGCAGAAGATACCTCTAGAAAGAAAGACCAACAGGAAAAATACAAAACAATAATGGCAGTCTGACTGATTACTACAAGAACAAACAAGTTTCTTATCCAGGAGACATCAAGGCAAGTGCTTGGGTCCTCTCAAGGCAAACCAAGGCTAAGTCTCAATGAGAATACACGAGCAGACATGCGCTCTGACCACATTGGTCACTGATAAGGGAAAGTGAGAGAAAAACAGCAATGAAGCTGCAAGCTAAGTCCTACCACATTCAATAGACACCTGTGAATTCAGCTGGAGACCTGGCTGGCCAACAGTATGGCAAGACCTGGGGACTCTTGGGCCCAAAGTCAGTGATGTACCCACAGAGTACTAGAGTGGAGAGTGAAGCATCCAGCTGATAAGAAGAGAGGGCATATGCACAAGAACACCCACACTTGCATATAATATCCACTTGATCTGTTTCAATGCTGGATGATCAGAACTCAACTAGAAGAAGAAAGAAGAGGAAAAAAAAGAGTAATCTGATACAATTTGATGAACTTGACCTATGGAGGCAGTAGTTCAAAGGAGGGAAAGAATCTTTACAGTAAGGATCATTCCCACCCTCTCTATACACAGGGTAGACAGGGATGAGCAACGTGGACATTGGCTACCCAAAATGGGGTGGAGGAGGCTACAAATGCAGGAAGTGACTAGCTTACAAGCTTTCAAGAGGGAACCTAGATCCAGAGGGCATGGAGGAAGGTAGACTATCCACTGAGTGGCATCCAATCTGTCTGGGCGGGGCTGATGAAGGAGATGGGGATAGGTCTTATGTAACACAATAGTGAATAATTGCTATCACTGTGAGGGTTGGAAATGTAGACGTTTTGTAGCAAGGGGAGGGGAGTAATTGACTTTGCAGTCCAGAAGTGGAGGTCCCTGGGACCATCAAGGGAGAAAAATGGAGAGCAGGACCCTACTCAGAGAAACAGTGATGTGGAGAGATGGAATGGCTGAGGACTCTGGACCCGGAGAGGGAGAGGGGCTGTGTGCTGATGACTGGGGGACAGGCTTGCAGGGTATACCTTTTGGTTGGCTGATGATGCATGGAGGGGATTGTAACCATGGCGACAAAATGATTATACAATAGGATGAATGTAAACCTAATGCTCTCCCGTATAAACGATCACATAATTCACAATAAAATATATGTATTTTTTTAAAAAAAGAACGTGGCATCAGGATTGGAGGAAAACTCATTAACAACCTGCGATATGCAGATGATACAGCCTTGTTTGCTGAAAGTGAAGGGGACTTAAAATTCTGCTGAAGATCAAAGACCACAGTCTTCAGTATGGATTTCACCTCAATATAAACCCCCAAAAATCCTCACCACTGGACCAATAAATAGTATCATGATAGATGGAGAAGGTTGGGAAATTGTCAAATACTTCATTGTGCTTGAATCCACTACTAACACTCACGGAAGCAGCCGTCAAGAAAGCAAATGACTTATTACATTAGGCAAATTTGCTGTACAAGACCTATTTATGTAAAGAGTTCAAGAGCAAAATAAGATAGTTTGAGGACTAAGATGCTTCTGACCCAAGCCATGGTATTTCAGTAGCCTCATAGGCATGCACAAGTTGAACAATGAGTAAGAAGACATTAGAAGAATTGATGCATTTGAGTTATGGTGTTGGAGACGAATATTAAAAGTGCCATGGACTGCAAGAACAAACAAATCTGTGTTAGAAGCAATACAGCCAGATTGCTCCTTACAAGTCAAGATGGCAAGATTCTGACTCTCATATTTTGAACAGATTATCAAGAGGCACCCGTCCCTAGAGAAGGAAATCTTGCTTGGTAAAGTTGAGGGTCAGTGAAAAAGAGGAAGACCAACAATGAGATGGATTGGTACAGTGGCAGCAGCAATGAACTCAAGCACTCGGCAATGTTTCTTCTGTTGTGCGTAAGCCCGCTATGAGTTGGAATTGACTCTACAACACCTAACCTACACTCAAGCTCTTGTGGACTTGTTTTAATTTTCTTGAGCTTCATCCTGAACCTGCATATGAGTAATTGATGGTGTGTTCCGCAGTCTGCCCCTGGCCTTCTTTTGGTTGATGAAACTGAGCTTCTCCATCATCTCTTTCTACAAATATAATCTATTTGATTTCTGTGTATACCATCTGGTGAGGTCCCTGCGTTTTTTTTGTTGTTGTTGTTAGGGTATATCAAGTCTGTACCAACTCACAGCAACCCTATCCCCAACAGAATGAAACACTGCCTGGTCCTGGGCCAACTTCACAATTGTTGCTATGCTTGAGCCCATTGATGCTACCACTGTTCCAAGTCACCTCATTGGCATCTTCCTCTTGATGTCCTTCTCCAGGGACTGGTCCTCCTGATAATATGTCCAAAGTAGGGCAGAGGAAGTCTTGCAATCCATGTGTATTGTTGTTGTTAAGTGCACTCCAGTTGATTCCGATTTATAGTGACCCTGTGTAGGGTTTCCAAGGAGCATAGTGGGTTTCAACTGCCAACCTTGTGGTTTGAAGTCCAATGCTTATCCTGCAGAGCCACACGTATAGTCACCATTTACATTGTTGAAGAAAGTCATTGACTTGATGACACGTAACAACAACAACAAAGTATCGAATTAATAATAATGTGTCAATATTGGTTTAATAATTATAGCAAATGTACTATTTTGATATAAGATGTTAACAATTGGAAAAACTGATTGTGGGGTATATGGAAATGCTTCTCAAATTTTCTGTAAATCTACAATTATTATCCAAAGTAACCAAAAAAAAAAAAAAAAAAAATCCAAAGTCACTGCCGTGAAATATATTCTTATATCCACTTTATAGAACAGAGTAGAACTGCTCCAATATAAAGTCAATTAAAACAAAGAAATAAAAAACTAAGCTCAGGGCTCAGAAACTGTAGCTGAACTCCAGCCATTTTTCTCTTGTGAATGGTTAGAGCGTAATGCACTGCTACCTAGGAAATGAGATTGACTATACAAACATGGACACATGTAGGATGGGTTACTCACAACAGTCTTTCTCCACCTTGGTTTTTACTCAGTGAAGTGAAGTCTGATCACCCTCTAGCTTTGGTTTGGCCACCAAAAAATAGAGTCAGATTTGTGGCCCATTGCTGGTTCCAGTTAACAGGGACTTCAAAAAGTTTGTGGAAACATGAAATTAGAAGAGAATAGATACCACAGATATTCACTGAGGGTTTGGAGTCAAACTCATAGTTGTTGGGTGCCATTGAGTCAGCTCTGACTCATAGAGACTCTATGTACAACAGAACAAAATGCTGCCTGTCCTATACCACCCTCACAGTGGTCACTGTGTTTGAGCCCATTGTTGCCATTTCTGTGTCAATATATCTTGTCCAGGGTTTTTCTCTTTTCCAATGACGCTTTGGTTTACCAGCATGATGTTCTTCTCTAGGGACTGGTTCCTCTTGATAACACGTCCAAAGTATGGAGATGACGTCTTATCATCCTCACTTCCAAGGAACACTCTGTCTGTGCTCCTTTCAAGACTGATTTGTTTATTCTTCTGGCAGTTCTTAGTATAGTCAATATTCTTTGCCAACACCATAATTCAAATGCATAGACTCTTCCTTCATCTATATTCTCCAAGTTCCCCATGCATATAAGGCAAATGAAAACACACTGGCGTGGGTCCGGTACATTTAGTCCTCAAACTGACATCTTTGTTTTTTGTAGTTGTTGGTGTTAAGTGCCCTTGAGTCTATTCTAACTCATAGCGACCCTGTATAGGGTTTCCAGGGAGTGGCTGGTGAGTTTGAACTGCTGATCTTGCAGTTAGCAGTCCTTTGCTTATCCTCCAGTGACACACCAGGACTCCTTCTTGTTAAGGATTTTGATCTTTTCTCCACTAATCATGATGTTGCTTATTGGTCCAGTTGTGAAGATTTTGTTGAGATGTACTGCAGATTGAAGTCTTGTAGTCTTTGATTTTCATCGGTAAGTGAATCAAATCCTCTAGCTTTCAACGAGCAAGTTTGTGTCATCTGCATGTTGCATGTTGTTAATGAGTCTTCCTCCAATCCTAATGCCCCATACTTCATATAATTCACTTCTTGGATTATTTGCTCAGTTTACAGACTGAATAAGTATGATGAAATGATATAACTCTGAAGCATACATTTTCTGATTTGAAATTGTTCTAACTGAGCAACTATGTACAGGTTCCTCATTAGGACACTAAAGTTTTCTGGAATTCCTGCTTTTTGTAATGTTATTTGTAACTTGTCAAAATGCTTGGGTTCAAATCCTGGCTCCACCACATGTTAGCTATTGGCTCAATCCATCCAGGGATGTTAGTTGTCTGTAAAATGGGGGTTACAAAATGCTTGCCTCAGATATTAGCTGTGAGGATTAAATGAGTTTATACATGTGGAAAACATAGTAATTCTTAGAACATAGTAAAAGCTCAGTACATGCTAGCTATTAATTTTGGGCATTTAGTGATTTAATCTTATCCTTTGCTTTATTTATTTCTCAGTCCTCATTTTGCTTTTGCTCAATGCCCTCTTTCAAGCAGTCTTTATTCTGTCCTTTGGGATATATGTCTGTAAGTCATTTTGAATCTTTAGCCTTGTTAATCTTCCCTCGGGTAATTGACGGTTGGTTGCAGAACTATTGAAATTTTTCATTAATTAGTTTTTGGAACACAACAATATAATTATCACTAGTTTAGCATATGGTTCTGGACCCTGAGATTTAGAGCTGAATTTTAATATAACATGTGTATGTGTGTGTGTGTGTGTGTGTTTGAATATATACTTTAAAAACAATAACTAAGATCAGCCTATTGAAGAAAATACTTAACAAAGCAAAATATTTTCTTTTGCTAGGCACACCAGGGTCATTTTCACATGCTAAAAATAAATATTCAATATAAATTGCATCTATTGGGTCAATAAAGAAATGTATCACAGAAGTGTCCATACAGTGTTGTTGTTGTTACTCACTGTTGTTGTTTAGTGCACAAAGTCAGTTCCACACTTAAAATGAATAAATGAAACACCTCCCAGTCCTGTACCATTCTCACAATTGCTGCTACATTGACCCAATCCATCTCCTTGGACTTTCATCCTAATGGACTCATCTTCTGGCACAATATCTGACAATATTCTGGTGTTACTCACCATGTTTCAATATTCAATATTCAGGTGCTAGCTAACATGTTTTACTAGTATTCATAAGGTTTTCAGTGAGTAAACATTTGGAAGTAGTCTTCCTCTCCTTCCGAGTCTGTATTAGTCTGAAAGTTCAGCTGAAATTTGTCCACCATGGGCTACCCTGTGGGCATTCAAAATATTATCACAGCAACATGCAAGCCACCACAGTGCAAAAAACTGACAGTATTATAAACTACTAAGTTTGTTTGATGTTGACAAATGTCAGAATTAATTCCACTTTAACTGTGACCCTGTACACAAAGGCCTACCAGTCTCCTAGTGTCTTGGGTGTAATGTTTAGCTTTAACAGGGACAAAAAGATTGGTCTACTTATTTTTAAAATATGAGAAACTCCTATATTGAAGGGAGAGATTGAGTTTTCATTTGATAGACTAAATGCTATACTATTGCTTCCTTAGGGCATTGGTACAAAATTTGTTTAAAAAATAATATTTTAAAAATAACAATGGTTATTTTTAAAGACATATATACAAAAACCAACATTCATTTTTGGGAAGTTACCAGGGGTGAGGGGTACGCTTTCTAAATAGTTGTTGTTAAATGCTGTTGAATCAGTTCCAACTCATAGCTACCCTGTGTAGGATTTTAGCGTTGTTATTAAGTGACATTGAGTTGGTGTCGACTCATAGCAACCCTATATAGGATTTCTGAGGAGCAGCTGGTAGGTTGGAACTGCCAGCCTTGTGGTTTGTAGTCTAGTGCTGATCGTACAATGCCACACCAGGAATCCATAAAAGACTATAATCTTTAGGAGCAGAAAGCCTTATCTTTCTCCTACAGAGCAGCTGGTTGATTTGAACTGCTGACCTTGTGATTATCACCCCAACATGTAACCCGCTATGCCACCAAGACATATAAAGTGTCTCCAGATAGTAGACATTTGTTATTTTTGATGATGGGAAACAACACACCAAATATGGGTGAAATGTATGTAGTTTGGCCAAGGCAAAAGATATCATTAAGTAGTGGTGGTGGTGGTGGTTATGTGCTGTTGAGTCGATTCCAACTCACAGCGACCCTGAATAGGGTTTCCAAGGCTGTAAATCTTTACAGGAGCAGAAAGCCTCATCTTTCTCCCATGGAATGGCTGGTAGTTTTGAACTGCTGACCTTGAGGTTAGCAGCCTGACTCATAACCATTACGCTATCAGAGCTCCTTATCATTAAATAATACACAGGGGGGAAAAAAGGCCCTTCAGTCATTGTTATAGCATATAAAATGTTGCAACAACAACAACCAAAAAATATATGTGTTGATTGTACAAGGGGTCTTCAAAAAGTTTGTGGAAAGTTCCATTATCTTTCCATTCCATTTTTCCTTGACTATTTTGAAGCACCTTCATTGTATATATAAGTGTACATATATGCATACACATGTTTGCACATGCATGCAGACCTATTCATCTATATAAGAAAACACCTGGGGCACAGTTATGGATAGATACTACTTCAACATAATCAAAGACTATGGGATTGGTTTTCTGGGTTTGAAAGCTTAGGACCATAGTCTCATGAAACAACTTGGTCAGTTGACATAATGTAGCTCATAAAGTTTAGGTTCTATATCCTAGTCTTATCATTAGTATCTGGAGCTTTAAAAGTTTTTGAGCAGCCATCTATTATGCAAGTATTGGTCTTTACTTGTCCGAGACAAAAGAGATGGAAAAAAAACCAAAACTCAGATATTAAACAAATCTACAGGAACGGCACTTAACAACAATAACAGCACAGGACTGTCTACACAAACCATGGCCCTGTCTACCCAGAAACCAGAAGAACTAGATGGTGCCCAGCTATCACTACAAATCTACAGTCCTGATCAGGAACACAGTAGATGGATCCTAATGGTATGTGAGAAAAATATGGACCAGAACCTCAAAAAATTTTATTAAAAATTCTTAAGAATAAAATCTAGAATTACTGGGCTGATTGAGATTAGTGGACTCCCTTAGACTATTGACCTGCGATACTCTTGAACCTTTTAGCTAAATAACAGATTGGGTCACAAATTGAAGAATATCACCCATGAACTCTGCATTCCCTTAAAAATATCATCTATATGAGACTAAATAGTCAACAGTTACATTGAAAAAAAAGATGAGAAGGCAAGAGGCAGGCAAATTAGGTTACTGGAAACAGAACATCCAGAATGAAAATAGGAGAATGTTCATGCATTATAAAGAATGTAGCCAATGTTAATGAACAATTTGTATAAAAATTGTTGAATGGGAACCTAATCTGGCATGTAAACTGTCACTGAAAACACAAGAAAACATATCTTTAAAAAATAACAACAGTGCTTTGAAAAACTGGGTCTGTTTAACAGTCTACATGTTTATTTGAATTAAGCTAGTAGAATGGCTGATTCCAGTAAGCATTCTTTAAAAAGTATTTTAATGTCTATGGAAAGCTTTAATTCATCTCCACTTTGTTTAGTATACAAAATGAGCTAGAAAGAATAGGCTTATGTCTTCCTAGTTACTAGCCAATCATCTCAGCATCTAATTACTGTATAACTAATCTTTCCTCCATTGGTTCACCCTGCCACCCTTATTTTATATTAAATTACTGTATGCATTTGAATCCATTCTTGAACTTGACGTCTGTCTCATTGATCTGTTGGTCTATTCCTAAAACATTTCTAATTTAATTACTGTAGCTTCATAATACATTTTAATATTGTATATCCTTCCTTCTGTTTTTCTTCTTCTTCTTCTTTTTTTTTTTCATTTAAACTTTGCTTTCTCTTGACAGTAATTCAATAGAATATTTCTTAGGATTGAGACCCTTTTCTGTAAAACAGTTGTGTGGGTTTTAGAATGATGGAGATGCTTCTCAAGAGTGCATTTTAAACCTTTGAGCACCAAGTTTCTCTTTTAACAGAGTAGTTTTTGTCTTTTTCATTTAAGACTGTTGTGAATTTGGAGAGTGAATGCAAAGAAACCCTGAGTGTTCTGTCAGGGAACTGCCTGCTCTTTCTGTCTCCTCCTATCTTCATAGTGTCTTAATTATATTAAAGTTGAGCCTTAAACACTTCCTAGTTGGAGATAAGTCAGCACCCCAGGCAGGCACAATACAGGTCTTGCTTTTCTTTGCTTCTCCTTTCAATTTTATTCACATCTCTTTTTACTGAGAAAGAAATGGATAAGTACACCCTGTCACTTTTATTCCATAGAAATACTACATGAATATCAACAAAATTTGGGGGGGTTTTTCCTGATGTTATTTTCCCAACAAATAGGTCATTTGGGATTCGATTTTGTATTCTCTTCCATCCTTTTTTTTCTTTTCTTTTCTAAGTTCTCTTTGTCAGTTTTAAATGAAGAGTTATGCACCTTTTTATTACAGTTGACATTGCTGTTAAGTGCCGTTGAGTCAGTTCTGACTCATGGTGACCCTCTATAGGGTTTTCAAGAGTTGCTGGTGGGTTTAAACTGACGGCCTTTTGGTTAACAGTCTAGTATGTGTCCTACCGTGCTTTTTACTCACTGCCGCTAAGTCAACTTGTACTTATGGTGACTTCTGTACAGCAGAAGAAAAGGTTACCTCGTCCTGTGACATCATGTTCAAGTCCATCACTGTGGCTGTTGAGCAAACTCATCTCACCAAGGGACTCCCAGACCTTCCTCAGTCCTGTACTTCACCAAACATAACGATCTCCTCTGGTAATGAATCCCACCTGATGACTCAGTCTATTGGAATCCATACGATTTTCACTGACCACTTTTTGGAAGTAGATTGTTAGACTCTTCTCTCTAGTCTGTCTTAGCCTGGAAGCTCCACTGAAACCTGCCCACCCTGGGTGCCCCTGCTGGTATTTGGGATACTGGAGGCATAGCTTCCAGCATCATAGCAACATACAAGCCATCTTTAGTTAGTTAGTCAACAGACTAACAAATGAATGGTGAGCTGTCAGAACACTGCCTCATTTCTGTTTTCATTTTTTTTGTGTGTAGGTTTTTTGGTTCTTTTTATCATTGTACATTCAGTAAAAGGCAAGTAGCTTCCATGTCTTTCCACTTGCAGCAGAGAAGAGGGAGAGACCAACTTCACAGTGTAATCAGTATAGGCTCTGCAGATAAAAGAGTCCTAGAGGAGGATGGGAGATGGTGTTTGTGCCTTCCCAGTGTTCTGAATTCCACTTGGAGTGCAAATCCTTCCAGGCTGTCAGACAGAAAGTCCATCTGCCCTTGGAGAAAACAGGGACCTTCCATCTACTCTCTCTTTTCTTCTGAGAAAGGTTTTGCATCTCACCTTGCAAGAAGGAAATGACATTCCAGCACATTTGTGTGCTCCAAACCCTGATTCTAACTAAGAAAAAGGACAAGGAGACCAGGCAAACATGGAAATGTCCTCGAGCTAGGAATTCTTTTTTTGAAAACTGTCAGAGTGCATTGAGTGGGCCAACAGCCCTTCCAGGAAACAAGTCTCTGAATGATGACGACATTCTTTTCCTAGGAGACTGGATCCACGTTGGCTTGGCTGCTCTGCAAAGAAGGCGGTCTGGCAGACTTGTGGGACCCTGAAGGTGATCAAAGTCCAGTATCGATGATGGATGTGCAGAGAAGAAGAGCTGGCCTAGAGTTTCCCTTCAGCCTTCATGTTCTTTATCAGAACAGCTGATTTGACCTACAAGGTAACAAGTGCCTAAAAGCCCAATGACAAGAAGGAAAGACTGGCCAAAACAAATTAGACACACACAAAGGGGTGAAGCTCTGGGGCCTAGGTTTATTATGGTTTTCAATTTATCCATATTAAACTTTATTCTGAATCAATCATCTATCAGAGTGCAGGCCAAAAAGTAGGAAAAAATAAAGGGGCCCATCAAAACAGTTTCTGGCCATTGGGAGGAAGGGCATGATATTAGGACACCTGTTTAGAGAAGGGAATGTTCTCCAGGTCATGGATGCCATTTTTGTTAATGATTCGAACGCTGAAGGTAGGCAGGTTCAGGAGGAAACATTTCTAGAGTTCCTCCAGCCATTTCCTAAGAAGTTCCACTGTCCTCCCACATGAGATAATTGGCGGATAGTATCGCTCCAGGATACTGAGAGTCAGGGAGGCACCATAGCCTTGGGCTGTAAAAGGAGCCTTGGCCCAAAACGCCAAGTAGTCCATGTGGTGGAGTACGGGACCCTCATGCTCACCGTAGGCAGTCAGGTATGGAGTCCACCTCCAAAGGCAGTCAGCTGGTTTCGGCTGCTGAGGTGAGAGAAAATTCAAATCCATTTTGCATCTTATGAATAATATTCTGCAAATTTCTGTGTCAGAAGCCTCTACAACACATAGGAGCAAGCCTTTTCACTCATCTTAAACATCTTGTTATGATCACATCTGGACAATATTGCTGGCAGTCACTCAGT
>NW_006408521.1:44365312-44434339 GCF_000296735.1 Chrysochloris asiatica | reverse complement strand
TGGTGGAGGTGATGGTGGTGGAGGTGATGGTGGTGGAGGTGATGGTGGAGGTTGAGGTGGTGGTGGAGGTGGAGGTAAAATAGAAAAATAGACCTCATAAAAATTCATTCCTTTTGTTCGAAGAATTTAACTTAAGAAGTGAAGTGATAGCCTACAGATTGGGAGAAACTACTTGGGAACCAGATATCAGACAAAGGTCTAATAATATATATACACTACACCTTAACACCAAAAAGACCAACAACACAATCAAAAAGTGGGCAAAGGGCTTGAACAGACATTTTACCAAAGAAGATATTCAAGTAACCAATAAGTCCATGAAAAAGCTACTCAACATTATTAGCCATTGTTAGAGTTGTTAATTGCTACTGAGTGTATTCCAACTGCTATTGTCTGTTCCAAAGAGCAGCTGATGGGTTTGAACTACCATTCTTGTGGTTCCCAGTCCAGTGCTTATCCCACAACCCCACACCAGGACTTTGTTGTTGTTGTTAAGTGCCATCAATTCCATTCTGACCCATAGCAACCTTGTATAGGGTTTCCAAGGAGTGGCTGGTGAGCTGAACCACCGACTTTGAGGTTCAAACTGACTTTGCAGTCCAATTAGCCCACAGCACCATGCCAGGACTTTAGAGAGATGCAAATCACTGGCTAAAATAAAGGCAAAATATTTTTTTTTTTTTAATGTGGAAAATAACAAGTCTTGGCAAGCATGTGGAGAAGTTAGACCCCTTATCTACTGCTGGTGGGAATGTCAAATTGTATAGTTGCTGTGGTAGTTCTTCAGAAAGTTTAAAATAAAACTACCAAGTGATCCAGCAATTCTGCTTTTAGGAAGATACCCAAGAGACCTGAAAGCAGCAATGGGAACAGACACATGTCACCAATGTTCGTTGCAGTATTGTTCACAATAGACAAAAGGTGGAAACAACCTAAGTCTTGTTTGAAAGGACAGACAAAATGTGCTGCATACATTCAGTGCAATGGTGGTGGTGGTGTTAAGTGCCATCAAGTCAGTGCTGGCTCATAGCGTCCCGGCATAGGTTTGAACTGTGCATCTTGTGGATTTGAACTGCAGATCATGTGGTTAGCAGTCCAGTGCTTACCCTAATGTGGCCACACCAGGACTCCCAATGGGATACTAACTACTCAGCCATAAAGAGAAATGAAATCCTGTTACTTACTGCAACGTGGCTGAACCTTGAAAACTAAAGTCCAGTAAAACAAATCCATCAAAAAAGTGCAAATAGTGTATGATCTCACTTATGTAAAATAACAAGAATAAGTAAATGCCAGAAGCAGGAAGGAAGGGAGAACCCATTGTTTAGGAAGCTGTGTGTTCATTTATGTTGTTGTCAAATTCCATCGAGTCAGTTCTGATTCATTTGCTATAATCCTGAATAGGTTTTCCAAGACTTTAAAATCTTTGTGGTAGCAGAAAGCCTTGTTTTTCTCCCACGGACCTTGTTCTCAGTCCAGAGCATATTGTATGGAGCTACTGTGCTCTCATATGGAGCTCTGGTAGCGTAGTGGTTACGAATCGGACTGCGAACCTCAGGGTCAGCAGTTCAAAACGACGAGCTGTTCCACAGGAGAAAGATGAGGCTTTCTGCTCCCGTAAAGATTTACAGCCTCGGAAACCCTGTACAGGGTCGCTGTGGGTCGGAACCGACTCCACGGTACTAAACAACAACAACAACCCTGCTCTATTTTGTATATTTTTATTTTATGTTTGTTTATGGTGAAGGGAAATTTGATAACAATTACGGGTGGTGGATATACACATGATTATTGTAATTGATACCATGGAATTGCCCATCTGAAAAATTTTAAATTGGCTAATGTTGTGTTATAGACATTTTTTACAACAATAACAAAATCAACCTACAAGTTTTCCAATTCTGAATTAGAGAGATTATTTGAAAGGAACTTAATATTAACTATACTAGAGTTTCTAATGGATTCCTGGTGTAGGATCAGCAGTGGACTGCAAACCACAAACCCATCAAAAGTTCTTCAAAAACCCAACACAGGGGTGCTATGAGTTGGAACCAACTTGACAGCACTTAACAACAGAGTCCTTAATATTAATGATACTAGTCCTGGTGTGGCGCTGTGGGTCTGGACTGCAAAGTTGGTTTGAACCGCAAGGTCGGCAATTCAAGTTCACCAGTCACTCCTTGGAAACCCTATAACAGAGTTGCTGTAGTTTGGAACTTGACGGCACCTAATAACAACAACAATATAGTAGATATATTTTCTATAGGAACAAGAAAGAATCCAGAGAATTTTCCAAAGATAACTAATGGTTGAAAATTTTGTTTAACTTTATTACTTCCAAAAGAAATGAAGGTTTGAGAAACCAAATGTACGATATGAAGAATTACAACACTAAGTAAGCTTTTTTCTGTCATGTGTCCTAAAAAAATCTCCCTAAGTAGAGTTTTGAAGCATAATAGTAGAGTTATACTGCATCTGGTAAGCATCCAATGAAGAGGTGAGAATCATAAAATATTCAACAAGTAGAATCAATAGACTGGATACACACAAATAATTATGAATAATTATGAGGATGAATCTTCCACACCAGAGCTGAGTGAAAAGAGAAAGATACAACACAGTGCTATTATTTCAATTGATGATCCAGGTTTACATCATTTGCAAGAACACATACAAATAGATACACATTAAATACATTAGTACAATTGCTTGGGGGGAGGATGGGAAGGTATTGTAGCAGAAAGAACAGGAAACAGGAAGAGGACCTAAAGAGATCATGAAGAAAATGTACCCCAAACTGAGAAGTATCACTAACGCAACTCCCTGCATCTGAGACTACAAGTACAAAGATAATAGTATTGCTTTTATCCTAGACCTTCCACATCCTTAGGTTGGGATGGGGGTTCGGGGGTGGGGGAGGGATTCTCTTCAGCAAGGAGTTTCTTTGTGCTTGTTCAGGTGGGGGAGCTGTTTCCTCCTCTCTCTGGGTGATATAAACATTGGGGATATTTATATAAAATATAGGACCGTCCAGTTTTCCTGGAGGTAACCTTGCTGTATGTACTCCAGAGGCAAACTGAAGTCATTTCTACACACGTGATTCCATCTATGAAGTTAGAGCAAAGTAAGAAACACTTAACAACTTAAAACAAAGAAACCTAGCTCTATCAGTAGGAATTTCCAAGAGTTTAATCCCTAGCTGGTTTAATGTCTGTACTGTTTGTGTCTCTTTCTGTCTCTCTCTGTCTCTCTCTGTCTCTCTCTGTCTCTCTCTCTCTCTCTCTCACACACACACACACTTTCTCTCCCCCCAGGAATCTCGCTCACTGTACAGTTTTCATTTTTACTTCTGAGTAAACAACTTCTGATTCTCTAGCCCCACCCATTGCCACATCCCATAAATTCCAATTTATAGCAACCCTGGAGTCTTGGTGTGGTGCTGTAGGATAAGCACTAGACTGCTAACCACAAGGTCTGCTCTTCAAACCCACCAGCTGCTCCTCGGAAGCCTTACACAGGGTGACTATGAGTTGAAATCAACCCAACGGCATTAACAACAGATAGGAGAAAACTGCTCCAAAGTTGTCATCTTTACAGAAACAGCCAGCCACGTCTGTCTCCTTAGAGTGGCCGTTGGGTTTGAACACCCTCTTCTCAGTTAGCATCCATCCCAGTGCTTTAACCACTGAGCAACCAGAGATCCTTATTCACTAGTCATTGTTGTTAGAAGCCAACAAGTCAATGCCACAGAGTCGGTTCCCACTCATAGCAACTCTGTCTCTGTACAACAGGACAAAACCCTGTTTGGTCTTGTGCCATCTTCATAATCTTTGTTCTCTTTGAGGCCATTGTTGCTGTCACTGTGTCACTGCATCTCAATGAGGGTCTTCCTCTTTCACTGACCCTCAACTTTACCAAGCATGATGTCCTTCTCCAGGCCCTGGTCCCTCCTGACAACATGTCCACAGTATGTGAAATGAAGTCTCCCCATCCTCCCTTCTAAGGAGCCTTCTGGCTGTACTAGTTCCTGTGAGAATTCTATAGGATGATACAGTGGCAGGCAATCAGTAAATGCCCAGAAAGTGTTCGTCAAATATCAGAAAACTATAGGCTAGTATCGTAAACCTGCAGAAGCCAAAACATGAGTAAGGTGGAAATCTATCTGGGTAGGAAAACTCAAATATTTTCCACTAAAACAACTGATAGAAAAATAGGAAGAATGCACTCTGTCAAAGGTGGAAAACTTGTAAGACCCAGAAAAAACAAATCAGTTACCTTGAGTTCTTGATGCAGGTTTCACTGCATCATGAATACAAATGGTATATGTGCAATTTAACTGATCTGTAAAATGGGGGCAATGGAATTTATAGGTATTTATGAAGGAGTCCTGGTGTGGCACTGTGGTTTAATGCACTGGACTGCAAAGTCGCTTTAAACCTCAAGGTTGGTGGTTCAAGCTCACTAGCCGCTCCTCAGAAATCCTACACACGGTTGTTATGGATCAGAATTGACATGACAGCACTTAACAACAACAATATGAAGGTGAGTGTTATGTGGTGTCATCGTTACTGGTTTACTATGCTGTCCTATACTGAACTATAGAGAGGACCTTGAGGGCGGGGTCTCTCAGGCACCTCTGGTAACGTCTTACGCACAGTCAGGTCCCATCCCATAGCCATCGGGTGGATTTCCACTCATTGTAACCCTATGAGATGCAGGAGAACAACTCCAGAGCCTGTACATCCCTACTAAAGCAGACTGCCATGTCTGTCTGCCATGGAGCAACTGGTGGTTGCTTAAACCTTTGGGTAAGCACTTAAACACAACACCACCAAACTCAAGCTCACTGTCACAGAGACGATTCTGTGTGTTCCCACAAAGGGTGTCCAAGGCTGTAAACCTCTATGGGAACAGAAAGCCTCATCTTTCTTCCAAGAGCGACTGGTGGGTTTGAACTGCTGAACTTGTAGTGTTAGCAGTCCAGTGCTTATGCTACAATGCCACCAGTGTTCTTTACTACACCGCCTTTGTTAAGTCTTTGTTAAGTGTTGTCCAGTCAGTTCTGACTCATAGTCATCCTTTATGGGGTTTCTGAGGAGCAGTTGGTGGGTTTGAACTGCAGACCTTGTGATTTGCAGTCCAGTGCTAATCCTACAGCACCACACCAGGGGTCTTACTACATCACTTTTGTTGTTGTTGTTAAGTGCTGTTGAGTCGGTTCTGATTCATAGCAATCCTGGGTTTCCGAGGAGCGGCTGGTGAGCTTGAACTCCTAAGCTTGCAGTTCAAACGGACTTTGCAGTCCAGCACATTAACCCACAGCACCAGGACTCCACTACTAGGCCCCTTAATATTTGCTGATAGTTCCCTAGGTGATGCAAATGGTTAAGAGTGCACCTACTAGTTAATAGGTTAGAAGTCTGACCCACCCAGAGATGCCTTGAATCACAGGCTTGGCAATCTGATTCTTAAAATTCACAGCCTGGAAGCCCTTAGGGAGTAGCTCTACTCTGCACATGTGGGGTAACTGGGAGTCAGCACGGACTGGACACCACCTAACAGCAAACACAGCATTTGTCTAATTGGATTGAATTCTGGAAAGACTTCAGGAGAAAGGAAAGGAAGATAAACAGCATATTCTATTCTCACAGATGTGAGTGAGATGTAGTAGTTATTTTTAAGGTATATTAGATTCCAAAGGGATTGCCGTAGAGAAAACAGAGCAATCCCTGCCTTATGTGACATATAACAGTGAAAATGTATTTCGTTTGTGACATTCTGGGTTAATCTTTCTGATTCTGGACACAGAATCAAAGACACAGGCAACTCCGATCCCAGCTTTCCCTATAGGCTATCGATTTCGGTGCCCTCCTACAAATGCTAAATGTGTTTGATTACTTAAGAAAGATATATAGCCAATAGCAAAACTCTACCGTCAGCCACAGCAGGTTTATTCTTAGACTATGTTTATGCCCGATGTCAAGTCCCAATTGCTCTGTCCCCTGTTCTACCATGAGTTTTACCTGCTGCAAATCGGGGAAAGTACTTTAATGCTTGACATTACAATTCCTACCACATTACTCCTTGACACAGATCTACATCAACACCGTGCCAGAATCCTCTACTCACAGACTTCGCAAATATGCCAAGGTAAATGAGACCTTTAAAAGTACTATCAAGCCTCCTATTTGTCCTGTTTGACCTGAATGGTCCCTAACGATGTCTGTGTTATATCAACTAATGCCTTTTTTTATTTCAGGTCCCTGGGTGTCCCAAACAGTTTACCACCCCCATTTGTCTGTAAGTTTGCCGTACCGTAGTCGCTTGTGTGGTGCTGTGGTTCTGGAAGCTATGCCACCAATATTTTAAATACCAGCAGGATACACCCATGGTGGGCAGGTTTCAGCTGAGCTTCCAGACTAAAACAGATTAGGAAGAAGGAGAGACGGACTACTTCTAAATGTTTAGCCACTGAAAACCTTATGAATACTAGTGAAACACTGTCAACACCAGAATATTGAAAATTGAAACATGGTGAGTAGCACCAGAGTATTGTAGATTTACAGCCAGAAGATGAATCCCTCAGGTTGGAAGGTATTCAAAATGCATGTGAGGAAGCGCTGCCTCCTCAGAGTAGAGCTGATAGTGCTGGAGTGGATGGAACCTTCATTCGTTCATGGGACGCAGCTCAAAATAAGGATAAACAGTTATAATGATCCATTAATAATCACAACATGAAATGTATGAAGTATGAATGTAGGAAAGTTGAAAATTGTCAAAAATGAAATCGAGCACATAAACATTGATATCCTAGGCATTAGTGGACTGATATGGACTAGTATTGGCCATTTTAAATCTGACACTCACATGGTTTAATATGCCAGGAATGACAAATTGAAGAACAATGGCATCACATTCATCATCAAAAAGAACATTCAAAGCTCTATCTTGAAGTATAACATCCATACACCTACAAGGAAGAATAGTCTATACCACTATTATTCAAATTTACGCACCAGCCACTAAATACAGTGATGATGAAACCGAAGAATTCTACCAATTTCTTCAGTCTGAAATTGATCAAACATGCAGTCAAGATGCATTAATAATTACTGATAATTGAAATGCAAAAGTTGGAAAAAAAGAGGAAGAATCAGTAGCTGGGAAATATGGCCTTGGTGATAGTAATAATGCTGAAGATCGCATTACAGAGTTTTGCAAGACCAATGACTTATTCATTGCAAATACCTTTTCTGAACAACCTAAAAGATGACTATCCACATGGATCTCACCAGATGGAATGCACAGAAATCAAATTGGTTACATTTATGGAAAACCTCCGTATCATCAGCCCAAACGAGTCCAGGAACAGGCTGTAGCACAGACCATCAATTGCTCATATGAAAGTTCAGGTTGAAGCTAAAGAAAATTAAAACAAGTCCATGAAAGCCAAAATCTGACCTTGAACATATCCCACCTGAATTTAGAGGTCATCATAAAACAAAAACAAAAAACCCCTCATCTAATTGATGCATTAGACACCAATGACCCAGAGAGTTGTGGGATGACATGAAGAACATCACACAGGAAGACATAAAAAGGTCCTTAAGAAGACAAGAAAGAAGGAAAAGATCAAAATGGATGTCAGAAGAGACTCTGAAACTTGCTCTCCAACATAGAGATGCTAAAGCAAATGAGTAGGTAAAATAGCTGAAAATTTCAAAGGTGATTCAAGAAGACAAAGTCAAGTATTATAATGTAATGTGCAAAGACCTGGAGTTAGAACACCCAAGTGGAAAAGCATGCTCAGCATTTCTCATGCTGAAAGAACTGAAGAAAATATTCAAGTCTTAATTGCAATAGTGAAGTATTCTATGGGCAAAACATTGAATGATGTAGAAAGCATCAAAAGAAGATGGAAGGAATACACTGAGTCATGTACCAAAAAGACGTGGATGATGTTGAACCATTTCAAGAGGTAGCATCTGATCAAGAGCCAATGATCCTGAAGGAAGAAATCCAAGGTGCACTGAAGGAATTGACAAAGAACAGGGCACCAGGAATTAATGGAACACAAATTGAAATCTTTCAACTAACTGATGCAGCACTTTAGGCACTCACTCATCTATGTCAAGAAATTTGGAAGACAGCTACGTGGCCATCTGATTGGAAAAGATTCATATTTGTGGCCATTCCAAAGAGAGGTAATCCAACAGAATGTGGAAATCATTGTACAATATTATGTGGAAGTAAAATTTTCAAAAGATAATTTAAAAACGCCTACAACAGTAGGATGACAGGGAACTGCCAGAGGTGAGGTTCAAGCCAGATTCAGATGAGTACATGAAACAAGAGACGTTATTGCTGGTGCATCTTCGATGAAAATAGAGACTCCCAGAAAGATGCTTATCTGTGCTTTATTGTCTATGGAAAGGCTTTCAACTGTGTGGATCATGACAAATTATGGGTAATACTGCAGAGAATGAGTATTCTGTGCTCATGAGGAATCTGTTCATACACCAAGAGGCAGTCATTTGAATAGAGCAAGGGGGCACTGAGTGGCTTAAAAATCAGGAAAGGTGTGTGACAGGGTTAAATTATTTCACCATATTTATTCAATCTGTATGTGAAAAAATAATCCAAGAAGCTAGATTACATGAAGAAGTAGTAGCATCAGGATTGGAGGAAGATTCATTAACAACCTGAGATATACAGATGTTGACATCTTGCTTGCTGTACGGAAGAGGACTTAAAATATTTACCAGTGGAAATCAAAGACAACAGCCTTAAGTATGAGTTGTAACTTGATGTCAAGGAAACAAAAATTCTCACCACTGGACCAATAAATAACATCATAATAAACAAAGAAAAGATTAGATTTGTCAAAGATTTTATTTTGCTTGGATCCACTATCAACACTCATGGAAGCAGAAGTCAAGAAATCAGACGAAGTATTGCATTAGGCAAATCTACTGCACAAAACCTTTTAAAGTGTTCTAGAGAAAAGATGTCAGTTTGAGGACTGAGGTGCACCTGACTCAAGTCATGGAATTTTCAGTAGCTTCATATGCATGTGAAAGTTGGACAGTGAATAAAGAAGTCTGTAGAAGATATATGTGAATTATGGTGTTGGAGAAGAATATTGAAAGTATCGTGGGCTGCTAGAACAAACAAATCTGTGTTGGAAGAAGTACATCTAGAACGCTCCTTAGAAGGCAGGAAGGGGAGATTTTGTCTCTTACTTGGAGCATATTATCAGGAGAAGGACATCATGCTAGGTAACGTGGAAGATCAGCAAAAAAGAGGAAGACCCCCAATAAGATGGATTAGCACAGTGGCAGCAGCAATGGACTCCAGCGTAATAAAGATTGTGAGGATGGTGAAGACTAGGCAGTGTTTCATTCTGTTATTCATACAATTGCTATGAGTTGGAACCAACTTGATGGCACCTAACAATACCAAACCTGAATACTGGCATTTTGAGCCAACCCAGTGTTCGTGCGGAAGACCTGGCAACCTACTTCCATGACAGAGCATGGCCAAGGAAGTCCTATGGAACTGTTGGACTGTAACACTTGGAATCGCTGTAACACTTGGAATCGCTGTTAACACTTGGACTCGCTGTAACACTAGGAATCGCTGTAACACTAGGAATTGCTGTAACACTAGGAATCGCTGTAACACCTGGAATCGCTGTAACACCTGGACTCGCTATAACACTTGGACTCGCTGTAACACTTGCAGGGCATCAACTCAATGGATATGGCATCATTGCAATGGATAATGAACTTAATTAGTTTTCTTTTTCACTCTGAAAAATGTTTCAGTTTGAACAATAAATAGATGGTCATCCTATTCATATTTATTCCCCTTCCTAAATCTTTTATATCACGTAACTGTTTTAAGTGGATGGGACTTCCATTTCTTTATTGATGCAGAATCCTGTCAAATGGAGTCAGAGTCTCTTTAATTTGTTATAGGAAGCCACACCAAACATAACAAACAAGTCGCCATTCTAGCAATCGTTCTGTTGGTATTTTGTTGTTGTTGTTTATAATTTTCTTTGTGGGTTATATTATGCCAATTAACCTTCAAGTCACCTTGAATGTGGTCCTAAGCCTTCAGGGCCAGAAATCCATTCCTTCAAGGTGTTTGGTTATGACTGAGCAGTTTACATTCCTAACCCCTGCTTACTCTATTACCTGTGTGGACCTATGTACTGTACAAATATCTCTGCCAAACTCTACATGGTTGTGAGTGCAGCTTTCTGATTATAACACACACGAAACCAAATCCCTTTCCCCAGATGTCACCATCACAAATGGGGTCTGCATGATGCAATTACCTTCCTGAGGAGAGACAGTGAGCCATCAAAAAGCAATGAGACCAGTTGAAATTACACTGTGAAACAGTCACCATTTATAATCTAGGACTGGCTTTACTGAAGTCAAAACTAGTTCACGTTTCAAAAACAACAACAAAACCCCACAGTGGCTTTTATTATAGATTGGATCTCTCCTTCTCTCTTTACTTCATCTACATAAGCCTCCAAAATGAAAAAAAAAAAAAAAATTTAGAATAATGTGTAGTTACAACTATATTTTCAGTCCAGCAATTTCAGCCCAATTTCCAGCAGTAACATTTCATTAGAATCAAACATTTCCTAGATGGTTTAAAAATACAATGAAAATTTGGCACTTTGGGGAGCTTATGTGAATACAGCATTAACTTCTCATTTCCAAAGAAAAATAAGATTTAACATAAAAAACTTAAAGTGCCCCCAAGGTTCTTAAAAAAGGGATGAGGGGGCCTCAACCTGCTGTACACATTAAATAATTCAAATCAATGATGCTTTTAAGCCCTCAGCAATGCATGAACCAATGGGGGAGAGCAATGTAATACTTCATGCATTTGTGGGATTGCATTAGAAAGACTGGTTGTCAGCTTCTGCTTTTATTAATGCAAATGTATGCAGAGCAGACAGATTGGGAATCTGAACAATTTAGCAATGATCAAAACTAGTAATTTTTGAAAATGGGACAGATGTCCAGACTAGTTATCTGAAGATGTTTCTTATTGAAGAAAAAAGCTAAGCCAAACAAACAATCCAATTCCATGCCCTGTTTTAAAAAGGAAACAAATAAACAAAGTCACCACAAATTAGAAAAAGTTATGTATCATCTTGTTTCTTTCATAAAGTCTTAAAGTTGAGCAGCAGCTTGGGGTAGTGGAGTAAGTATTTCTAGCATGTATTGCTGTTTCCTTGTCTCCTTGGCCTGGAAACACACATAGGGAACAGTGGGCCAGGGCAAGGAGCAGAGGCAGGCTGACTTAGAGAGGCCAGTAGCACCCACAGATCTGCAGTCTGCTGAGGAAGACAAACAGTTATGTGTAGGGCTAAAACGGAGTACTAAGGCTAGAAATGTGTGCATGTACGTATACACTAGGATGACGATGGGTTCATTCCATCTGGACCATCAGAAACTTCATTAATATAAACTCTGAGTTTTGAACATCTGTTGAGTTGTTGTTGTTAAGTGCCATTGAGACGGTTCTTACTCATAGTGATCCTCTAGTGTTTCCGAGGAGTGGCTGGTGAGCTTGAACATCCGACCTTGTGGTTCAAACGGACTTTGCTGTTCAACGCATTAACCCTCAGCACCACACCAGCAGTGGAAAGACACCCTTAGGGCAGAAGTCAGGTATGTGCAAAGGCGATCAGCTCTTGCTGGAAAAATGTCTATATGCAGGGCATGGTGTGACGCACCAGACATACAGTCAAGAAGGAGCTATGGCCCTTCTCCTGCTGAGGAGTTTACTGCTAGAAGTCAGCAGGGGAACAGCCTGACATTTATGTTTCAGAACAGCCATTCTGGGGGGCAAGGTGGAAGGAGACGAGTCAAGAATACGCTTGAGGCAAAGAACCTCAACTGTGGCTGCTGCAACAGTGCAGGTAAGTGGTCACTTGGAGAAAGGTTGTCTGTGTGTGAGAGTCAACCAGACTTTTTCACCGATTTAGCCCTTCAGCCTTTGCTTTGCTATCTGACAGCCCCAGCACAAGCTGTGACACCAAAAAAATACTGGAAATAGGCAGAAAACAAGACATTTGTTTCTGTTCTCATAAGACAGAAGATGGGGCTCCTGTAGTTTGGGGCTGAGCTTTCAGAGAAGAAACAAGGAGCTGTTTTTAATTGGTTGAGTCCACTCTTAAGACAGACATGTGGATCTGGCCAGAGTTCATCTGGACTCTGTCTTGCTGTAACTGCCCTTCAGTGGTCTTGTGTGCACTCTGGAGACATTCCAACATGGCAGTTCTCAAATTTGGGGTGAATGTTGATGCTTGACTGCCATTAGTAAAACTCAGATCTTTATATTCCATAGGATAAGCACGGGACCACAAGGTTGGCTTAAACTGAAAGGTCGATGGTTCAAATTCACCAGTTGCTTCTCAGAAACCCTATACTGGGTTGCTATGAGTTAGAGTGACTTGATGGCACTTAACAATGACAAATAAACAAAAGAACTGCTTAGCACAAGGTTGGCAGTTCAAACTCATCAGTTGCTCCTTGGAAACCCCATGAAGGGTTGCTACGGGTCCGAACAGTCTCAACAGCACTTAACAACAACAAACAAAAAGGAGTCCTAGTGTGGTGCTATAGGATAAGCACCGGACTGCTAACCACAAACCTAATGGTTTAAGCCCACCAGCTGTTCCTTGGAAACCCTATGCAGTGTTGCTATGAGTCAGAACTGATTCAATGGCACTTAACAACAACAACAACGAACAAAAATCAGACTCAGGACAAATATTCGAAATGCTCTCTAACTTTCCTGTTCTAAACATTCAAATCATGAAGGGAGGTCTGCCAAGAAAAGCTAAAGGAAAGAAGACAAAACCAAAAACCCAGTGCCATCGAGTCAATTCTGACTCATTGTGACCCCATAGGAGGAAAGCTTCCCCCTGGGGCTTCTGAGCCTGTTACAGGAACAGAAAGCCTTCTTTAGCAGTTGGTGGGTTTCAACTGCTGACCATGCAGTTAACGGCCTAATGTGTAACCCTTACACAGCCAGGGCTCCTTAAAGGAGAGAAAATAGGTGTTAAACTTTTTTCTTTTTTTTACTACCAGCTTCACAAAAACCTCTCACTTTTCTTTAGGAATGATTCCTCTTCTGGCTTCCCCAAATCAACCAATCAGAGGGAAGAGCTACTCCGTTCCAGAGAGGAGCGTTTCATCAGAGTGGGAAGCATCCGTCAGTGAGGAAGAAGAAGGATAGCAAGAGAGGTCAGTGGCTAATGGCTCAACAGCCCTGCTGCCCACCTTCTCACCTTAGAAGTTCTGCTTCTGCATGCCACAGTTCTAACAATTTTCTTAGGGTTCCATCTAGAAAGGGTCCCGCGGCCCCGCCCATCTAGAACACCAGAGCAAAATGGTGAGCGAAGGACAGCCCCCCTCAACACAAAGTCTGCCCACGTGGAGCAAGACTTTTCTATTCATGGGGGCCAGCGAGTCACAGTGTAGTACTGGAATCCTGGTGGCACAGTGGGTTACACGTTGGGCTACTAACCACAAGGTCAGCAGTTCAAATCTACCAGCCACTCTGTGGAAGAAAGGTGAGGCTTTCTGCTTCAGTAAAGACTTACAGCCTCAGAAACCCTATACAGGGTCGCTATGAGTTGGAACCAACTCAACGGCACACCACCACCACTGAGTCTGTCCAGGGAAATGTACATTTTTTAAAAATTATGGAAATTTCCGAACATCCATTAAAATAAAGAGAAGAGTAATCTGAACTGAGGCATTGCCATCCTTCAGATATAATGTTATTATTAACATTTTGACCACTTGCTTCATCTATTTTCTTTCATTCTTGTTTTCTCTCTCCCTTCCTTTACCTCCCTCCCTCCTTTCCACCTGCTGTACTTGAAAACAATCCCCTTATGTCATGTTATCCTACTCCTATGACTCAACAGCACATAACAACAGCAACATATTTCAGGTGTATCTTTTAAAAAAATACTTTTACATAACTGCAATATCGTTATGGCATCTGACCAAATAATAATTCTCTAAGAGCATCTAAGGAGTCCCGGTGTGGTGCTGCAGGATAACATGCTGGAATGCAAGGTCAGTTTGAGCCACAAGGTCGGCAGTTCAAATCCATCAGCCACTCCACGGAAACCCTATGCAAGGTTGCTATGAATTGGAGCCGATTCGACAGCACTTAACAATAATAAAAAGAGCATCTAATTCTCAATTCCCAGGAAAATTTTCAAAATTATGTTTCAAGATTCCTCCTCTTGTGGCTTCAGGGAAAGGTCAGGCAGCAGAAAGCTTTAATAGATTCATTATCAGGAAAGTTTTCTTCCACTCAGCGTAAACTTTCTTCCTATTATTGTTTATTATGCCCCATGTATCATGATGAATAATGAATCTCCCCTTTTAATGTTTACACATTTCAGATATTTGTATACTTTTAGCTTGTCTCTCCTTTGCTTCGCTGAACTATCCATATTTCATTCATTTCCTCTTCACTTACAAACCAGTCCCCTCCGTCCCTTAATCAGTTTGGAGTTTTTCTTAGAACCACATCCAGCTGGTTTCTGTACAATTAGTAATGAGCAGCCCAGATCCAGATGCCTGTCCAAGAGCAGGCTCACCCAAATAAAACAGCCCCTTGTTTCTCCTCAGAATGCTCAACTCCAAACCACAAGAGCCTTCACTGTCGTATTAGAACAGAAACAAATGTCTCATTTTCTGCTGATTCCCAGTGACTTTTTGGCATTGCAGCTTGTGTCTCTTTCTTCCTGCTGAACATCTGTGCTTCAGTCCTCTTTTCCCCACATGTAAGGAAACATCATTTGACATCAGTATAGAGACCCAGATTGGCCACCAGATTTCTGCTGTGGGTTGAATCATGACCGTGGGGTCAAGCAGCCCAATGCCACCTGGGCTCCTTTGTGTGTGCAGATAGACATACATACATACAAACATACACATAATGTTACTACTGTGTACATTCCAAAATCTAGTCATCAACAAATGCCTCTTCTGAAATAAGTCTTATATTTAAATTCCACTGTATCTAGTTTACACTTTATTCTGTTTCCTGTGAATTAGTAAAGCTAAATATCACTTTGGATTTCTGCACATGATATAGACCCATAATCAAATGCAGCAGTAATTTTCATTTTCTGTCTTTTAAGCCTATCCAAATGTTCCCTTTATAGCAACTATACAATAAATTCATTTGAACCCACATTAGGAGATAGAGAGAAAGTGTGTCTAAACTTATGATCTGAAAGACCAAAAGAACATTTTATAAAGTAAAATCCATTATTAATTTTTAGAAAAAATAAATCATATTTCATTCCATCATTCTATAGGGTACTGATGCCAAGATCTGTAGAGATCTCCAAGAATGCTGAGCCTACAGATGCAGAAAGGAGATGAGAGAGAGAGAAAGCTTTCCCCTAGAGCAGGGCTGGGGAACAACTGGTCCAAGGGTCATACTGCTATTGTTACGAGCCGTCAAGTCAGTTCCACCCCATAGAGACCTTGTATAGGGTTTTCCAGGAGCAGCTGGTGAGCTTGAACCACCAACCTTGCAGTTCAAACGGCTTTGCAGTCTGGCTCATTTACCCATAGCGCCACACCAATTAGACACTATTAATATCCCCACTTTACAACATAAATTAGCTGGATTAAAATAGCTGGTGATAAGCACTGTTGTGTCGGGCACCATTGAGTCAATTAGGGCCCATAGCAACCCATTGTACACAGAATCCAACCCTGCCCAGTCCTGCGCCAGACTCACGATCACCTGTATGTGAGATTGTTGCAGCCACTGTGTCAATCCATCCTTCTCTCTCCAGGGACTGGCCCCTCCTGAGAATATGTCCCACGTACAACTCTAGAACCCCTGCTTTCAACTTAATGGTGTGACTTACTGTTTCAAATAATCACTGGGAGCCACAAGAGACTAACTTAAACAGGCCTACCTATGCCAGGCATTTTGCAAAGAAGTGAAAAAGTGCATTCCTTTACGAGAGGTTCATTGTAAGGTCTGGGAGAAAGTCATGGCCATTAGAACAGGAACAAGTATGGTGGTCATCATTATCACAGTCAACTCTACCAACTAGTTACCCAATGTCTATGAAAATAGTACTCTCATACAAAAACTCAGCGAATCCCTTTTGAAATTTTATTTGCCTATTGACAATCATCTTTCTAATCCTCTATCCCTTAGTTATACTGTATATTAACACTTTCCTTCAAATTGTCTCTCACATCCATTGTTTGATAGCACTCTAGTTAGGGTCATGGCATCAAATTCAGTTCTAACAGGGCTTTCTACCTCCAATTTCTGCCTCTTCAGTTCTTGCCATCACTACCAGATGAATCTCCCTAAAGTAAAGCTTCCATTGAAACCATCTCTCTTCTAAAACTTGATTTACTCTAGTTTGACTTTCAAGGTTCCAAAGAATAAAACACCAACCTGCTTTTCCCACCAAACACCAGAGCAACTTCTCCATTCAGGCCAGCCTCACTGCTACCAGAATACACCTTGAATATCGCCATTTTTACCCGATCCTGCTCTCCTGGACTGCTTTCAACTCTAAATATTCATTGTTCAAGGCCCAACACAAAGCCATCTTCCTCTCTCCAGCTACCTTGTCCATTGGACTTTGTGTTCTCCTTCCTCCGTTCTTAGTAGAGCTCAACAATCATTTGCAGGCATGAATTCTTGCTCAACGAGAGTATTCTTTGGCACTACCATTCACTGATAAGTACTGAATGCTAACCGCAAGATCAGTGGTTCAAACCCACCAAACACTCCTTGGAAGCCCTACATTGAGTCACTGTGCATCAGAATTGACTCAACAGCACTTAACAACCTTAACAAATACACTCATTGATGCTCATGTATTGCCTTGTATGGCTACTTATTTTTCATAGGTACACTTCTTTAGCTTCCAGTTGAAGTTAAGTAAAAGCTTCTTATAGGCCTGGACTATGTATATTTTCATTTGCCATACATGGTCTCTTACTCTGTAGACACTGTGAATATTTGATATTGACATAATTAAATTAGATGAAAGAACATCCACAAATCATCATGTACTGATTCTGAGATCTGAACGCATATTAATGACTTATGCTATGTGGTCTCTGGAGTCATGGTGTGCCATTGTGGGTTAATGCACTGTCCCACAAGGTCATTTTGAACCACAGGGTTGGCAGTTCAAGCTCACCCATCACTCCTTGGAAACTCTATACAGGGTCACTATGGGTCAGAATCAACTTGACAGCATTTAACAACAAAACAACAACAATCTGGTCTCTAAGTTCTGATTTGACTTGTGTACTCATTTAGAGTGTCCTTTCCATGACTTCCTTCATTTTCTCACCTATAATGGTGGTGGTGGTGATGTGCTGTGGAGTTGGTCCTGACTTACAGGGTTTCCAAGGCTGTAAATCTTTATGGAAGCAGAAAGCCTCATCTTTCTCCTGCAGAGCAGCTGGTAGACTCCAAGTGCCAACCTTGCAGTTAGCAGCCCAACTCATAACCCACTACACTAACAGGGATCCTTCACTTCTAATGAAAGAACAACAAAGAGGCAGAATTGCTGAGAAAACACCTCCCCAGAAGTCCAGAACACCGGGCATGCCTAAGTCAGAGGCTGGAGCCAGAAAACCCAGAGCCGTGCCCCCCTCCCCCAGTCCCAAGCAGGTAACAAACAGCAGCAGTCTCCTGCAGGGGAGGTGAAAGCATGGGGCAGGTTCCCTCTGCAGTGCAGGTGGTAGGGACTTGTTGACAACAGTTTGGAGGAAAAGCCATCTACAGTCCAGGCCCCCCACTAAGTACACAGTACCAGCTACCTACTCCATGGTTATCTGAAATCTGGTGCACTAAAGAGAACCACAGCAGCAGCAAACCTAAACCCAGTTCAACTACTAACTGGACTGTCCCAACTTATCAGACTAATGATGTGCCCACTTCCGGATCCAGTTACTACTGATCTCAATTTATTTTAGATACGATATTTGTTATTCAATCAAAAAATATATAGCATACATAGACACAAGAATGTCTATGAATGATTGAATAACGAAGGAAGAGTCCTGGGGTGGCGCTGTGGGTTAATGTACCAGCCTGCAAAATCAATCGTTTGAAGTGCTTCAAGCTCACCAATCGCTCCTTGGAAACCCTACACAGGGTCTCTGTGGGTCGGAACCGACTCGACGGCACTTAACAAATACACAAGAAAAAGAGACTGTTAAGAGACAAAGCAATCAACAGAACTAGACTCAGATACAACTCAGATGCCAAAACTATCAGACAAGGGCTTTGAAGTCACTATGATCAATATATTAAAGGATCTAGTGAAAAAGGTAGGAAAATATCTGAGCAAATAGGGAATTTCAACAGCTATGGAAACCAGAAAAAGGGATTACATTAAAATGCTAGCAATGAAAACATGGAATCAGACAGAAAGGCTAGTCAGAGTGTGAGTAGATATATGCGCACCAATGATCATCGCAGCACTATTTACAAGAGTAAAAAACTGAAGACTACGCAAATGCTCAGCGACGGAAGAATGGACAAACAAACTCTGGTACAAACACACAATGGAATACTATGCTACCTTGGAGAGTAACGATGAAGCTGCAAAACATCCCTTAACATGGATGAGCCTTGAGGACATAATGCTCAGAAAACCTTGTCAGGCACCAAAGGACAGATGTTACATAATACCATTATTGTGAAAACTAAAGAAAACATTTCCAGACTAAATAATTCTTTTGAGGGCTACCAGGGGTGGGTAATAGGGGACAGGAACTCACAGGTCAGGAGACACAGAAGGCAGTAAATGGGAGGGGGAGGAGGGCAGAGGAGTGGGGAAGGACTACGCATGGGCTGAATGGAATAGAGGTGACTTGTGACGTTTGCACAGCCTTGGAATAACAAGTCTCTAGGATACAGGGATCCAGACACAGGCTGAAGGGGGAAAGGAGAGGAAATAATGTTAAGATGTTTGTTCCTAAAAGGACAAATACCGTCTTAATCCAGATATATATGCCAGCAAAGATAGCTTTCAAAAATTAAAGCGAACAAAGCCTCTTTGTTGTTAAAAGTGTTGTCGAGTTGGTTCCGATTCATAGTGACCCTATATAGGGATTCCAAGGAGCAGCTGGTGAGTTTGAACTGATGATCCTGTGGTTCAAACCGACCTTGTGGTCCAGTGCATCACCCTGTAGCACCACACCAGGACACTTAGGCAAGTGGACACTGAGAAAGCCCACTGCCTTAGCAGACCTGGGCTGAGAAAGACTAGAGCTAAGGAAAATGATACCAGATAGAAGAAATGTCTATTACACAAAGAAATGAAGAACACCAGGATGGCAAAAATATGGATAAATGTATTTTTATATTTTGAATCTCTTTAGAGGATAATTTTGGAAGCATAGTGGTTCCACGTGGTAAGCCCTAGACTGCAAACCACAAGGTCCACAATTCAAGGCCGCTCAGCCTCTCCGCAGGAGAAAGAAGAGGCTTTCTGCCCAAGAGCCAAAGCCTTAGAAACCCTATACATGGATCACATGAATTGGAACCAACTAGACAGACTAGACAGGAGTCCTGGTGTGGCACTGTGGGTTAATGTGCCGGACTGCAAAGCCATTTGAACTGCAAAGTCGGAGGTTCAAGCTCACCAGCTGCTCCTCGGAAACCCTATACAGGGTTGCTAAGGGTTGGAATCGAGACCATCGCACTTAACAACAACAACAGACAGCACTTCATAACAAAAGAAGACAGCCAAGTCTAAAGAGATGGACAAACTACAGAATGGGGGCCAAATATTTACATGCCTTTTTGTAAATAAAGTTTTATTGAAATACAGACATATTGGCTCACTTATGTGTATTGTCTATGCTGATCTCATGCTACAATGTGAGTAAAGTTGCAGCAAAGGTAAATAGTTATAACAGAAGCTACCTGGTCCACAAAATCTAAAGTATGTACTACCTAGCCTTTTGGTGGTGGTGGTGATGGTGGTGGTTATGTGCCATCTGACAAATCTAAAGTAACAAAGTAAAAACAAAACAAAAAGTAACAATGTATTACAGGTTTACAACATGTAAATAATAAAGATGTATTGCTACAATAGCACCAGACTAGCAAGAAGACATACTATCCTATCATGTAGTTCCCACGGTATATATGAGAAGGTACCATACTCTGTTTACTAGTCTGAGATCAAGATGGACTGCAAAACCTGAAAACGCTGGAGCCTCTGTAAGACAGAAACCTGTCAGAGAAGGAAAACGCAATATTGTCCACTTAAAATGAGTGATAGCAAAGTAGTAAGACTGTGCATCGCCAAAGGCAGAAAACTTGGGATTGGGACAAAGAAGCAGTCTGTGAAACTCCAGTGGTCTCACAGGTTTCACTGTATATTGTATACCCTCATTTCTATCTGGTATCATATCCCCTAGCTGTAATCTGTCTCATGGAGTCCTGGTGTGTGCCCTAAGATACAATCGATGGCACTTAACAACAATCTTTTATAGCCCAACTGTTCCATGGAAGATAAGGCTTTCTGCTCCCATAAAAATTTACAGCCTCGGAAACCCAACAAGGTCACTATGAGTCAGAAGCAACTCCACAACACAAAACCAACCAACCAATGGTGTAACGTTAAACATTTAAAAATAAGTATAAGAAGCCAATGTTATTGCTGTTGCTAAGTACTGTCGAGTTGGTTCCAACTCATAGCAATTCTGTATAGGGTTTCCAAGGAGCAGCTGGTGAGCTTAAATCGCCAACCTTGCAGCTCAAACTGATCTTGCAGTCCAGCGCATTAACCCCCGGCGCCACACCAGCATAAGCGTCCCCCAAACCAAACCCATTGCTGTCTACTCTGGCCCATAGCAACCTTACTAGGGCAGAGTAGAACTACCCTCTGGGGTTTCTAAGGCTGTAAATCTTTACAGAAGCTGCCACCACTTGTGCCCAAGGAACAGCCAGAGGGCTTGTACCACTGACCTTTCAGTTAGCAAGCAACCACTTATTCATAGCGCCACCAAGCTCCTAAAGAAGCCAATAGTCGAGATATAATGAAATACTATGAAATATTCAGTCTTAAAGAAAACACAGCTAAAGATGGTTCATTGGTAGGACTCTCACCTTCCACGTAGGAGACTCTGGGTTCTATTCCAACGACCAATGCACCTCATGGGCAACCCAGAAAAACAATTTCTTATAGCCCTGGTCTGCTAAGAATGACTTTTCTCAGTTCTCTGGAGAAGTGCGTACATGCGGTAGCTTAAGATTGCATTCTTGGCTAGAATCATATACAATTGAGACAGATAATAGAATGTTCATAGAGCAACTATTCAAAGCAGCCCAAATTGGAAACTAATCAATGGATAAACAGTGGTTTCATCACAAAAGAATACTACACAATGTGAATGAAGTCTACAACCCTCAACAATACAAAAGAACTTCACAAACATAAACAGAAGCCAGACATAAAAGTGTATGTTGTATGTTTCTATGTTGTTGTTATGTGCTGTGAAGTCGATTCCGACTAATAGTGACCCTGTACAGGGTTTCCGAGGCTGTAAATCTTTACGGGAACAGAAAGCCTCATCTTTCTCTCACGGAACAGCTGGTAGTCTCGAACTGCTAACCATGAGATTAGCAGCCTGATTTGTAACCACTACGCTACCAGAGATAAAGTATAAAAGTAGTTACTTTTGGTGGTGGGATGGGGAGGTTAATGACCAGAAGAGCTTCTAGGGGACTTGGGAAGAGATAGCAATGTTCTGCTTCTGGTTACATGTCTGCTTTATGACAATACAAATTGTACATGTTAAGTGCAATTTTCTGCACATATAAAAATATCAGAAGAACAAACAAGATGGCGGATCGGGTGGACATGTAGTAAAGAGCTCAGCCAGCAACAACACAGAATACCTGACCAAGCAGGCTCAGGGGATGGTCCCAGAACTCTGAACTACATATAAAGGAATATTTAGAAGGTTGGAAGGCTTACAGCTGGGGGAATTTGTGGCAGAAGCAAGAAATCCATTGCTTTCTAGTCCGGAACACTCAGCTGCTCCAAGAGTCGCCATCTTGGGTGAGACCATGTGGGGTAAGAATCGGAGCGGCCACAGACACCTAGCAGAACCGCTGAGATAAAGGTGTGGACATTCTTTTCTTTTGGGGTCTTCCTCTTTTTCTCTGACCCTCCACCTTACCCAGCATGACATCCTTCTCCAGCGACTGTTTCCTCCGGACAATACGTCCAAAGTATGAGAGACGAAGCTTAGCCATCTTGGCCTCCAAGGAGCACTCTGGCTGCACTTCTTCCAAAACAGATCTATTGGTTCTTTTGGCAAGTCCATGGCACTTTCAGTATTCTCCTCCAACACCACAACTCAAAGGCATCAATTCTTCTACGATCTTCCTTATTCACTGTCCAGCTTTCGCATCCATATGAGGCTATTGAAAACACCAAGGCCTGGGTGTTATAACTGATTGGAATACCTAAAAAGGGTTCTACAACTTGCCCAGTGAAATAGGCCTCGTGCAAAGCCTTTAGAGTATAGGACCTTAGGTGGAATCCTGAGTCCCATCCACAACCTTGTGAGGTGAGACATTTCCACTAGAAAGGACAAGCAGACTGAACAGCTAGTGACAGAAGATACATCTTCATGATGAACCTGACGTATACTCAGAGCGGTAGTTACTCTAAATACCAACAGAGAGGGAAAGAGTCTTCAAATCAAGTATCAATGCTATCTGCTCTATATACAGGGTAGATAGGGACGGGCAACTTAAGACACTGGCTATCTAAAATGAGGGGGCAATAAAGGCACAAAGTGACTGGCTTACAAGGTTTCAAGAGGGAGCTTAGTTTAAGAGTATGGGGGTAAAGAAAGAGTCCCCACTGAATAGCTATCATCTTGTCTAGATGGGTCTGGTGAAATGAGATGGGGATAAGATTCATAAGATTCAATAGTAAATAGCTGTTACCATGACTAATCGCAACTGTCACACTTGTAAAGGTAAAAGTTTTGTAACAAAAAAAGGGGAGTGGTTGATCTTACAGTCCAGAAAGAGAGGACCCTAGGACCATCAAGTGAGGAACGCACAAGCAGAATGCAGGACCTTATCCAGAGAAGCAGCAGCACCAGAGATGGAGGCAGAGATGGGGTCATGGAGAAGGGGAGTAGCTGAGGACTCTAGATTCATTAACTAATAAGAGAAGGACTAAGAGCTGGTGGCCAGGAGCAGACTTGTAGAATGTGCCCTTTGGAGATGTAAATTATTATATATGCCTGAGTGGGTTTTTTTGTTTGTGTGTTTTTTAAAAAGCTAAAGTGGATAGAGAGAAATACTTTTAACTGATGGAATATGGAGGGGATTATAATCAATGTAATGAAACAAGTTATATGAATTGTTGAATGTGAAACTACTGATGATGTGCCCTGTAAACTTTCACTCAATCCACAATAAAAACCTTAAATAAAAAAAAAAAATCAATAAAAAGTTTTAAAGTATCTAAAAAATCTACCAAAAAAACCCATGATTTTTAAAAGTATATATACACATATACATGAACTCAAGCAAATTAAAATAGCAAAAGAGGGAACTAGTTCCCAAAGACTTGAGGAATTTCCCCAGAATGTAACACAAAGGAATAAAAAGAAATTTTGACACCATCGTTAAATATAAATCTAATAGGAGTACAAGCTGGACGAGATCCAATAGTCAGAAGTAAAGGATGGGACTATTCCAGCATTGACAGAGATGAGACAGGTACAAAAAGGAATGAGTCCCAAGAAGAAATAAGTACAATTTTACGTACACTTAGCAGCCTACAACTACTTTGTTTCCTAGAGTTGACAGTGGTCCCATTCCCCCAAAGAAGGATGAAGTGATTTGCATCAGGTTAAAAGCTGATGAATGGAGATGGAAATAATCCATGTAGGACACAATCTGAATATGTTATATTTTAAGGGTTATGTATGGGTAAGACGAGCAAAGTAATCACTTGATATTAATTTCCCCGCTGTTGCCATCATTTATCCACAGCCACCTGGAGATCTTCTTCTTGATGGACAGCATTCAACTCGCCCAGTGAAAACATGGAGACATCACTGATTCAAGTACCACGCAGTCCGTGGTATTTAATGAACAGTAAAACCAAAAAAAAAGCTGCTCACATGCACTGGAGAAAACTAGTTTCCAGACAAGCCTTCTATTTAAATTTCTCAAGGCTATAATCTTCGTCTGTTAAAACGTTTCAACATTTTCAAGTGCTTTCTGAGCCACATTTCTTCTAGTATATTCATCAATGCTATAAGGCAAATTCCTTTCTTCCTTTGAAACCAAACAATCCAACATTTAATTGAACTTCAAGGCCATGATGAATATGACACAGATTTCAAGATGGTCAGAGGCACAAACTGCAGGGCAGACCTGATACTCATCAGCCTTCTAAAACACATAAACACTACATTGTTTCTGATGACAGGTCAGTGGTCTTCATCAATGTTAGTGTCTAAGGAACAATCGAGCTAGTACAAGAAACATGAGCTTTTGTGTTAGTGTCACTGCATCAGTTCTGACTCATAGTGACCCTGTGTAGGGTTTTTTAGGAGCAGCTAGTAGTCCAGTGCTTGTCCACAGCAGCACACCAGGGCTCCAAATGTAAGCTTAGCCCTTATTTAAGTTTCACAATTTTGAAGCAATGAAGAGCACATCTGAATTACCTTAATGATCACAGATTTTAAAGCCTTTCATTAATATCCCATCATCAATTTTGACAACTTCGAAATTAGGACAAGATTTTTTTTTATATACAACTAAAACAACAACAAAACAGAAAAACAACCTTAGTGTCAAAAGCAAGTAACAGGATGTTCCAAGTTGAAACATTTTCAGGAATCTCTAGTATTCTTTGGAAAATAACTTAATCATGCCATGGAGATCTTGACCTAGAAATACAAAGGAACAGATATTTTCTAATTTTATTAAACTGGGAGGAAAAAGTTAGTACTTAAATGCCAGTCAGGAGAAAACGAATATTATTTTAAAGATGACTTCTTCAATTTTCAGAGCTTCTTAATTAGTTTCTGCAGCTTATAAGAATTAAGAATAATAATTTAAGTTTCAATAAACTTTATTCAAACTCAAATCTGACAACTATAAAAGGGGGAGAATTATAAAAATTAGCAAATTTAATTAACAAAATGAAAAATAAAACCAAAATAAAAAAGACACCAAGCTATGAAAAAATCCTTCTATTAAGTACTTCCTGCATAAAGAACTCAATCAAATATATAAAGAATGCATAAAAATTCTCATTTATACAAATGAGCACAGTACACAGACAAGTCGCACAATGGAAATACTAATTGTGAATTAAAATGAGAACAATATGGTCATGCTAGCTAGAAATCAAAGAATAACAAATTAAAGCAATTCTGAACTTTCCTATGTTTACTACTATTAGTGACAATGTTTAAACCTCCCACCCGAACCTGCAAACTTGTAGCGAAACTGATATACTAGAATGATGATATTAAAATATCACTCTTTTGTGAAAAATAAGGCAAAAATATTTAGAATTCCCAAAGTGATCAAACTATCCACTTAATAATCCCACCCCAGGAATTGATTCTAATAAATTGAAAGGTTATTGAAGTATATTCAGCAATAGGGAAACGGTTTCAATTGTATTCTGTGAGGATAAAATAATGTGACTCAAATAACTACTACCAAACCGAAATACAAATAAAGAGTTGGCTAAATCAAATGAAAACTGCAAGGACCGTAAGACTACAAGCCATTGAAAAACACAGAGGAAATGATACAAATTTAAGGGTTACGGCGAGTTTTTTTTTTTGGCCAAATTTCTCCCGGTATTTTCAATAAAAAATAAAAAAAATTGGTTATCATTTTAAAAAGCCAATTGTCTTCCCCCAAAATTTCTGCTCTTCCCCATTAGCATGTGACACACTAGTTCGTTAAGTTGAGAACTAGTGCAGAAACTGTTGTTTTCTAAAATCTATTTGGACTGTGCCTAGCAATGCACAGGAGGCACTATAACCGCCCTTTCTACCAACAGGCAGACACTGCCATCTCTTCCTGACAAAAACCACTTTGACAGGACCCAGGAAAAGGAAAACAGGCCCACCCACCCACCCCGCCCCCTCACAGCTGGATGTTTGCTATTTTATGTTAATATATCACAATATCAACCTCTTCTAAAGAACTAGTCTAAATAGTTTCACTTAAAATACATTAATATGCTGAAAATGCTCAAGTGACGCATATAGCTTATTACATGGAATCTGTATTAGATTAACCACAAACAAAATCCCTTTTCCTTTACATATTTAAATTGTTTAAAGTTAGAAGCTGCTAACAGGCAACCATCTTTAGCCAAGTCAATCCATAAAAACAAGAAAATCCTATTTTATGAAATTTTCAATGACTTTTCCTTTTGAAATTACATTTGAAAAAAGAAGGATTTGGACTTTTCTACAGGTTGACTATGTATTATTTTCCTTTAACAAAAATGCAAAGCATATTTTATATGAAATTTTTACAAGTGTGTTAATTATGACAAAGAGGGTTCAGGAACTTCTAATCGACTATCTGAAGGAAAACGTTTGAGAACAGTTATTAATTATTTAGAGCAGAAGAGATGAACTGAAAATGCAGGACAGCTATCTCAGTCTATAAATATCACTTGAAACAGCAAACTACAAAACGATGTCAGGGGATCAATGGCTTACAGAGACATGAAGCAACTGCTAAAGGATGGAGAAAGATTTTTTAATTCAAGACCTATTCTTTAGCTTAACTTTAAAATACTATGGTATTTAATAACTTGGTAAAAAATGGTCAACTGTGTTTGATGAAACTACCAGAAAGAGATCTCATAGCTGCCACAATATAAGCCACTGGAGCTTAGAAAGGTGAACTGAATTAAACATTTAGTCTTTTGCTAATAACCTGCTAGTGGTAGCAATAATAATTTGGTTCACTTACAAATATTTATTACAAAAATTTATTTGTTTTTAAGATTTAAACAAACACAGCTATTACTAGATGAGTGCAGTCTACCAAAGAAATGTTCTTAATAAAAATAAACTCTTCAAAACACAGAGTTGAATGATAGCCATTTCAAACATAGTGAAAACAAGAATTTCGATACAATATAGCATCACTAGGAAGTCAAAATAAAGTCAATAACACTAAATTACATTCACTTTTATGAAACCAAAGTCACATGTAACTCTGTATTTCTTTTTTTCTGATTAGAAAATCTGCTGTTTTCACAGAAGACTTCTGAAGGGAAAGCAAATTCAGAAATAACATTAAAAACATCCTAAACGAACATTCTGTATTATAGCACAGAAATGAACAATTGTAAAGCCATTTTCAATGCCTAGCAGACAAACTGTACCCTACAGAAATGAAAAGTAATGGATACACTCCTTCATGCAGGGGAGGAAAGAAAGCCAGGCCAATCTTAACATGTCTGAATTGCATCATCTCCCTTAACCTCATTTAATGATATACACTCGCAGCTCAAAGCGGGTTCCTTCGACTCCTCAGGTTTGGGCTTTTTAAGTCCTGGCTCTGCTGGGAGAAGTGCCGAGCAGAGCTCCAGAGCCTGTGCAATGTCATCAATGGTCCACTTCTCCTCAGGCAGGGCATGGTCTTCCAGTGTAAAGGGCCCCTGTTGGGTTCGCGTCAGCTCCAGCACATTGGCGCAGGACGAGAGCTCTACAGCAACAAAAGAGGAAAAGCAATCCACCAGACAGTCTGTTGTTACCTGTCCAATCACAGAACAACTCAATTTAAACCCCTCAAAATCACCCTAACAAGTCAGAACCAAGAGCCTTGAGATTAAAAAGCAATTAAGAAGCAAAAGGCTTACAAATTTCTTTAATGTCTCTACAAAGAACTTATACACATTTTTCTTATTGTCTTCACTTTGCAAATGAAGTAACATGGCCTGTCCAATGACAAGAGTCAGAACTGCAACTTTCTGGCTATTTGTGAGACTATCACTTGCAGGATTTTTTTTTTTTTTTAAATTTATGTGTATTAATGAAAAGAACTTTAGGTGGAATTTTTTTTTCCTGATCTCTACCCTGAGTCAAGATATTTTGTACTTGAAAAAAAATCTAGGTCTTTATAATCATTACCACCATTTTCTGATCCTTTTTCTCTTCTCCCCCATTACAAGCACTTCACTGCAGCTGCTGATGCTGGTAATTGCATGCCATAAACCTACAAGGCTTCTAAAGCTGAAGGCAGCAAGAGTTCAGCTCCTGAGGCAAGTATTCAGAGATACGGAAAACAGAAAATTGTCCCTTCTCATCAAAAAGGAATATGACTCTCTAAAGGATAATTCATAATTCATTTTCATACTTACCTTTGCCAATGTCACTGACCAAGCTTCTGATATAGAATCCTCCTCCACATTCAACATCTGGAATGTTAACAGTGACATGGTAAATTGCCAACCTCCCATGAAATCCACTTTACATAGAAATGATGCCCCTAAACAAATGTAAAAATGCACTAGGCAAACAATCAAGTGATAAAATATTTATGTGCTAAAACATAAATTATTCATCCAGTAGCATATGTGTTTGTGAGATTGAAAAGTCAGAGTGTGGAGAAAGCAAACAGCAGAAACTCATGAACACATTTTAAATTAACTGGCAAGTCAAAGCACTTTAATACTTCAGCCTTGTTCATTTAATAGATTTTTAATGGCAGAAATCTCAGCTTTGCTATCATGAGCTGCAGATTTTCTAAAATATTCAGATTTGTACACTCAAAAACACAACACACAAACAAAGAAAAATCTTTTCAAAGTGACAAGAATGATGTTTAAGGTAAAATATTACACCAAGATTTCAGCATATTAAATGTTCTCTTGGAAATATTCCTGAACATACCAATAATCACTGAAATGATAAACTGTCCCAAAACTGAACACATACCTAAATATCTGCTTAACACAGAGTATAGGAAAAGTGGATTGGTTGGTAGCAAGACTCTGAGTCACTGAGAGTTCCTGAAGTTGATGCAGCCTGGGACTAGAGAACACCACTCTTCTGATTCCTGTTACTCATCTACAAGCATCTTCTGAAAAGAGATGCTACATCCCCACTCAAAGGACTATGTCCTGTCCCAGCTGCTTACGGTCTTATCAAACCAAGACAGCCATTTGGGGGCACTTAATCAAAGCTCTTTGATTTGCTCATCAGCTCAGGATTACAGAGCACTAGGATCTGTACTATAGTGTGCTAACTAACTAGCATTCCTGCATTATATTTGGCTTTGGTGAAAGCCCAGCCCTCTGGGCCTGTTATAATCTTTAGTCAACAAACTAAAAACGTGTATGACTTCAATGCACTTGGAGAAATCTGGGTTTACCTTACTTTAAAAGATACTATCTACTCTGTTGCTGCATTTTCACGGAATGGAGCAAAGAATTTTTTAGAGCATTTTTTATCATTATCTGCCAAATAGTTTGGACTCAGGAAACAATTAGTGACTTTTAAAAATTGCCCAGTATCACATTCTACAGGAATTTAAAATCCATTAAATAATAATGCCAATTGAAATGACTAATAACTAAAACCACATATTCACCGATAGCAACCCTGCAGGCCACAGTAGAACTGCCCCCCACCACCACCCCAGGGTTCCCAAGGCTGCACTTCTTTAAGGAAGCAAACACTTCCAGCGCTTTCTCCCACAAAGTGGCTGCTGAGTTTGAACTGCCCTTAATATTAGTAGCTGAGAACTTAAATCACTGCAACACTAGATTTCCTTAAAAGAAGACAAGTTTAGAAGAAAAAACATTTTGGGAAATTATTTCTATAGTGTATCCTATCTTATATGCATCAAGAAAAGAAGGGTAGGACCAACGTAAGGAAGTCAAGGACTCAGAAGTTCTGTTTTTGAGTCTTCACAGCTCTTTTAAGTACAGGCCTTCAGCTACTTTCTTTCAGCAGCCAGGAAAATCATAAAGTTTCCAATTAATAGAAACAAACGTCTTTAGTTTAAAACTTTATTTCAAACACAAAAAACCCACTGTCATTGAGTTGATCCCAACACTTAGTGTCTGTCTGTCCAGGGCAGCAGAGAAATGCTTCATAGGGTTTTTCAAAGCTGTAAATCTTTATAGAGAAGTGAATTGTCTCATATTGCACCCATGGAGTGGCTGGTGGGTTTGAACTGCCATTCTTTCTGTTAGCAGTTCAATACTTAACCCACTGTGCCACCAGGGCTCCTATTTGTTGTTGTTAAGTGCCATCCAGTCGATTCCGACCCATAGCGACCCTGTATAGGGTTTCCAAGGAGCAGCTGGCAAGCTTGAACCACTGACCTTACAGTTCAAATGACTTTGCAGTCTGACGCATTAGCTCACAGAACCATACCAGGACTCCAGAGCTCCTATATAGATTATCTATAAATTCTAATTGGTATTCTGAATTAAAATCAACCATATAGCCAAGAATTCATTTCTGTCTTACCCATAACACCAAGAACAATTCTTCCTCTCTCCCAGAGATGGAAGACCACAGTACTCCCGACTTCACAGTGTAAGATACCCTAGTGAAGCCCTACAAGATCAGCACTGGACTCTAACCACACAGTCGGCTGTTCAAACAAACCCCGTATAGGGTTTCCAAGGTGGGGCTCAAACCACAGACTTCGTGGTTCCCAGTCAAGTGCTTACCCTACAGAGTCACTGGACACCCTCCAATGTCCTAGATGTGCACTGAAAATTACAAAAAAATAGTTAAGTACAGTATGAAGGCACACACAAATATGAATTCTTTCAAACTTCTTACCTAGTGTGAAAAATGGTGGCTGGAATTTCTGAAGGGAAATACTGTACACAGTAACTGGCCTGGCAGGTTTTGCTTCTACTGCTTCACCTCTCTTCATCAACGTTGAAAGTCTCTGTCCATCTTTCTTTAATGCCGAATAGCTTTCAACATGAGCGAGAGACTAAGTTCAGATTACATCATGGAAATACAGTATAACTAGCAACCTTTCAAGGTACTGCTTTCTCAGTGCTGGAGACCCAGGTTTGATTTCCTACACAAAGCCACCACTCATCTGTCAGTTCTGTCACACCGTGGTGGCTTGTGTGTTATTAGGATGCTGGGCAGGTTTCAATGGAGTATTCAGACTCAAACAGACTAAGGAAGCTAAGACCATCCACCTCCAGAAATCAGCCTAGAAAACCCTATGGATCTGATGGATGATGGGGATGGCTCAGGACCAGGTAGGACTTTGTTCTGCTGTGGGTGAGAGCACCACAAGCCAGAGCCAACAACAGGCAACTAACAACAACAAATCTTCATATTGAAAATCCTTCTTAAAAAACGGATGTATTTTTTTCTTCCAATCTACTTCACAGTGGTCTCAGACGCTAGTATATCTCATCCCAGCATTAAATGAGCAATGTTTGTCTCATGAATCTTTCATCTTTAACAGTCTCCCTGGAGATGGTCTTATTTATGTCTTCTCTCCACTCCGCTTCATTCTGGGTAAGAGAACAGGGGACTGAGTAGCCCCTGGTCACAATGAGCAGAGCTGGATTCTCTTGAAACAATTTTCACTACAGTAATGTTAATTTTCATATAAAAACAACCAAAACATTTCCAAAAAGTAAGTTAGCAAATATTCTACTTAAAAGATCTTTAGCTTTGTATGATAAGGTTATTAGACACAAAACCATGGAACAATTATGAAGATGAACATTCTAAAATGATCAGAATTAGTGATCCAAAATAACATTTATACAGACCTGGCTACATTTTAAAATTCTTCACATATAAGGCCAAATCACCAAGAAATGGTTCTCCATTAGATATTTAAAATACTCTTAAGGAAACCAAGGTATTTTAATACAAAATAAAAAGTACATTCAGAATGTAATGTCAGCATCTCATTCTGAGGCATTATATAGCTATTTAAAGACAGCAACAACAAAAGAAGTGATTTGTTTGAATAGTAATGTACACAAAAATGTGGCATCAATATCCCTTACAATGCTAATAAATCACAAGTCTCATGAAGGAGAAAAAATTATGGGCCCAAAAAGAATGGACCCCACACCTGGAAGGCAGCATACATAAGGACATGGGTGCACATCTGTAACATATCCCTTCTTCACAGCACCTCTGTGGGCTCCAGCACACAGCCTGATGCCTCCTGACCCACAGCTAGTGAGTCAATTCCAACTTAAGGCACCCTACCTACAGGACAAAGCAGAACTATCCCACAGGTTTCTGAGGCTGAAATGCAGTATAAAGCAGACTGCCTCATCTTTCCCCCACGGAGCAGGCCGCTGCTTCTAAACTGTGGTTAGCAGCCCAAAGCTTAATCCCCTGCACCACCTGGGCTCCTTCTAATGTCTGTAAACAGAATAAAAACCCTGTAAACACTGAACTAGCATAGATGCCCAGCTGTGGCAGCAGCATCTAGGGGCAGAGACCACACACTTCACTGACATTTAGTCTCGCAAGCTCGGCGTCCTGTCTGAGCAGATTCACCTTTATCTGATGGTTTTGCTGGGTTCAATTGATAGCCAGCCTCACAGTATAGTACAAAGAAGCCATTAATTCTCACTCAAGTGATTTTCACCATCCCCAGCTGTTAGAAGATGACTCTGCCTCATGCTGACCCCAGCGTGCCAGAGGAGAACCATGCTGCACAGCATGTCCACTGGCTGAATTCAGACACAGATCACCAGGCCTTTTTGAAAGGCCCCTCATGACAGACTCCAACCCTGAACCTTTTGTGTAGTGAGTGAGCACACGAACCGTTTGCACCAATTACTCAAATTCAATGATGGAACTTACAGGGGGGGTACTTGCATTATATTCCCAGTAAATTTCTGTAGAATACCTTCAATATCTTCTTGTGTTATTTTATCTGTCAAAGATGATGAAAAAAAAAAAATGACAGTGAATCAACCAGAGATGCACATATGCTATTTATATTATACCAATAATTCAGACAGTTTAGCTTAAAAAAATTCTAACCAAGTGTGTACTACGGTGTGTGGTTTACAGGCCAAGTTCACTCTTGTTGAAATTAATAAAACATAAGCAGTGATGAGATCAAAGGGGTAAAAGTGTCCATTATCCAACATCAAGACAAGATTCCCTTGGCTTCATCTCCTCCTCTCCTAATGTAAATGAACCCATCACCTCCAATGCATTTAGGTGTCTGTTACTATGGCCTTTAGAAGACCAGAGAAGGTATCCGATAATCAGGTGATTCGAAAGGTAGAAAACTAACACCTATAAATTCTATAATAAGCACTGGACTGTGAACCACAAGGTCTGTGGGTCAAGTCCGCGGGAGAAATTTGAGGCTTTCTGTTCCTGTAAAGATTTAAAAAGCCTCAGAAACCCTAGACAGGGTCGCTATGAGTTTGAACTGACTCGAAGGCACTTCACAACAACAGCTGTGTGTAATATGGTACTAAAGATTATCAAGTGTCTCCCACATTTTGGACTTCTGGTATGGCACTGTAGGAAAAGCACTGGACTTTGAACCACAAGGTTGGCAGTTCAAATTCACTAGCTGCTCCTCAGAAATCCTATAAAGGGTCGTGGGTCGTGATGAGTCAGAACCGACTCAATGACACTTAAGAACAACATCCCCATTTTAATTTTTAATTGATAGTTTTCAAAATTATTCAATTATACATTTTACACACTCACATTCAACTTTGTCACCAAGTAATGTTTTATTTATTTACTTACAATCCTCCTCTTGGCTACTGAAATTTCTGTTCTTCTAAATGAACACTCATTTAGGAATCTGACTTTTACTTCAAAATGGGTCAACACAAGAGAATCTAACACAGCACTGCTTCAGTGTGCTTACTAAGCATGTTTTAAGCAGCAATTTTTAAATATAAATAAAGCTTTCAATCTGTCACTTAATCACCATTTCACTTACTGTCTGATACTCTTTCACAGAATAGATGCTCTATTAGAGTACACTTCAAACCCACCAGCTGTTCCTCGGAACCAACTCAACGGGACTTAACAATTATTCATCTGGTACATACCAGTTACAGTCTGATTTTATGTGAGCAATATTAAACAAGGACTAATTAATGTGCTTGGAACACTGCTCTAATGCCAGAACTGACATGAAAAAGCCAGCATGGAATACTGCATCCAGATATGAACATCACCACAGCACAACCAGTTTTGACCTCAGAGTGTCCTTGATCCTTACAGCTAAGCACGAACAAAAGACCACAATCTACTGGCCTCAGACTAGGATAGAGAAGACTCAGGAATTTCTCCAGGCACCTAACGGCTTCACAAAGACACCTCTCAGTCTGATGACTTTTCTGTTCACACTACTTCTCCAACAGATGCCATCTCATGACAGAAATGAGAAGAATTGTTCCATACAAAAAAATCCTTGTACTACTGCAGATTAAAAACGTACTGACTGGTGGCACCACCTTAGTTATGCAAATCTAAGCTGCCCAGTTCTAGACAGCCAATGCCTCCACTGGGCAGAGAACTGTTGAAAATGCTATGAGTGATAAAATTAAAACAGTTAATAATTTAGCCAGCTACACATTTTAAAAACAAGACAAAACATCTTTCTACTGCTCGGCTGCTCTCTCTACTGGCACTGCTGTAAACGTGACTGACTCCTTTGTCTTGCTTAGGTGGCTTGGTTTTACCTATCCTCCTTCCTACAAGCTGACAGGAGCGTTCGTTTTCTTGCTCCACCTTCCAGAATCTACCCACCAAGCAAAGTCAGGATGTCTCTTTCTCTCACTTAATATCACAGGCACTTAGAGTTTGACTAGTCATTCTGAAATTAATATGTAATTTTTAACCATTACCTATTTATGTAACTATTATCTCAAATGAAATTCTAAGCTCCTAAAAGACAGCTTTTCTTATTACATATTGTATACAATTAAATGGTATTCAAAACATTCCTGCTGACTTGAATTTGTTGAGTAATAGAATCTCAGGTTGAGAGAGCATTTAAAAGTTATGTAGGCCAATCATCTGAGTCACTATACTGAAAGCCTATGAAGTTAATTTATAGTAACAGCTATACTGTCTTATCATATGATCCAGTACTTCCACTTGTATGCATGTTGTTGTTGTTGTTAAGTGCCTTCGAGTCGGTTCCGACCCATAGCGACCCTGTACAGGTTTTCCGAGGGTGTAAATCCTTACTGGAGTAGAAAGCCTCATCTTTCTCCGGCGAAGCAGCTGGTAGTTTCGAACCGCTGACCTTAACGTTCGCAGCCCGATTCGTAACCACTACGCTACCAGAGCTCCTTCAAAAGAATTAAAATGTATACTGTTGTTGTTTAGTGCCATCGAGTCAGTTCCAACTCACGGCGATTCTGTATGCTAGGGGCTTCAAAATGTTCATGGGCAAATGGATTAAGAAGATAATGCAATTTTTCCATGTACTTTTTGAAGTCTCCTCATATTCATGCAAAAATCTGTATACAGATGTTCACAGGAATCAAAAGGTGGAAACAACCTAAATGTGGCAGAGCCACACAGTACAATATAACTGATCATAAAAAAGAATGATGCTTTAGAACATGTCACAATATGTGAGCCTTAAAAACATTATGCTAAGTGGAAGATGCCAGACACAAAGGGTCACCTACTATATGCTTCCACAGATATGAAATGTTCAGGACAGCTAAGTCCACAGACAGAAAACAGGTCCATGGAAGCAGGTGCTGACAGAAGGAACACACACTGGAGAAGAACTACTGAATGGAGATGAACAAAATGTTATGACTAGAATGTAAGCCAATTAACTGTACAACACTTGAAAATGGTGAATTTTATCAATGGATAAAAAACAAAAATATTATTGTGGGTGGGAGATATATACACGAGTATGTACTGAAGCATGCTGGCTAGCTTTAGATCATGGTATTAACTAACCCAAGTGACAACCAGTATTCCTCCAAAGGATTAGGATAAGGAATCTGCCACCAAAGGATGAAAAAAAAGAATATCTAGTAACAGCCAAATGACAAACATCTAGTGAAAGAAGAAGGCTATGGCACAAGCATCAGAGAACCTGAAATAATTCTTCTTTAAGAAATTAATAAATGATCAATGTGAAAGTATCCATATGAAGCTGATTTTTAATCCTTATGAAATTAAGACAGACAAAATCATTTTACACATGAATATTTGTTTTAAATTTACTGATTCTTTCTGAGAACCTATAACTGAACGGTCAGTACTTGATTGAACTATGGTTATGGAGTTAAAAACAATAGTCAAACATGTTAAGAGTAACAGGTACCTGACAAGTCCTACCTACCACCACATAAGCAGCTTTTAAACAACACAAAACATTACCAGACAACTGTTTCAGGCATTAGACAACAGCTTAGGGCTATAACCCCTGAGAGAAGGGAGACAAAGCAGGGGAGCCCTCAGATCATGCTGTCTGTCTGCCTGGTAGCACTTTCTGAATGGTAGTAGATGGAGGGGGAACGGAAACAACTAAACACTGATCCTGGTAAATTTAGGAAAGAGATCAGAGTTTGGAGAAGAAGCAACAGCAGCAATCTGAGGGAATTACACCAAGAAAAACATTCAAAACCAAACATAGGCATACATGTTGTTGCTGTTAAGTTCCATCAAGTCAGTTCCAACTCACAGTGAGCCTGTCTAGGACTTTTGAGGAGCAGCTGATGGGTTTGAACCACCAATCTTGCGGTCAGCAATCTAGTGCTTATCCTACAGCACCACACCAGGGCTCCCAAGTTAGTCTGCATTTGTACATCAAATTGTGTCAGCGCCGCTAAACAGTGATCTATATGTTAGGCAAACACAGACAATCGTTTAGTCACATGGATGCAAAGCCAAGTTGAGAAAAGACAGCTTTTCAACAATTGATACCAACACAATCTACTATCCATATACAAATAAGTGAACTCAGATTCATACTGCAAACCACACATCAACATGAGTTCTACATGGACCATAAAGGGAGAGATGACAAAGGAGGATGAGGAAGCTTTGTAGGCAATTTATGTGTTCTATACCTTGAGCGTTGGGGTCCTGGTGTAACACTGTGGGTTAATGCACTGGACTACAAAGTCGGTTTGAACCACAAGGTCAGTGGTTCAAATTCACCAGCTGCTCCACAGAAACCGTGTACAGGGTCACTATGGGTTGGAACTGACTCGATGGCACTTAACAACAACAACCTTGAGTGTGGTAATAGCTTTATAGGTGAATGCCAATGTCAAAACTTACCAAACTGTACACTGTAAATATGTGCAATTTTTTGTACATCCAGAGAGATGTTGATTAAATCTCAAGAAAGGTGTTTTTAAAAATAAATGGGGTTTCAGAATTAGACTGGAGTAACATGTGGCATTACAATGTGGCGCTGTAGGATTAGTACTGGACTGTGAACAAGGTCGACAGTTCAAACTCATCAGCCACTCCTTGGAAACCCTTTGAGTTGGAATCGACTTGACAGCACTTAACAATTACAACAATATGTTGCTGTCACGTCCCTGGTGGGGTTACGTCGGAGGGTCTTTTTACTCTTTAAGAGGCACACTTTGGTATGGGGGTGGGAGGAGCTGCAGTTTGCTCTTGGTGGTTCAGGAAAAATTATTTTCCTCTATTCTTATAACTTTCCTCTAAATTTGAAATTTCAAAACAAAGAGTAAGATCATATGGAGCTATTATGAGCAACTTTATACCAATGAGTTTGAAATTTTGACGAGACATACACATTCCTCCTAGAGGAAAACATTATCTAGAATGATACAAGAAAGTGTCCAAAAATTTGGTAACTAGTAAGAAATCCAAAATATAATAAAAAACCTTCCTAACAGAGTAAACCCCAGAATAGATGTCTATCAATGAATTCAGCTGAACATTAGCAAAGGAATAATGAAAATTTGACAAACTCTGAGAAAATAAGACTCCATGTTATGAGTCAGCATAACCTGGATATAAAAAACAAAGACATTAAGAGAAAGTAAAGGTACAGGGTAATCTCACTCATGAACATGTGCAAATAATCCAACACAAATATTTGTAAACCAAATTCCATTTATATAAAAGACAAGTTGGGTTTTCTTCAGAAATGTAAAGTTAGTTTGAATAAGTAAAAGAAAAAGATCAATAGATACAGAGAAAACTTTGAGTAAAATCCAATTTTTTTTTTTTTTTTTTTTAAAAACAACACCTCAGCAGAAAAGGAACAGAAGGCACCTTTACTTTGACAGAGGACTATTAAAAAACATCAAAGACAGTAAAAATCTGCTTAAGATAGGAAGATACGCTCTTCTAAGTATCAAGATGTATTCTAAAATGATAGTGATTAAGACAGTTTGATGTTAGCACAACAGACAGCTAGGCCAATGTAACAAAGGGACGGGGTGGGGGGGTGACTGTCTTACAAAAAGCACTTGGCATCTTCTGGAGTGATGGGAATGCTGAGCATCTTTATCACAATAAAAAAAAAAAAAAACATCAATGAGGCAAAAACCACCTATTCCTTACAAAGTTGCTGTCAAGTCTTCATAGCAGCATTACTTGCCCATTAACAGAATAGAAAGTAATTTATGATATCAGCCAAATTATACCTACTACCCGTAAGGCATGAGGCTGTAAATCTTTACAAAAGTAGATTGCCACATCTGTCTTCCATGGATCAGCTGGTGGATTTGAACTGCTGACCTTTCAGTTAGTAGCCCAATGCTTAACCTATTACATCACCAGGGCTCTTTAAATTATGGTTTGCTATACCGATTCCTGGTGTGGGGCTGTAGGATAAGCACCACACCACAAGGTTGGTTTGAACTGTAAGGGAGGTGATTCAAACTCACCAGCTGCTCCTCAAAACCTGTACAGGGTCGCTATGAGTCGGAAATGACGCGATGGCACTTATCAACAACATATGAACTTGAAGGCACACAACAACAAACAAAACTACAAGGTTGTCTATTCAAACCCCTCACCACTCTTTGGAAATCATACACATGGATCGCTATGAGTTGGAATCAATTTGACTGCACTTAACAACAACATACAATAAGAAATCCTGGTAGCATTGTGAATTATGCATTGGACTGCTAACCTCAGGGTCAATAGTTCTAATCCACCAGTTGCTCTGGGGGGAAAGATGAGGCAATTGGCTCCTATAAAGACTTTCAACCTTGGAAACACTATATAGGGTTGCTGGGAATTAGCGCCAACTTGACAACACACAGCAGCCTACAGCAATTGGAAAGCACCCTGGTGGCATAAGGGGTTACGTGTTGAGCTGCTAACTGCAAGGTCAGCAGTTTAAATACACCAGAAACTCTGAGGAAGAAAGATAAGGCTTTCTGCTCCTATATAGATGTACAGGCTTGGGAACCCTACATAGGGTCGCTATGAGTCAGAACTGATTCAACAGCACACAACAACCACCAGCAGGCAGCAATGGAGTCCTGGTGTGCTACTGAAGGACAAACACTGAACTGCTAACCGCAAGGCTGGCAGTTCAAACCCACCAGCCACTCCTGGGAAGGCCTAACACGACTTAGCCAAATCGGACTAGACGACACTTAACAGGAAACAGCAATGGAAAGCCTTGGTAGCTCACTGGGCTAAGTAAGTAGTAGGCTGCTAAACAAAATATCAGAGGTTCAAACCCACAGCCTCTGAAACCCCAAGGAGCAATTTTACTCTATCCTACAGGGTCACGAGAAATTGGAATCGCCTCCACAGCAATGGGTGTGTATACAGCAATAAATATGAGTGAACTTCAGGCGACACACAAGGATGAACCTTAGAAACACAGGAAATAAAAGAATTCAGACTCAAAAGGACCTACACCTCACTTATCAACGATCTTACCAGTGCACATTTCACACTTACAAGTCAAAAAAGATACTCCCCAATTATTCTGCACATTATCAAGGTATATCGGGCAGTAAAGAAGACCAAGGTACATGGCAAGACTAACACTGACGGGGACAGCTAAGGTTGTAGGTCAGCTTGGCTGGGCCTTGAGTCTCAGTGATTTGGCAGTTAGGTAATGATGTAGCCATCTTCCACTTTGTGATCTGTGGTCATCTTCCATTTTTGCATCATGCTGATTTTAACAACCTGGTCTTTAGACCCTAACCATGTCAGTAAGCGAGGAATGGGTATATACTGCTTGAGTCCATTTAAATAAACTTCCAAAGCTGGCAAAATCATATGATAGCTTTGGAACTATAACCACAACGCTACAAGTTAAGAGTAGTAGTTATGTCTGAAAACAAGGGATGAAGTAGTGATTAGGATGGGGCATGAAGGGGAGGTTCTGGAAATCTTTTGCTGCATGAATGTCTGCTTTGTGATAAAACTCACTGAGCTGCAAATGTATGTTCACTTTTCTTTGTGTAATTCTTTACAATAAAAGTCTAAATACACACAAACACCACCACAAGAAGACTGATACCAAGCTACACTGACCTTGCTATATTCAGAACATGTGCCCTGTTTAAAATAAAAATTGAAACCCAATTCAACTCTAGAGCTTGCTAGAATGAAATAAATTAGTGAACTTTTCACTCTGTGACTTGATTAATCAAACAAAATGCTTAGCTACATATAAATGTTAGCAGATCAAGTGAAGCTATTTTAACCAAGAAAACGATCAGCCTCACTACTGTGGAACACAATATGTCATAGGTACGGCGGCCATTCAACACTCCTGGTGTGGTGCTGTAGGCTCAGCACTGGACTGCAAACCACAGGGTTGGCAGTTCACACCCACCAGCTGCTCCTCAGAAACCCTATGCAGGGCCGCTATGAGTCAGAACTGACTTGACAGCATTTAACAAGAACCCTGAACACTAACACATAAAGAGACTTCTGTTTGTTGTTATGGTTAATGTGCTGGACTGCAAAGATAGTTTGAATTGCAAGGTCGGCAGTTCAAGCTCACCAGCTCTGGCTCCTTGGAAACGCTGGTCACTATGGGTCATAACCGACTCAATGGCACTTAAACACAATTAGGAGACTGGATGCTGGATAGTCTAAAAGTAAATTAAGAGTCAGCAACTGACTCGATGGCACTTAACAACAAGAACAACATTAAATATGAAGGAAAAACCAGAGAGCCTACAGATAATTTGCAGTTGGTGAGATAACAATGCAGGTGAACTGACTACACCACCCTGTAATGATGGCATTCTAACTCGCGTATGTACTGTGAGCGTGGCTAGAAGCCCATCTCATTTATCTTAAAGGAGCGAAAGAAGGAATGGTGGAAAACTAAGATGGGCCCCAGTGAGCTCTGCTTTACTTCCAGATGAACAGCTTTCCCACTGTCATATATATTTTTTAATATGAACTCCAAAGGCACAGGAACATGAAAACCAGCATTTATTTCAACTGCTGAGAACTGTTTTAAAAAAAAAAAAAAATGAAATAGATAAACACAGCTAAAAATCTAACAAGACACTACCTCTGTTTTCTTTCTCATTTACCAGGAAAACAATAGTATCCTAAAACATTTAGCACTAAAATGTTTTTTTGGCAAGGGATCATTTAGAAGAAGAATTCTCAACATTAAAAAAAACCTGATTTATAAGAAAAGAGGCAATTATATCTTTATTAATAAACTCCTATCATCTCTTCAACATATGGTATTAAGAAAATGGATTATCCACATGTAAAATATTGAAGTTGAACTATCTTACATCATATACAAAAATTAACTCAAAATGGATCAAAGGTCTAAATTTTAAACGTAAAACCATACAATCTTAAGAGCGAAAGGAAAAATTTCAGCCTTAGATTTAAAAACAGTTTTAAAAAATCCAGTCAACAAAGGAAGAATCAGGTATATTTGATTTTATCAAAACTTGTATGTATCATAAGCCCACTCACTACTGTAAAAGCTTAAGAAAGGCTACCTACCCATATTAAAAGGTTCTATTAGTAGATATGGGAGGGAGGGGACGATGGAGCACAGGGTAGGGGATAGACACATCACAGTTCGGGTGTTGGGAGAGCAAAACACAAGAAAGGGGAAGGGGCTGGAAGAACAAGGAGACAGAACACTTAGGCAGGTTTGAAAGGGCTAAGTGGGACAGAGGTAAATAGTGATGTATGCTCAACCTTGAAACAACATGGTTCTGTGATACAGGGATCGAGGCATAGTAGAAAAGTATGAAATGTTAAGATGCTTGACTGTCTTATGAATATTGGTTTCCCTTGGCTATTATTGTAAAATACATACTTCAATGAGAGAGAAAGAAATATCTGGAAACATTATTATAGAAAGCTTGTAAGCCTGTCTTCAGCCTATAACTAATATAGTTTTTATTATATTATTATACAGCCAATAATAAAAGGGGTACTAGAACTTGCCCAGTGAAAAGAGGCTTCTTGAAGAGCCTTTATAGTGTATAAGACTTGATAGGTGGAATCTTGAGCCCCCTTCAGAACCATCTGAGGTGGGACATTCCCACTTAAAAGGACATGCAGACCAGCCTGGAGCAGAGTAACAGAAGATACTTCTTGAAAAAAAGACCAGCAGGAAAAATCCAAAACAAATATGGCAGTCTGACTGGCTACTACAAGAACAAGCAAGTTGTTCGCCGGGTGAGCCATCAAGGCAAGTAATCGAGTCCCTTCTAAACAAATCCCTCTCCAAGACTGAAACTCAAAAGGAACATATGAGCAGGCATGTAAGCTTTCTGGTGACCACAATGATCTATTGATGAGTGCAAGCGGGGAAGTGCAGCAATGAAGATATGGGCTGAGTTCGACCACGTTCCATAGACTCCCGTTGACCTGGAGATGAGAGAGAGAGAAGAAGGGCTGGTTGGTCTGAAGTGTGGTGAGACTTGGGGACTCCTGGGCCCATGGACAAGGGCATAGCCATGGAGGGCTAGAGCTGAGAGTGAAGTGTCCAGCTGATATGACATGAGGGGAGACGCACAAAAACCTCCAAACTTGCAGATAGTACCATTTGACCTAGCTCTGATGGCTAGATGATCAGAACTCAGATAGAGGAAGATAAAAAAATTCTGATGAAGGAAACAAGTATAAATTGCTACAATTTGATGAACTTGACTTATACTTATGGATGTAGTAGCTCAAAATACCAACTGAGAGGGAAGGAATCTTCACATCAAAGAATGCCCATCCCCTCTGTACAAAAGTTGATAGGGATGGGCAACTTAGACGTTGTTGTTGTTGCTGTTGTTAGGTGCCATCGAGTTGGTACTGACTCATAGCACAGCAGAACGAAACACTGACTGATCCTGGGCCAACTCACTACTGTTGCCACGCTTGAGTCCACTGATGCTGCCACTTGGCCAGTCCATCTTGTTGAGGGTCTCCCTCTTTTTCTCTGACCCTCCACCTTACCAAACATGATATCCTTCTCCAGAGACTGGTCCCTCCTGACAATATGTCTTAAGTATGAGAGATGAAGTTTGGCCATCTTGGCCTCCAAGGAGCACTCTGGCTGTACTTCTTCCAAAATGTATCTATTGGTTCTTTTGGCAGCTCATGGCACTTTCAATATTCTTCTCCAACACCCTTAACTAAAAAGCATCAATTCTTCTACGGCCTTCCTTATTCACTATACAGCTTTTGCATGCATATGAAGTTACTGAAAATACCATGGCTTGGGTCCAGTGCACCTTAGTCCTCAAGCTGACAGCTTTTCTCTTCAACACTTTTAAAGAGGTAGCCAATGTCTAAGTTCCACCACTCGTGTGTCAGTTTGTCGTACTGCGGTGGCTTGTGAGTTGATGTGATTATGAAAGCTATGCCACCAGTATTTTAAATACCAGCAGGGTCAACCATGGTGGACAGGTTTCAGGTGAACTTCCAGACAAAGACAAACTAGGAAGGAGTGACGAACTACTTCCGAATATTAAGTCACTGAAAACCTTAGGAATAGCAGAGAAACACTGTCAGATACAGTTCCAGAAAATGAGCCCCTCAGGATGGAAGGCACTCAAAATGCAACTGGGGAAGAGCTGCCTCCTCAAAGTAGAGATGACCATGATGACGCAAATGGAGTAAAGCCCATGGGAGAAAAGCCCTCGGGACCTTCATTTGCTGATGGGAAATGAAGAGAAACAGCTGTGAACATACATTGAAAATCGAACATGGAATATACGAAGTATGAATCTAGGAAAATTTGGAAGTTGTTAAAAATGAAATGGAATGCAAAACATCAATATCTTAAGGATTAGTGAACTGAAATTGACTGGTATTGGCCATTGTGAATCTGATGACCACATGGTTTACCATGCCAGAAACAACAAATTGAAGAGGAATGGTGTTACATTCATTGTCAAAAAGAACATATCCAGATCAGTAATGAGGTACAACGCTGTCTGTAATAGGATAATATACATGTGCCTGCAGGGAAGCCCAAGGAGCTCTTTTAGTGTAGTGGTTATGAGTCGGGCTGCCAACCTCAAGGTCAGCAGTTCAAAACTACCAGCTGTTCCACAAGACAAAGATGAGGCTTTCTGTTCCTGTAAAGATTTACAGCCTCGGAAACCCTGTACAGGGTGCTATGAGTCGGAACTGACTCCACAGCACATAACAACAAGAAACTACAACAGGGAAGCCCAGTTAATACCACTATTATTCAAATTTACACACCAATCACTAAAGCCAGTGAGGATGAAATAGAAGAATTCTACCAACTTCTTCAATCTGAAATTGACCAAACATGCAATCAAGATAGACTGATCATTACTGGTGATTGGAATGCAAAGGTTGGGAGCAAAGAGGAAGGATCAGTAGTTGGAAAATATGGCCTTGGTTATAGAAATGATGCTGGAGAACGCATGATAGAATTCTGCAAAACCAATTATTTGTTTATTTCAAATACCTTCTTTAGACAGAATAAGTGACAATTATACACATGGACCTCACCAGGTGGAATGCATAGAAATCAAATTGACTACATCTGTGGAAAAAGACAATGGAAAAGCACCATATCATCAGTCAAAACAAGGACAGGTGCAGACTGTGGAACAGACCATCAATTACTCACATGCAAATTCAAACTGAAGTTGAAGAAAATGAAAACAGGTCCACGAGAGCCAAAATATGACCTTGAATATATCCCACCTGAATTTAGAGATCATCTGAAGAACAGATTTGATACATGAAACACTATAGAGTGAAGACCAGAAGACTTGTGGGATGACATCAAGAACATCAAACATTTATTTTGACATTAGTTACCTAAAAAAAAAAAGGGGGGGGGGGGACGACACTATAAAGGCATGAAGTGACTGGCTTACAAGTTTTCAAGAGGGAGTTTAGTTTCAGAGTATATGGGGGAAGGTAGAATCCCCACTGAATAGTTTTCATCTCGTCTAGATGCTGCCACTTGGCCAGTAATTGTTACCACGACTAATTGAGACTCTCACAACTGTAAAGTAAAAGTTTTGTAACAAAAAGGGAAGCAGTAGTTAATCATACAGTCCAGGAACAGAGGACTCTAGGACCATCAAGGGAGAAGAGCATGAGCAGAATGTAGGACCCTATCCAGAGAATTAGTGACACCAGAGATGATGACTTGGAGAGACAGAACAGCTGAGGACTCTACTCTTGGAAAGAGAAAGGCTGTGTGCTGGCAGCCAGGAAGCAAGCTTGCAGAATGTGTCCTTTGGTTGTTTAAATGATTATATATTCCTGAGTGTTTTTATGTACATCCAAATAAAAAAATTTTTTTAAAGGAGAATAGAAACAAATACTGCTAAATGATAATGCACAAATACTGCAATGAAATGATGAGTATAAAACCGATGTTCTCCCAGGTAAATTATTACTCAATTCACAATAAAAACTTTAAAAAGAAACACTTATACGCATCAAAGAATTGCTACCAGTTGAGTAAAAAGACAACCCCAGAATGGGAGAAATATTTGTAAAGTATCTATCTGATAAAAGGTTTATAAGCCAGGATATGTATAAAACTCTTACAAATGAAACAACAAAGACAAGTAACTCAGTTTTAAAATAAGCCAGTATGTAGCAGTTCAAACCCACCAGCTGCTCCTCAGAAACCCTATATAAGGTTCGCTATGAGTCAGAACTGACTCAATGGCACTTAACAATAACAATAATATAATAATCAGTCCCACAGAGAATGGAAGAAAAATATGGAGAACTCAAATTCTTTAAAAAAAAATCAAACTGGAATAGTAGAGGACAGAATTCCTCTTGAGACCAGTGCCCCAGACCCTCTTTAACCTAGAACTGAACCTCTCTCCTGAGACCAGTTTAAGTGAAGCAGCAGATGGCACACAAAATAGAGAACAGTACCTGTAAGACCGGTGCCCTTCTCAACAACCATCAACATGAGGGACAAAGGTCAACAACATCTGAACTGCAAGGGGGCAGGCAGGCCGCAGGAAAACTAGAGCACCGCTCTGAGGACAGCACAATGAAGGAGACAGCTGACCACTATGTCCAATGGAACCAATGTCAATGACTTGGTGGAGAAATTGCCAAATGCTAATCTAGCATACTGCATAGATTTTCACTAAAAAACTCAATAAAATATTATTTTATAAAAGCGCCAAACCCATTCATTGACAGAGTTGATTCCAACTCATAGCAACTCTGCAGATCAAATTAGCACTACTCAGTGTTTCCAAGTCTAATTCTTTATGGAAGCAGGCCGCGACATCCTTCTCCCATGGAGCGCTTAGTGGGTTCCAACAGCCAACCTTCTAGTTAGCAGCTAAGTGCATATCCACGACACCACCATGGCTCCTATTAAAAACAGGCTTTGAGTACACTTTGAAAAAAAAGTGTGTGATTTTTCGAATATAAAACTGATGATATGCTCTGTACCCCTTCATTCAATTTATAGTAAAAAGGGGAAGAAAAGGGGACAAAGGACTTGAATAGGCCTTTTCCCAAAGACACACAAATGGACAATAAGCACATGAAAAGATGAATGACATCAAATAATCATTAGGAAAATGCCAGTCAAAACCACAATGAGCTACTACTTCACAACCACTGACATAGCCAGAATTTATTTTTTTAATTTTTAAAAAGGAAAACAACAAATGTTGGCAAGCATGTGGGAATGTACAATGCTGTAGGCACTGTGGTATGCAAATTTGGTGGTTCCTCGAAAAACTAAACTTAGAAACTATCCAGTGTCCTAGCAATCCACTCCGAGGTATATACCCAAAAGAACGGCTAGCTGGGCCTCAAACAGGTACTTGCATTGGCATGTTCAGAGCAGCATTACTCACAACAGCCAAAAGGTGGAAACAACCCAAATGTCCATCAACTGGTGAATGGACGAACAAAACGTCACGGAATCCTGGTGTGGCACTGTTAGAAAAACACTGAACTGTTAACCACAGGATCAGCGGCTCTAACTAGTCCCTCCTTGGAAACCCTATACAAGATTGCTGAGTTGGAACCAACTCAATGGCACTCAACAACAAGAAGTAAAGGAACAGTATTTTACCATTAAAAGAAATGAAGTCCTGGTAAGCATTACAACATGGATGAACCCTGGAACATGCTAGATGAAATAAACCAGACACAGAAGAACAAATACTGTAAGATTTCCCACCTAGATAAAATATCTAGAATAGGATAAATTCACAGACATAGCAGGTTAAGTGTTTACTAAGGACTGAAGGCAGGAGGGAGTGGGGAGCTATCATTTAATGGGTATAGGGTTTTTGTTTGGGGTGATAAAAAGATTTTGGAAATAGTGGTAATGGTTATATGACAAATACTGTGACTGAAATTAATGCTATTTAATTATACATGAAAACATCAACATAGCAAATTTTAAGCTATCCATTGATCAAAATAAAAAAACTCATAGAAAATAAGCAAGCTGGTGTACCTTGGGTCATGGGGAAGGCTGTGTATATTAGGGAGGCTGGCAAAACAATGATGAAGACAGGTGAAGACACAGAGGAACGCAAAGTTGAAAGGCAATTAGAAGGTCCCAGATGGAGACAATGTGGAACAAAACTCTCAGAAAGAGACTGCAGAAACCTAAGACTACGGCCCTCAGCCACCTTTCAGGTCTGGAATGGAACGTACTTCATGGCCCAATTTTCAACCAATTGGTGAATATGTACATGGGGGGACAGCAACACTACTGAGGTGTGCTCACCATGGATGAGATTACCCATTCAAGATCAAACAGGCAAGATTTACCTGAAGACCAGGTTCAGAGGGCTGGGAAAGAGGGTGCAACGGAAATAAGCACAGGGAGGAAGGGGGATAACTGTTGGTACATGAAGAGTTTGCAGTCACTGAAATGAAACAAAGTGTGTGATTTGCTGGATGTGATTTGTTGGACTTATACATGAAAACATATTGGTAATGTTTTCATGTATATAACACTGATGATCTGTTCTGTAAACCTTCACTCAATTCACAATAAAGTTTCTAAATAAATTATATGATAAACAACTTTCAATCTTCTTAATCAAAAGAAATAAATGGAAATCTAAAATCACTGGTTATATCAGATAAAGAGATTTTCAATTTCTGAATTCACAGGAACTTTCATTACGTTAAAAAGGAAGACTATATATTAGGTGAATGTCATACCATAAGGCTTTTCTTCCGTTATTTTCCCTGTAGAATCTAGTGTATCAGTAGCTTTTCCCAGCTCTCCAATGGCAATATACCTCTAAAGAAAACCGAGAAAGAAAAATTGGCCATAAAGTAAACAAAACAGTTGAACAATGAAGTTTATATAAAATTTTGCTAGTACAACCAACATGATACAAAATGAAGGCAAAAATAAGAGATGGCAATTATATGTTTTGATATGCAGGAAGTATCTGTGCAAGCTTAGAAACATTAAGAAGCTACCCACACAAGCCAACATGAAAGAAATACCAGATTTTATTGAAAAAAGACAGCTTATAACCACTTATCTTAAACAAGTCTTTGAAAACCAATTTTATACAAGGCAGTTTTGCTTTTTAATAAAAATTCTCAAATAGACTCGAGTAGAGAGAACAATACAAGTCGTTCTGTTAGCGTAGTGGTTACGAATCAGGCTGTTAACCTTCAGGGTCAGCAGTTCGAAACTATCAGCTGTTCCGTGGGAGAAAGAGCCGGCTTTGTGCTCTCGTAAAGATTTCCAGCCTCGGAAACCCTGTACAGGGTCGCTATGAGTCAGAATCGACTCCACGGCACATAACAACAACAACAACAGAGAGAACAATACAGTAAACCCAGACTCAAGTTTGACCATACATGATTAAAATACAAAACTAAATCAACATACAATTCCTTACATGAAATAACACAAATGTTAGTAAGCACTAAATCATGCACACAAGCAAAATTTAATATGTAAAAACTGAGCAAGCTAATCCAGCAAAATACAAAACTACTAAGAGGGAGCATACTTAACTAGTATATGTGTTCCCTTAATAAAGAGAAATGGACACTTCTTAAACTCTCTTCAAGGAAAAAAGTCAATTCTAAGAACTGATCATCACTCACACATGAAACATTTCACTCTTAGCTACTGGTCGTAACCAACTCGAGAGCACTCAACAACAACTCAACTGAGGAGTGGCTTACTTATCTCAACTTATAATACTTATTTTTTTCATTACACACTTTTGGTCAAATTCAGATTTATTTGGTGTTATCACATGAAGCAGGAAGGAGTACTGGTGGCTCAATGGTTAAGTCTAGACTCCAAACCGAAAGATCAACAGTTCAAATCCACCACCTGCTCTGCAAGAGAAAGTTGTGGCAGTCTGCTTCCGAAAACATTACAGCCTAGGAAACCCCATGGGGATATTCATAGGATTGCTAGGTCAGAAAAGACTTGACGGCAATGGCTTGTCACACAAAGAAGTGAGAGAAAAAAAACAGGTTCTACTGAAAATAATCTGTACTGATGGTTAGTTCAAAGAACTTTGCAAAATAATAATGATAAACCCATTATGCTAGTGAAGCGAACAATGGCAAAAATGAAAAAAAAAGAAAACTCCAATCCCTACAAACGTGCAGACATCTGTGGTGCTGGGGGAGATAAAAGCATTGGATCACAAAGTCGGTCTGAACCACAAGGTTAATGGTTCAAACTCACCAGCCGTTCCTTGGAAACCCTACACAGGGTTGCTGAGTGAGAACCAAATCAACGGCACTTAACAACGAGTGCCTTTTAATAAAATCACCCTCAAATTGTATTGTTGTTGTTAAGTGCCGTCGAGTCGGATCCGACCCATAGCAACCCTATACAGGGTTTCCGAGGAGCGACTGGTAAGCCTGAACTGCCGACCTTGCAGTTCAGATGGCTGTGCAGCCTGGCGCCACACCAGGAATGCAGACTTATTATTATTGAGTTTTACAGTATGTGGCGGTGGTGGTGGTCATGTGCCGTGGAGTCAGAACCAACTCGTAGCGACCCTGTACAGGGTTTCTGAGGCTATAAATCTTTAAGGGAGCAGAAAACCCCCGTAAAGATCATCTTTCTACCACGGAACTGTTAACCTTAAGGTTCGCAGCCCGATTCATAACACTTTTACAACACAAAGGGAAAAAATGTGCATTTGAAATTCAGTTAATATTGACAATACTTAGTTTGTGGTAACTAAACATCGTATGAGACACTTGCTTTACTCCTGTCTTTCGAGGCAATCACCTCAATTACACAGTAAGTAAGAGAAGTCTAGCAGAACAGGTGGGAAGGGCACAGATCGAGCTGCAAACTGGTTGGGTTTGAATCCTGCCTCCACCAGAGCTGAAAAAAGAGGTTAAGTTGGTCTCTCCTAAAAGAGCTTCATTTTTTTTTTATCTTAAAATGGGGATAACAGTACCTCAGGAAAAGCAGCGTAGAGTTTAGAACACTGTTCATTAAAAGAAAACAGACTGCCTCATAGGAACAGTGACTCATCTGGTTACTCTTGAGCTCCCAGAAGGAGCAATAATGTGACAAAATGTCTTCTTTTTGCCTTCAAAAAGAAGACATTCATAGTTGCATAAGAAAAACACAATGCAATCCTGTATATTGTGTCTTGAAATGTTCAAACCAACCAAGAGGTGCCTCACCCCAGGAGACCTCTCACTCTGCTTCTGAGAGGTCAGTCATGAACATCCTATGGAGACATTCGACTCTGCACACAGGGGGCCCTCAGGAGTCAGAATCCAATGGACCATAACCAAGGGGGCAGTTGTTGTTAAGTGCCATGGAGTCGGTTCCAACTCATAGCAACACTGTATAGATAGGGTTACTGAGGAGTCAACTGATAAGCTTGAACTACTGACCTTGTAGTTCAAATGGACCTTGCAGTCTAGCGCGTTAACCCACAGCACCACACCAGGTGCTACCCAACTGTTCCCAGAAACCTTAACAAGCCCATTTGCAAATAATGTTCACTCAAGTCTTAAGATTTCTTCCAGTGGTAAAAACAAAATCTATAACCAATATTTATGAACACTTTGAAAGTACTTTTGATAAAAATTTAATCTTCAACACACTTAAAGGTAAAATCTTAAATGGTTTAATTCTTTCAGAGTGAAAGCATGAGAAATACAAATAGCTAATAAGACAGTAACAGCTATTGCTGCGATGTGCCGCACCCAGAACTAGGTTTCTGTAACAAGATGCACCTGGGATTTCCAAACTCTGTTTGCGTCATCTGAGGATCAGCGATTTCACAGTATGACACTCAGTTTCCCTAGCTGAATACCAAAATGGTGACAAATAAAACTGAAACCAAAGTCAATGATAGCTTTACATTTTCAGTCATCAAACTTCTGGAAATAAAACTTTCAAATAACAGATAATGTGTGTGTGTAGTTTTCAGGGGGAAAAATACAGAAATACTATTCCAATGAACTCAACATTTTTATCTTGGTGGTAAACACTAATATTACATAATGCAAATATATGTATTTTTGTTATTATCATAAAGTAATTTATTCACTGAAAAGATTCTGGAAAATAGCTAATAATATGAAAAAAAATTAAAACCATCATAATTCTATAGCAAAGCTACCATTTTCTATTTTGGAGTTTAGAATCAAATATTAAGCAACTGCTTAATAAAACTGCTGGAAAAAAGAATCTAAACGCTGTATATTTAAACACAATGTACAGATTTACTACATAATACTCTAATTTTTTTCATTCTAATAAAACTTTCATTCTGTTGTTTTATCACCATCTTATTGATTGCGGAGTGAACCATGTTTCACGTATCTAAGGCAATTAATCGTTTCTAAGTAAACAGCACAATACTTTATACCAACGGGTGACTAAAATGGAGATGTTACATGCATTTTCACGCCAGTGTTTTTCATTCTTAAGTTAACTTGGATCACTGCCACTCAGAGTGTGGTCCCCAGGCTAGAACCAGTACAGGGCAAGATCTTTCTTTTTAAAAAAGGGGATATTTTTCTAGCAATTTGACATTGCATTAACAAATTCATTATATTTCACAAAAGTCATCAACCTGGCTGGAATGAATTGGATATTTTCTATAATAGGTTTTTCACCAGATTGTTTTAGAAGAAAATTTTAGATAAAATTTGATTATTCTGCCAACTATTTATATTCCACTTAGAACAATGGTTTAAAAATCTTTTTTTTTTTTTTTTTTTATTTAATCCAGGAACTTGATGAAATTCTTCTCTATCTGTGGGCCTCAATCTTCCTTCCACAGGCATTTTCACGGCTCCTGACCTCAGCTTTTACAACCAGCACCTACCTGTGGTAGAGATGTAGGATAAATACTTGACTGCTATCCAAAAGGTTGGTAGTTCAAACCCACCGGCACTCCTTCGTTATTGTTGTTAAGTGCCACTGGGCTGGTTCCAACTCAGAGACCCTGTATAGAGTTTTCAAGGAGCAGGTGGTGAGTTTGAACTACTGACCTTGCAACAACAGAAACAATGATCAGAAATTACAGTGCAGTGGGTTCTGTAAAATAAGCACTGGACTGCAAACAAGGTTGGAGGTTCGAGGCCCCTAGTCACTTGATAGGTGGAGAAGTAAGAGATGATGAGCCCTTCTGCACCCACAAAGCTGTACAGCCTTGAAAACCCTATAAGGGTTGCTATAATTCAGAACCAACCCGCTGGCAGACAACCACCACCACTAATGAGAATACAGATAGTTTTCTGTCTTTTGGAACTTGAAAGATCTGAGTAGTGATGCAGTAGTTCTCATAAGGACGAACTGAGAGGCCCACAGAGGTTGAGCCCTGTGCCATCTTGACTTCTGTTTCAGTGCTGAGGAGAACTAACTCACTGATACCAGCACCATCTCAGGTCTAATGTTTCTCCTGCCTCCGTATAGCTTTTTCTTTCTCCCTTATTAAAGGCCTTTAAAAAGGGATTTTTAAAATTTATTCATGATTATTGTCTGAGATTAAAAAATATATACATACAGCTTACCATTTTAAAAAGTTCCACTTTGTAATAAGCCATTTTAACTATTCACCCGAGGGCAGTAGAATTCTCACTTTCCATGTAGAAAATAAAAGTTTGATCCCAGGTCAATGCCCCTCAAGGGCAGCCACCACTATCCTGTCAGTGGAGACTTGTGTGATACTGAACACATGTCAGAGGAGTTTCCAGACAAAGACTAGGAAGAAAGGTCTGGCAACCTAGTGCCAAAAAAAACTATGGGGCCAACTTGACAGCTGCTAACAACAACCATTCAACAAATCACGTTTATAAAATGGTACCGTTGCTACAAAATTAAAAAAAAAAAATTGCCAAGAGAGTTAACGATCTTTAAGTTCCCTCTCAGATAATTATATGGAAAAAATATGTAATACTTTTTAAAACATTAACACTGTAGAATTTTTGTTTCTAGGACTCAAACTTATTTTTCAATGAAGAATTTTTAATTTATAGTCTTAATACGAGGGGGCTTCAAAAAAGTTCATGAAAAAATAGAATGAAGAGATAATGGAATTTTTCCATGACCTTTGAAAGCCCCCTTGTATTTTTTAATCTCAAATATCAGAATTAGAGATGCTGTGATTAATACTCAGGAATAATGGTACTTGTTCATGCAAGTGAAAGTTTATTTCGTAACTGACTTAAAACCCAATATACAGGCCATGAAGGAAAACATTTTCCAAAATTAGGAAAAACATTAAATGTTTTATAAGTCCGGACATTCTAGTACTCTTACCTTGGTCCCTGACAGCATATTGGTCAACATTTTTGTTCCCCTTCCAACTCCAACCACTACAAGTCAGAGAAAGAAATATTTATGATACTATTACATAACCTGTGTTTTAAAAATATCTGCATTTTTAAAAACCATAATTTCCTGGCATATACAACATTTAGTTGGAAAGAGCATATTTTTAACATAATTTGAAGACTCCTATTGCTCCAATCGATTGAACTTATCATGCAACTGAGAATTCTGGAGAGAGAGGGTAAAGGAGAGGACATATTTTCATCCATTCTCAATATGCTAAACATGGTAGAAATCTCAACTCAGCCAATTAGACAATGAAAACTTTTTGGACAATCTCAGGAAACTCACTGGAATTTTATAACAGCATCAGTGAAAAAAAAAACAGCACAATTAACCAGTTTGAGTGTCTGACATGAAAAAGGTTTTTGACAGAGTTCATTATTAAACAAAGCAAAAGCTATCATCACAGCTAGTGAACCATTTAAAGGTGATTAGTGCCCAGCAGCAAACCATCAAGAAAACATAACAAATCAACCTAATACAAAGAATAAGCAGGAAAAAAGTGGAAATGTGGAGAAATATGCTGAGCTACACCAAGTCTAAAGTACAATGGCCCACTTGTCTCTTCAAGTTCTAAGATTAGTTAGCCTTCATCACCACATTGTTTTCCATCTGCTCTGTGGAAAACAATCACTCAACAGCAAGCAAATTTGTGTAAAAACTGGAAGTATTTACCATCAATGGGCACAATTGTGTATAAGAAAAAATTAATAAACTATAACTACTCAAAGTTCAGAATCACAAGAAGAAACAGAGGAAATGGCAAAATGATTGGCGATGAAGGAATTACCATCAATATTTATAATCATTACCATTCTGAAAGTTTATCACATTATCAGTGAATTTAATAGAGCTAAATTTAAAAGTGTTTATTTACTCTCAAGTAATTCTTACCAACCTGAGTTAATAAAATCTACAGTTTTACAAAAAAAGATTATTATTTCTCACTTTCTTCACTAGTCATATCCTTTTCAAAACCTTGCTCACATATAAATACAGCTACTTCTTGTAGGTTCGTTTATCTTGAACCATTGAAGTTTCTATATGTGCGAAGTTTGTGAAAAAATACCAATGTCTTTTAATTCTATTTTCCCAAAATCTTTCTGAAACCACCTTTTAATGGTAACATAGATCAAGCAGTATGAAATAGTCCCAGTAGACTGCAAATGCAGCTCTGGTAGTGCAGTGGTTATGAGTCAGGCTGCTAACCTCAAGGTCAACAGTTTGAAACTACCAGTTGTTCCATGGGAAAGATGAGGCTTCCTGCTCTCGTAAAGATTTACAGCCTCGGAAATCCTATACAGGGTTGCTATGAGTCAGAACCGACGCCATGGCACACAGCCACCATCCCCAGACTGCAAACGGCACCGCTCTAGCCAGCCTATCTGGTTCAGTATCTTTCTGATATTAGTGGCTGTTACAGAAAACTTCTGGTCATCTCTCTTACCCAGAACTCCTTTGGCCGCACTGTCTAGAGTTCCGCCATGCCCAATTTTGAAAGTCTGCTTTTTCCTCTTGTTGCATTTTGGAAGAGGCATCCCAGCTTCTGAGAGTAATTAGAAGGAAAAACGCAATTACCAACACAAATTAATAGGAGCTCCAGAAATATAAAAGGGGATGGGGTAGATAATTCAAAACATATTCTACTAACTAGACACAGTAAGCTTATACCATTAACAAAGAAATGGTATTCCCAAAACAGTTGTCTAAGAAACTAGAAAGAAGTATTCTTTAAAACTGGGCAAATTCACTTGCACAAAATAGCAGCAGCCCAGTCCTGCAGCAATCTCAAGTCTGGGCACTAAAGAGAACCATGCTGGTGCTCACTGCCATCCAATAATTCCAACTCACGGCAACTCCTCCAGCAGACAGCTCCACACTTCACCCTAGCAGCTCATCAGACCTGTATTTCCAGGAGTCTCTGGATGGGTTCAAACACTAAACCTTTTTGGCTGCCTGTCAAGTGTTTGTTAGCCCCAGCCAAGAAAATCCTGTGTAGTAGAGTTCGCCTCTGAAGCACATTCGGTTGCCATGAGTCAGAAGCAACTGGATGGGCAATGGGCTTGGTTTTTATCAAGGTTAATTATCACGTTTGGCATTTTTTTTATAAGTCGACAGCTTGCCATAGGACAGTGTCAGAAGTTCGTTGCTGTACTGATTTAACGGAAGGCAGTACAGGACCAAACTTGTGAGAGCCCTGATTGAATGCCTAGCTAAATGGTTCTTTCACCAAAGGGTGCAGAAATAACTATGCTAGGAGCTCAGTTCACACACTGTATCATTCACCTTCATGCCATTATAGGATAGTTTATTGGGGATGTTTACTAAACCTGTGGTTGCTTGAGGTCACTGCCTGAAATGAAATGATCTGTTAGGTGGATGAACTATCTGTCCCTTCAAATTTTTCTACTTTTTTGCCAGTATACATGAAGAAACAAAAGAAGGCTCTTGGTATTCCTCAAATTGGGAGTCCACAGACTTACGCAAAACCATCTAGGGTTACTGTTTAAAAATGTAATTTCCTAAAAAGATTTCAGATCTCCACAACCAGAATCTCTGGGAGGTAGGGATTCACAATCTTCATTTTTACAAGAGACCCCCATCCCCCAACTAGTTATGCCCACGAAAATGTGAACAACACGGTATTAAGTCATGGCTAAATAAATAATCCTCTTAATTTTCAACATTTTTGTTTTTAATGCATCTTTGGGGGTACTGACTCAATACTTCCTCTCTATGGGGTTCTTTCACATGCACCAAACAAAAGGCTCCTGAGAGATCAGATAATAGAAAACTGGTCTGCACGTAGAAGTTTGTGGAGTTGTGTTTTGGGTTTGTTTTTTGTTTTGTTTTGTTTTGGTGTGTGTGTATGTGGTTTGTTTTTGTTTTTTTTCTTTTCTTTCCTTCCCCCGTGAGAGTGACAACTGCAAACTACAGGCCTTCACATCAGACCAAGTTCGAGCCCGAAATGCCCTATATTTCAGTCCAAAGTTAATTCAGGGGTCGTCTCCCTTTCCCCTTCCTTTAAGCTTTGAGCCACGAGCGTCGCCATAAGCCCGTGTGCTCTCTGAGGCCTTCCCTGGGCAGCGAAGCCTCGGCCTGGCCCCCACCCAGGCTTCAGTACCTGCCAGCAGCTTCTCCTTCAGCCGATTCAGCAGCTCGGCTGAAGTGGGCCCTTTGGGCTTGTGAACGGCGAACACGCCGTTCAGGGACAGCAGCTTATTAGCCATAGCGGACTTGGCGTCCCCGCCTTCCGATCCCGCCGCGGCCTCGGTGGCAGCCGTCGCGGCTGCAGTCTTAGTCACCGCAGAAGCGGCAGCAGTCGCGGTGGCAGCCTTCGCCGCAGGGGCAGGGGTCCCGATAGAAGCCTTCGCCGCAGGGGCCGGAAGGGCGATCGAAGTCTTCGCCGCAGAAGCCGCGGTCTCGGTCGTTGTCTTCGCCGCAGAAGCCGCGGTCTCGGTCGCAGCCTCCGCCGAAGGGGCCAAAGTCGCAGTCTCAGGCTCTGCCTCCGCCGAAGCGGCCGCAATTTCGGCCTTAGCCTCGGCCGTCGCGGCTTCAGTCTCAACGGTAGCTTCAGCCGTCGCGGCTGCAGCCGTCGCGGTCGCTGTTTCAGTCGCAGCCGAAGCTGTAGCTGCCGCTGCTTCGGCCGTCGCGGCTGCAGCCGTCGCTGGAGAGATCGCAGCCGTTGCTGCGGCTGTTCCTGAGTTTTCAAGGACTGGAGTTGTATCTGTTTCCAAAGACAAAGACGACGACGCCATAGCTGTCTCGGCAGCCGCCATACTTTCGTGGCCTAGTCCTCTGTTTAATTTTTGAGGCACACGCTGATGACGCAACAAAGAGAGCGCCTAACATTCCCCCACACACCGTCGTTTCCCATAAATCGAAGCTGTCTGACGGACGGGGTCGCAGAGGCTTGTGGGAGTTGTAGTCCATGGATTTACATAACTGGCTAAGCGTTACGGGACTCTGGTAACTCATTTGCTTCTTACTGGGTTTGGTTCCTCAGAAGAAATTTGGAGTCACATCTTAAACTGCCAACCAGAACACCAATATACAAGTCTGTATATTTTTAGGAGCGTGAAGGGGGAATCTCCTCACACTCCCCTACTCCAAACTGATGTTGTTGCTGTTAAGTACCTTGGAGTCGGTTCCGACTCATAGTGACCCTGCACAGAGTTTCTGAGGCTGTAAATCTGTACGGGAGCAGAAAGCCTCATCTCCCGGGGAACCGCTGGTAGTTTCGAACTGCTGACCTTGAGGTTGGCAGCCCGTCTCATAACCATTGCACTACCAGAGCTGTCCAAAAGGATAGGGCCCAGCATACAAGCATAGAAAATTGAAAACACTAATTTTTGCAGCTGCTTGTAAAGAATAACTGCTTTATTCAATGTATCGTGCTTCTAGATTCAAAATTCAGAATTAAAATGCACCTATCACATAGTCTAATATATCTCGTTAAGTGCCGTAGAGTGGTTCTGACTTGGGGACACTGGATACAGTTTCGGAAGCTGTAAATCTTGGAGAGAGCAGAAAGCTTCATCTTTCTCCCACGGACCAGCTGGGGACCTGAACACTTGACCTTCTGGCTCGAAGTCCTGTGTTTATCCTACAGAGCCACTGGGCTCTATTGTTTGCTTGCAGGTAAGTGCCCTCCAGGGGGCTCCAACTCATAGCGACCTTAAGACAACAGAATGAAACACTTCCAAACCTTGTGCCATCTTCACAATTGTTACACTTGAATTTATTGCTGCTACCACTTGGTCAATTCATTCCCTTGGAGGGAGGAGTTTCCTCTTTTTTTTTAACTGACCCTACACTTCACCAAGCATAATGTTGTTTACCAGGGACTTGTCTGAAGTATGAGAGACAAAGGCTTCCTCCCCTGGCTTCTAAGGAGCATTCTGGCTGTACTACTTCTACCACAGATTTGTTTGTTCTTCTGGTAGTTCATGGTACTTCCAATAGTTTTCTCCAGCACCGTAATTAAAATGCATCTATTCTTCTACAGTTGGTCTTTTTCATTGTCCAACTCTCATATACATATGAGGCTATTGAAAATATCATGGTTGGGGTCAGACTCACTTTAGTCCTCAGACTGATATCTTTGCTCTTGAACACTTTAAAGGTCTTTGCATCAGATTTCCCCAATGCAGTATGTTGTTTAATTTCTTGACTCTTACTTTCATGAGTGTTGATTGTGGATCCAAACAAAAGGAAGTCTTTGACAACTTAAACTTTACTCTGTTTATCATGATGTCATATATTGGTACAGTGGTAAGGATTTTTGTTTTTTCTACATTGAGGAGCAATCGATAATGAAGATTGTAGTTTTTGATCTTCATCAGTAAGTATTTTTAAGACCTCTTTGATTTCAACAAGCAAGGTTATGTCGTCGGCATATCGCAGGTTGTTAATAAGTTTTCCTCCAATCCTGATGCCATGTTCTCCTTTATACAATCCCCACATTCTATGGGAAGTTGCTGTTACCTGCTGTCTAGTCACTTAAGATTCACAGTAATCCTGTATAGGGTTTCTGAGGAGCCACTGACCTTGCAGTTAGCAGTCCAGTGCTTATCCTGTAACCACACCAGGACTTCCTATTGGGAGTAAGTAAATTAATTAAAAGCCTTAAAATTATTAAGAATAATATGTGGGTGGAGCAGGGGTGTACCAGAGGCATCAAAATAAGCCCCAGTGATTTGCCATTGGAATGACTATGGATGGTGTCCTGGTGTGGTGCTGTGGGTGAATGTGCTGGACTCGCAAAGTCAGTTTGAACAGCAAGGTCTGTGGTTCAAGCTCACCATCCAACATCAGAAACCCTATACAGGGTCATTATGGGTTGGAACCGACTTGACAGCACTTAACAACAACAATTATGGATGGTCAGTGAAAAAAATGAAGACCCCCCCCCCCAACAAGATGAATTGGTACAGTGGCAGCAATAATGGATTTAAACATGACAACTAAGATGGTGCAGGACTTGGCAGCCTTTCCTTCTGTGGTTCATAAGGTCACCATGAGTAGGCATGAACTCAATCGCACCTAACAACAGCAGCAACAGGACCTAAGATTTTATTTTGGGAATTTGAAGAACTTGTATTCATATTGCTTATTACCGATTTGAAGAATTTGTGCTTATTTGCATATCCCTAAGTAAATGAATACAAATTCTTCAAATCCCCAAATAAACTGTTAGGTCATCTTGTTGTTGTTAGGTACCATCCAGTGGTTCAGATTCATAGTGATCCTGTGAACAGCAGAAGGAAACACTGCCAAGTCCTCCACCGTCTTCACAATTGTTATGTTTGAATCCCTTATTGCTGTCACTCTGTCAATCCATCTTGTTCGAGGACTTCCTTGTTTTCATTAACTCCATGGTCACATCAATGGTAAACCACTTGCGCCTACTGTGATGTCCCTCATGTGCCCTAGCCTGCACCCCTATTGTGGTGGTGGTTATGTGCCATGGAGTCAGTTCTAACTCATAACCACCCTGCACAGGGTTTCCAGGGTCATACATCTTCGCTGGAGCAGAATGCCTCATCGTTCTCCCACGTAACAGCTGGTAGTTTCAAACTGCTGATCTTGAGGTTATCAGCCTGACTCATAACCAACTATGCTACGAGAGCGCCTTACCAGAGCACCCCTATTGTGGTGGTGGTGGTTGTTATGTGCTGTGGAGTCGGTTCTGACTCATAGCGACCCTGCCCAGGATTTCTGAGGCTATAAAACTTTACAGGAGCAGAAAGCCTCATCTTTCTCCCATAGAACAGCTGATAGTTTCAAACTGCTGACCCTGAGGTCAGCAACCCGATTAGGAGCTCTGGTAGCGTAGTGGTTACGAATCGGGCTGCGAACCTTAAGATCAGTGGTTCGAAACTACCAGCTGCTCCACGGGAGAAAGATGAGGCTTTCTACTCCCGTAAAGATTTACACCCTCGGAAACCCTGTACAGGGTCGCTATGGGTCGGAACCGACTCGATGGCACTTAACAACAACAACAACACTACCAAAGCTCCTTCACTCCTATTGTAGTTCTTAATAACTATAAGGTTTTTAATTCTTTTATGGATTGCTTGTTGTTGTTGTTGTTAGGTGCCGTCCTGACGTTATAGCAGCCTTACTCACAATAGAACGAAACACTGCTAGGGCCTGCAACATCCTCACAATCTTTGTGATGCTTTGAGCTCATTGTGGCTGCCATTGTGCCAGTCCATCTCATTAGAGGTCTTCTGCTTTTTGTTCAAAAATCTGTTATTTCAATATTACATTAACATCTGGGAAGAGTGTAATCCTGGTGTGGCGCTGTAGGATAAGTACTGGACTTCTCTTCTATTCACAAGGTCAGCAGATCAAACCTACCAGCCACTCCTCGGAAACCCTGTGCAAGGTAGCTGTGAGTCAAAACAGTCTTGACCGCACTTAGCAGCAACAAATAGTCTAATAATCACTCCTCCAGGGATGTTTGCAGAGCCCTGGTGTGGCACTGCAGGGTAATGCACTGGACTGCAAGGTTGGATTGAACTGCAAGGTCAGAAGTGACTCATTTGCATTTTTGCATAGGAATCCAAGAGACAATGGTCCAGATTAAAAACATGGACACACTATGAGACTCACCAAATCACATAATGCCTGAGCTACACTTTCTTGACATTTTGTTCCATTAAGTTATACCAATACTTTTTTATGATGTTGTCAAACTATGTTCATCCAAATAAATTAATGTTCCTATCACAGCTGACTCATTGGACAGTAACAGCTAGCTCACCTGCTAATGAATTGGCCAGCTCCCATGACCTGTCTATGAAAACCTACATAGTGCATTTATTTTCACATTCATAAGTAAAAAGAAGCAGTAGACTCTGCCTCCCCTGTTTCTGTTTCGCTGTTTCATCCTGGGACATCAGGACAAAGCAAATATAAAAACGTTAAAGGGCAAGGAGCTGGAAAAGAGGGCACATGCCGCAGAAGGCTCTGGGATGATAGTTATAGTTTCTGATATATGTAATAAGAGTCCTGGTGTGGTGCTATAGGATAAGCACCACAAAGTCAGTTTGAACTGTAAAGTCAGTGGTTCAAACTTACCAGCTCTCTTTGAAATCCTATACAGGGTCACTCTGAGTCAGAACCAACTTGATAGTGCTTAACAACAACAATAATAACAATCCTGACATTCGTTTGGTTTTTAGGTCCAAAACAGATCTCTGTAATTACTCCAGAAATCTCACAGCATTCATTCAAAGAGCATAATTGATTCCCTACAACCCTTTCAGTGTTATCAAGGGGCATTCACGGCATTTAATAAATTCTCGGATGAAACATATATACACTGATAAATATTGAATTTCTGTTATGCTTCATTAATAATATAAATACAGAATTTAATGTACTTTAAATATATGTGATTATGTAAGTTAAAAAATACAATCAACAGACTACTCTAAAATTGATCAAATTTTGTCTTTAATGTTGCCTAAATAACACAGTAGATCCGTTTGCTTTTTTTGTGATTTGGCATTCATTGTTACAATAAGTATTTATTTTTCGCTTGCTGTATGCTAGGCATCTAAAATAACTTTCATATTGAACACTGCTGTAATATAGTCATTTATAAACAGCTTGGAGAAAGTGTTGTATCAATTTTTAAGTAGACTCTTAGGATTTCTAATATTTAAAGTCGTCTGTACTTACTTTCCAAAGATAATGTACAAATTGTCTCTGTTGATTAATCTACACTATCATATAATCCAAAATCAAACCCACTGTGGCTGAGTCGATTCCAACGCACAGAGATGATAAAGAACAGATTGGCGCTACCTCATAGGGTTTCCAAGGCCATAAATCTTTATAGAAACAGATTGAAACATCTTTCTTTATTCCACCAACTGGTGGGCTTAACTACCATTTTATTCAGCTGATGAGCGCTGTAAAGACTGCACCACGAGGGCACCTTCTAAGTTGGGGAAATGTCATTCTGTGACTTCGTTTCCTTTAAACCTTTAATAATGGCCTCCATGTGAAGAAAGGTTTAAGGTTGGTCTCTGAAACACAGAAATTGGACGTTTTCTAGTCTAGGGCTGAATGAAAAGCCTCAGATTTAGCAAGGACAATGCCTGGAAGCTACTGGAAGGAGACAATTTTACCCTCTCTCATTTATTATCTCTAAATCCTGAAGGCTTCATCCTTTCCTGTGACTACTTAATTGAATTTAGAAAAGCATGATCATCCTTTTTAATATTTTAAAGGTTTTTAAATGTAAGATTGATTTTTTTTTTTTTTTTTGGCCTTCAGAAGGGTTGGATAAATTCCTCCTAATCTGTAATTCAATATCTATTCCACATTTTTTTTAAAAAATCTGAATGTGTTGGCCAAGTTATATATTAAAAAAATAATAGTATGTTCTTGTTTTTGGAGCCAAGGCATATCTGGCTAAGCATCTTGATTCTTGTGGTTAACTTTAAATATGGAAAAACATTTCAGAAAAAGAAAAGTTTGAGTAGGAAATCCTAAAATTATTACTTTTTAGGCGCTAACATGGAATTATATAGAGCACATTACATTATACTGTATTACTCTATATGCATAAAGAGAGTAATATGCTATAGCATAATGTACCTGCTTCTTACAGCCACAATTATTTCTTCCTTTCTGCCCTATTACATATCCTCTCCTGCTTTTAATAAACACTAAATAACCTTGACATCTAGCCCTTCTTCTCCCCCAGAAATAAAATAAGCTTCACAGAGTTTCTGAAGTGAAAGAAGAAGGTCATAGTCTCTTAGCTCAGTTAAGACCATGTTGTTATTGTTAGGTGCCAACCGGTTGGTTCCTATTCACAGTGATCCTATGCACAACAGAACAAAACATGGCCTGATCCTGCATTGTCCTCACAATTGTCATTATGGTTAAGTCCATTGGTGCTGCCATTGTGTCAATCCAGTTGAGATTCTTCCCCTTTTTCACAGACCCTGTGCTTTACCAAGCATGATGTCCTTTTCCAGGAAATGATTCTCTTGATGACATGTCTGCAGTATGTGAGCTAGTCTCACTATAATGCCAACTATCAAAATTAATTACTCCATGTTGCTGTACACAAAATAGGAACATAAAGTTCATATATGGCTTGTCAATTACTGTGATAAAGGTCATCTCATACCTCCCCAAATTATCTTTCATAAACAACTATTCAGAAGTTTTTCTCTCTCTCTCCCTCACACACACATACATGCAAACACATATGTAGACACATACTACAGCGTTTTGAATAATATTGAGATCTTGCTATTTAAATTCTAAAATAAATATTTCATATTTTATCAGAAATCTGAGATACCAATGCTGTCAGTGATAGGACAATTTCTACTTACCTACAAGTACTAACCACGAATGCCAAAGATGAGGAAATGGAAATTTTGCACTAAGGTTTGCAGTCTGAAATTGATCAAGCATGCAATCAAGATATGTTGATAATTACTGTAATTGGAATACAAATATTGGAAAATACAGCCGTAGTGATAGAAACAACATGGGAGACTGCATGACAGAATTTTTCAAATCAATGACTTATTCATTGGAAATACCTTTTTTCAACAGCATAAATAGTGACTATAGAGAATATTGACAATACCATGGGCTGCCAAAAGAACAAACAGATCCATTTTGGAAGAAGTGCAGCCAGAGTGCTCCTTGGAGGCCAAGATGGTCAAACTTCGTCTCTCATATTTTGGACCTATTGTCAGGAGGGACCAGTTGCTGGAGAAGGATATCATGTTTGGTAAGGTGGAGGGTCAGAGAAAAAGAGGAAGACCCCCAATGAGATGGATTGGCCAAGTGGCAGCATCGATGGACTCAAGCATGGCAACAGTAGTGAGGTTGGCCCAGGATCGGGCAGTGTTTCATTCTGCTGTGCATAAAGTCGCTATGGGTCGGTACCAACTCGATGGCACATAACAACAACAACAATATACATGTGGACCTTGCCAACGGGAATACATAGTATCAAATAGACTACTTGTGTGGAAAGAGACAATGGAGAAGCTGAATATCATCAGTCAGAACAAGACCTGGGACCAACTGTGGAACAGACCATCAACAGCTAATATGAACCTTCAAATTGAAGTTGAGGAAAATTTTAAAAATTCAAGAGAACCAAAATATGACCTTCAGTATGTCCCACCTGAGCTTAGAGACAATCTTAAGGATAAACTTGATGCAACTGAGCACTAATGACCAAAGATCAGACAAGTTGTGGAATGACATCAAGGACATCAGATATGACGAAAGCAAAAGATAACTATAAATACAAGAATGAAAGAAAATACCAAAAGGGATTCAGAAAAGACTCTGAAACTTTCTCTAGAAAATAGAGAAATTTACGTGAATAGAAAAAATGATGAAATAAAGGAGCTAAACAGAATATTGCAAAGGATAAAGAAGACAAAGTATTATAATGAAGTGTGTGCAAAGACCTGGAGTTAGAAAAGGGAAGAACACCTCCAGCATTTTTTTTTTTTTAAGTTTTTATTGTGAGTTGAGTGATAGTTTGCATGGGAGAACATCCATCTTACATTCATCATTTCATTGCAATGATTACAATCTCCCTGTGCATCATCATTCAACAATATTTGCTTCTATTCCCTCTGTTTTTGTTGTTGTTGTAGTTTTGGGGAGAAGAGGAGGGGATGTACATAAAAACACTCAGGAATATATAATAATTTAAACCACAAAGGGTACATTGTGTAACTTCAGCATTTTTTTCAATGGAAAGAATGATGAAAATATTCAAGTCTCCAATACTGAAGGACTCTATGATCAAATACTGAATAATGCAGGAAGCATAAAAAAATGTTTGAAGGTTTCCAGGACCCTAAGAGCAGAAGTACTAGATGGCACCCATCTGTCACTACCAACTTCTCTGAAAGGGATCACATTAGAAGGTCTTAAGTAGAATGGTAGAGAAATGTGGGACAAAACTCAAAATAATAAAAAAAGACCAGGCTTAGTGGTTGGATAGACACTGGGTGTTGTTCTTGTTGTTAAATGTTGTCGAGTTGGTTCCAACTCATAGCAACCCTGTGAAAATAGGGTTTCCAGGGAATGGCTGGTAGATTTGAACTGCCAACTTTTTGTTTAAAAATTCAGTGCTCATCCTTCAGCGTCACACTAGGACTCCTATAGAGAGTGGTGGGATGCCCCAAACTGTGGTCATTAGTCACCCTTCCAGTCTTGAGCTTAACTCATCCCCATGAATCAATGTTCAGTCAAACAGTTTGACAGGTCTATAGGAAGAACAATAATGCCAGGGATGTATGCACACCTTAGAATAAATGAACCATGTGAGATCAGAAGGGCAGCATTTATCCAAAGACAAAATTCCGAAGAGTTAGGAAAGGAGGAATGAAAACAGGAAACAAGGAAGTAAGTGGTATTACAATGTAGGAATTGCAATCAATGAGATGAAATAACATGTGTATCAATTGTTGAATGAAAAACTGACCTGCTCTGTAAACGTTCATTTAATTTGCAATAAAGAGATTAAAAATAAAAAATAAAAAAGATAGAAGAAATACACAGAGTCACTGTACTAAAAAGGATCAGTCAATGTGCTGGCGTTTCCGGAGACTGTGTAAGATCAAGAACCAATGATACTGAAGGTAGAAGCAGTCAAGAAATTAGACAACATATTGCATTGGGCATATCTGGGGCAAAAGACTTCTTTAAAGTGTTAAAATGCAAAGATACTTTGAAGACTAAGTTGGGCCTGACCCAAGCCATAGTATTTTCAGTCACTTCATATGCATGTGAAAGCTTGATAATGAATAAGGAAGACCAAAGAATTGATGCCTTTGAATTAGGGTGTGGACAAATGAATATTGAATATACATGGACTTACATAAAAACAAATAAATCTGTGTTGGAAGAAGTGCAGCCAGAATGTTCCTTAGACGTGGGGATAGTGGGACTTTGTCATACATACTTTGGACATGGTAAAGTAGAGGGTCAGTGTGGAGCTTTGGATATATTTGATATGACTTTTCTATCCAGAGCCTTTTTCATTCCCACCACGTGATTGGGTGGGACCATGCAAATAAGAACTCTCAGGTTGGGCTTGGTTAGTTTTGCCCTTCAGCTAGGCTTAAAAAGAGCCATCTCAGAATCAGAGACAGAAGATGCCAGGACCATCAAGAAGGACGAGCATAAGTGACAGATGAGATCGCTACCTAGAGAAAGAATGACAGCAGAAACAACAGCAGAGAGAGGTGACAACAGAGGTGGTGGCATGGAGAGACAGCAGCTTCCGGCTCTAGGCCTATGGACTGAGTAAAGCTGAGTACCTACAGGCAGGAGACTGGTTTTCAGAATGTGCCCTTTAGGCATTCACAGCCTGGCTAAAAGAGCTTTGTGTGGCCTGCCAGAACAAGGCAGAGACCACCGACCACATAGCTGAGAGGCTGAAAACAAGAGTGAGGCAGACCTGCAGTGTGACAGACAAGAGGTGTTCCTGACTGGAGAATTGTTGGGTCCTGAGTTGGTTTTGATCCTGAATTGTACCCTGTTCACTGCCCTAATAAACCCCATAATAGTGAATATTGTAATGAGTTTTGTGTGGCGACTGCAATGGATTATCAGCCCAGATGTGAAGCAGAGAGTGCTGGGGGAGGGGTGGTTGGTGTCAGAATAAGGTGAAGAAGGCTGTAGGGTGGAAGCATGTCTGACCTCCCCTTCATAGGAATCGGCCTTGGGCTGCTTTTGAATTTGATTCTCTTTCCCCTTTGTGAAGCCAGGGAAAGGTAGACATGGTCCCCATGTCGTTTTTGCAGTCAGCCAAAAAAGAGAAAGAAAGACCCTCAATGGGATGAATTGACACAGTGGCTGCACCAATGGGCTTAGACAGAGGAACGATTGTGCGGATGGAGCAGAGCAGGGCTGTGTGTTCATTCTGTTGCACATAGGGTTGTTAAGAGTCAGAACCAACTTGGCAGTACCTAACAACAACAACAAATGTTATTCACAAACCTGCCAGCCTGTTCAACCCATCAATCAGAAAAGCAAACTCCCATAAAATATGAAAGATTCGCCCTGACACCTTAGGGTTCATAGCCAGCTTGTTTTATTAAACATATGTATCTAATATTTTCATATTTCATATGCATACATTTTCTGATTGTGCTGAAAGCATATTTAATCCACATAACAGCATATAATATATGTGGATATGAAGCAAGAAATTTTAGATATGATATCTATCTGTGTTGCTCAGTACTGCCAGTAGTTATAAACAGACAGAGCTAGCTATCCATACCTATTTATCTATATATCTCTATATATATCTGAGAAAAATAGAGTTAAAAGGGAATGAAACTTCTTTATGAATGTTTTGCCTATATATGTGTATATATGGAAGTCCTGGTGTGGCGCTGTGGACTAATGCGTCAGACTGCAAAGTCATTTGAACTGCAAGGTCGGTGGTTCAAGCTCACCAGCTGCTCCTTGGAAACCCTATACAGGGTCGCTGTGGGTCGGAATCAATTCAACGGCACTTAACAACAACAACAACATAGGACAGATGTTGTTGGTGCTGTGTGTCATCAAGTCGGATCTGACTCACAGAGACCCTGTACAGGGTTTCCAGGGCTGTAAATCTTATCTTTACGGGAGCAGAAAGTCTCACCTTTCTCCCGTGGA
>NW_006408521.1:44360272-44365109 GCF_000296735.1 Chrysochloris asiatica | reverse complement strand
ATAAGCACTGGTAGCATCATAGTGGTTACAAATCGGGCTGCGAACCCTCGGAAACCCTGTCCAGGGTCGCTGTGAGTCGGAACCGACTCCATGGCACATACCACCACCACCAGCACCACCATAGGATAAACACTGGACTGCAAGGTCATTTTGAACTGCAAGGTTGGTGGTACAAATTCAGTAGTCACTCCTTGGAAACCCTGTACAAGAGTCATAATGAGTCGGAACCGACTCCACGGCACATAACAACATATATGTATGTATATGTTGTTGTTAAGTGCCATGGAGTCGGTTCCGACTCATAGCGATCCTGGACAGGGTTTCCAAGGCTGTAAATCTTTATGGGAGCAGAAAGCCTTATCTTTCTCCCGCGGAACAGCTGGCAGTTTTGAACTGCTGACCTTGTGGTTTGCAGCCCAATTTGTAACCCCTATGCTCCCAGAGCTCTCTATAATATATATATATATATGAATATGAATTGGGCTGCAAACCGTAATGTCAGCAGTTTGAAACAACCAGCTTTTCCGCGGGAGAAAGAGGAGGCTTTCTCCCGTAAAGATTTACAGCCTCGGAAACCCTGTCCAGGGTCGCTATGAGTCGGAAATGGCACATAACAACAACAACAATGCTACTATATATATATGTTGTCAGGTGCCATTGAGTCGGAACCTTCTCATAGCGACCCCATGCACAGCAGAATGAAACAATGTCCAATCCTGGGCCAACTTCACTACCACTGCCACACTTGAGTCCATCAATGATGCCATATATACGATATATATACGTATATATACGTATATATACATATTGTTGTTGTTGTTAAGTGCTGTCGAGTCGGTTCCGACCCATAGCGACCCTGTACAGGGTTTCCGAGGGTGTAAATCTTTACGGGAGTAGAAAGCCTCATCTTTCTCCCGTGGGGCGGCTGGTAGTTTCGAACCGCTGACCTTAAGGTTCGCAGCCCGATTCGTAACCACTACGCTACCAGTATATATATATATATATATATATGTATCGTATATCAGTGTGGTACTGTAGGATAAGCACTCAACCACAAGGTAGGCAGTTCAAGCTCACCAGCTGCTCTTCGGAAACCCTATCAGGGTCACTATGGGTCTGAACCAACTCAACAGCACTTCAATATGTGTGTGTGTGTGTGTGTGTGTGTGTTTATAAAAGAACAATTATGAGAATGGCTTCCGACCTGGCAGTGTTTGGTTCTGGATGACACCTAACAACATCATTTTATTGAGAGATCTTTTCTCTTCTGATAAACGGCATTGGAAGCAGATGTCTTAGTTCTCTGGTGCTGCTCTAACCAAAGTACCACCAGTGGATGGCTCTCACAGCTTGTTGTTGTTGTTGTTGTGGTTAAGTGCTGTCAAGTTGGTTCCACCCATAGCGACTTTGCATAGGGTTTCCGAGGAGTGGCTAGTGAGCTTGAACTGCCGACTTTGCAGTTCAAGCTGACTTTGCAGCCAAGCGCTTTAACCCAGAGCACCACACCAGGACTCCTCTCACAGAGGCTAGAAATCCAGATTCAGAGTGCCAGCTCTAGAAAAAGTCCTGCTTTCTATGTTGACTCTTAAGCAAGATCCTTGCCTCTTTGCAGCACCTGTAGGTCCAGCATTCCTTGACGATCTTCATGAATTTCAGCATCAACCTTCCCCTGGATCTAGGAGCTTCACAGTGCAGGGACCCCAGGTGCAAAGGACACACAGTCCACTCCGGCTCCTCTTTCTTGGTGGTAATAAGTCCCACTTTCTCTGCTCACTTCTCTCTCTTTTTATCTTTGTAAGATGAAAGATGTTGCAGGTCCCTGAGAAGCTTACTTACATCTCATCAAAGCCTACCCTTAATCCTTTTACTGGTTGATCACATCAGCTCACATCATGGGAAATCATTACATAATTTCCACGGTACACCATTATAGAACTGCCAAACCAATGACGATCACGACCCAGATGCATTAGACACTTAACTGTGGGGGACACAAGGCACACATGACAGCCGCCCTATAATTTCCTCTGTCCTCATTTCCCCCACCGCGTGGTGTTAGTCAGTGCACCGTTATAACATGCTTTAAGGGAATTCTCTGCACTGTGACTTCACCAGCCATTAATCTTGGTCTCATTTTAGGGGTCTGAGTGAAGAAATGCCTAGACCATATATTACCCTGGCCTCTGAGTTATCCTACTAGCTTCTTTGTTGTTGTTTTGGTTAGATACCATTGAGCTAGTTGTGATGTGACTTGTGATGACCCTCTGTCCAGCAGAACAAACCGCTGCCTGGTTCTGTTCCAGCCTGACATCATGGTCACTGTGGCAACTCACTGTGTCAAGTCCCCTCATTGAGGGCCTTCCTCTTTCACTGACTCTCTCCTTTACTAAACATGATGTCCTTCTCCAGGGACTGGACCTTCCTGATAACAAGTCCAAAGTATAACCTGAAGTCTTGCCATCCCTACTTCTAAGGAGCATTCTGGTTGTACTTCTTCCAAAACACATGGCTGTCCATGGTATAGTCAGTATTCTTTGCCAACACCATAATTCAAAGGCATCAATTCTTCTCCAGTTTTTGTTATTCATTGTCCAGTTTTCAAAGACTCATAAAATGACTGCAAATACCATGACTTGGGTCAGGCACACTTTGGTCTTCAAAGAGACTCTTTGAAGAAAACACTTTTGAGAGGTCTTTTGCAGCAGATTTGCCCAATACAATGCAATGAGCTGTTTGATTTCCTGACTGTCGCTTCTTTAGTCACAGATCAAAGAACTGTCTAGTGGCTCTTGCTGCTGGCCTCCGAAGGCAGGGCCAGCACACAATTTATTTCCTCAGATTTTTCCATGAAAGATTTAAGCTTGTCACCACCAGAGCATCAACCCTATCAAGTACAGTTACAATGTCACTATAAGCAGAAGACCTTTTCATGGATGGGACACAGTTTTGAAAATACGGAAAAGACATGTGCATTTGAAATCTTAAATGCATTATCACTCAGTGATGGGGGGAAAGACTTTAAAGTTTCCATAAAATCCCACTATACCAGCAGTGGTGTTGTTGCTGTTAAGTACTGTTGAGTCGGTTCTGACTCATAGCCACCCTGTAGAGCAGGACTAGGGAACGTGCAGTCCACAGGCAGTATGTTGTTGTTGGTTGGTTCTGACTCATAACGACCCTTTATAGAGTTTCCAAGGAGCAGCTGGTGGGTTTTTAACTGCCAACCTTGCCCAGTGCTATATGTTGTTGTTGTTGTTGTTAAGTACTGTGGAGTCAGTTCCGACTCATAGCGACCCTGTACAGGGTTCCCGAGGCTGCAAATCTTTATGGGAGCAGAAAGCCGCATCTTTCTCCCAAGGAACAGCTGGTAGTTTTGAACTGCCGACTTTGAGGTTAGCAGGCCGATTTGTAACCACTACGCTACCATGTTGTTGTTGTTGTTGTTGAGTGCCGTCGAGTCGGTTCCGACCCATAGCGACCCTGTACAGGGTTTCCGAGTGTGTAAATCCTTACGGGAGTACAAAGCCTCATCTTTCTCCCGCGGAGCAGCTGGTAGTTTCAAACCGCCGACCTTAAGGTTCGCAGCCCGATTCGTAACCACTACGCTACCAGAGCTCCTTAAGACCTGTGAAATCATTTGGTCTGCCCCTGCCAAGGCAACTACAGTTCTAGCCATCACATTGTTGTTGTTAAGTGCCATTGAGTTTTTTCCAACTCATAGCAACCCTGTATAGTTTCCAAGGAGCAGCTGGTAATTTTGATATCAGCTAATTCTGATATCCGGACATAAATTGTCTAGGATGTTGTTGCCAAAAATGAATCTTAGCTTCTCGTATAATTCCATGAAATATTCCATGAAGATAAGGTAAAGTACACAATTTTCAATCAACGTAGTGTGTAAATTATACCATGTCTGCATATCTCCAATGTGTATCGCTAAATAGCGTGATCAGATTTACCAGAAGACTCACTGCTGTATCCAAACATTTCTAATATCACTGGGAAATATGAATGAAAACCCAGAAAATGCATTCAGCAAGCACCTCCTGAAATTGTTCTTTGTTCATCCTGCAGGAGGAGCTCCGGGAGGAGATGGAGCTTTGGCTCGCTCATGTGTCCCAAACCAGTTGCCATGGAGACCATTCCAACTCATAGTGACCCTATGTTGTTGTTAGGTGCCATCAAGTCAGTACCGACTCCTAGCGGCCTTGTATACAACAGAACGAAACATGGCCCGGTTCTGCGCCAACCTCACAGTCGTTCATAGTTGCTACACTGAAGCCCATTGTTGCTGTTACTGGGCCAATCCATCTCGTTGGAGGTCTTCCGCCCTTACTCTGACCCTCCACTGTACGAAACATGATAGCCTTCTCCAGGGACTTGTCTCTCCTGATATTATGTCCGAAGTATGAGCGACGAAGTCTGGCCATCAGGCTTCCAAGGAGCACTCTGGCTGTACTTCTTCCAACTCAGATATTTGATCCTATTGTCGTTGTCGTTAAATGCCATGAAGTTGATTCCAACTCATAATGACCCTGTATAGGGTTTCCAAGGAGCAGCTGGTCAATTTGAACCGCTGACCTTGTGCTTCAAACCAACTTTGAGGTTCAGTGCTTATCCTATAGCGCCACACCATTGTTGTTGTTTGTTGTCAGGTGCTATTGAGTTGGTACCGACCCATAGGGACCTTATGCACAGCAGAATGAAACACTGCCCGGTCCTGGGCCAACCTCACTACTATTGCCATGCTTGAGTCCATCAATGCTGCCACCTGGCCAGTCCATCTCATTGGCAGTCTTCCTTTTTTTCTCTGACCCTCCACCTTACCAAACATGAT
>NW_006408521.1:44357838-44358823 GCF_000296735.1 Chrysochloris asiatica | reverse complement strand
ATCTTCTCTTGATGCTTTCTGCATCATTCAATAATTTGTCCAGAGAATCTTTCAATAACGAAAGTCGAGGCTTAATTTTTATCTTCAATTCCCCCAGCTTGCGAAATGTTGAGCGTGTTCTTCCTTTTTGGTTTTCTGATTCCAGATCTTTGCACATTTTGTTGTAATATTTGGCTTTATCTTCTTGAGCTGATCTTAGTGACATACCATAGCTCAGAGTAAAACTGCTCATAGACCTTCCAAGCCTTCAATCTTTACTGCCACAGTTTTCTCTCAAAGAGCAGCTGTTGGGTTCAAACTCCTGACCTTTGGTTTGCAGCAGAACACTTAAACCATTACATCACCAGAACTGCTTTCATGTGCTTCAGCACTCCCTGAACCAATGATAACAGGCCCAGTGATCCGTGAGCAGGAGGAGCCTAGTGCTGTTCCTGGGAAATCCATTTGATACCCTATTAGCATAGATGCATAATCATGTTGTTGTTGTTGAGTGCCATCAAGTTGGTTTCAACTCACAGTGGCCATGGATAGGATTTCCAAGGAGTGGCTGGTGAGTTTGAACCACCAACCTTATGGTCCAAACTGACCTTGCAGTCCTGCACTTTATTTCACAGAGCCACATAATCATAGTAATGTAGTAATCATATAGTTGATAATCACATTAATAGGATTAAAACTTTACATATTTGTATTCAGAAATACTTAGAACCGATGCTTCTTGAAGTACTTGTAGTGAAGGATCCAGTCCATTATGGACTGATATTTTGTAAGCAAATGAACTACTATTATGGTTACCCTGAGTCCATTCCATCTCATCATGACCCCAGAGGGTTTCCTGGACTGTAATCTTTTTGGAAACAAATCATCAGCCATTTTCTCCCAAGGTATTGCTGAGTGGGTTCAAAATGCCAACCTTAGGGTTAGCAGTTGAGTATAAATTGTTTATGTTACCTAGGAACCTCAGATGAACTACTTGGAAACATAA
>NW_006408521.1:44341378-44357705 GCF_000296735.1 Chrysochloris asiatica | reverse complement strand
GGATTTCCAAGGAGCAGCTGGTGGATTTGCACCACCAACCTTGTGGTCCAGTGTATTGTCCCACAGCGCTACACCAGGACTCTTGTCAAATTGCTATAAACGTTCCGAAAAGTTTATTGTCAATAGTTTACAAGTTGCACTTGTCTGCTGATCAGACTTTAAGTAACATTGACCTTAAAGCCTATGTGCTTTGTTTCTCTCATGAGTTTTAAATGTGTTCCTTTATAAATTATGATCAAACTGAGGTGTAAACTATTCCAAGAAAAGTCTTACTGAGACAAGGAAAGATTTCTTTTTAGCGTAGTAGTGGGCCTCTTCCAACCTGGAGCTCATCTTTTCTAGGAAAGGAATGTTATTATGGAATGGAGACATTCCTTAATAACATTCTTTGGATTTGGACAGACCTGAGTTTGAATCATAGATCTGTCGTTTATTAGCTGCACATCCTTTAGCAAGTTACTTAACCTTTTTGAGCTTTTTTCCTAAACTATAAAATGGTGTGGATCATAAAGACTTCATCTCAAGATTATTGTGAAGATGAAATGTAACAACATGTAAAGTGCATTTGAAATGACATGTTGTTTGTTAGGTGCCGTCAAGTCAGCTCCGACTCATAGCAACTCTATGCACAACAGAATGAAACACTGCCCAATCCTGCACCATCCTTACAACTGGAGTGACATACTTGTACAGTAAATGGAACCATCGTTCAAACTCACCTGCTGCTCCTTGGAAACCCTATACAGGGTCGCGATAGGCCAGAACCGACTCGACAGCGCCTAGCAACAACATCGTTATTATAAATGGTTGCTGACTAAATGCTTTTGAGGCAAGTTGTAAACAGGAAAAAAAACTTTCTGCTTTTTTCTTTATGCCCCAGCTCCGAGCTCAGCACATGGCAAGAAGTAATTATGGATATAAGAAGAAAGAAAGGCATAGAACAGGAAGTACAAAAAAAAGAAGGAGAAAGAAAGAAGGAAGCCAATGCCAGCAATGGTAAATTGAATTTTTTTTCTCCTTTTAATGAGTTTCAGAATCTGCTTCATTTATAATTTGCAGCAATTGGAATGGATGAGACATAAATTCCTTGGTTAGCTGCCAGTGAGGGTTCAAAGTGGGGTCACTATCTTTCATTTGGAATTGGACACTTCTTCTAGCTAATCCTCACTGCCGTCTTTGAGCAATCCATCAATCCGTGTGTACCTACTTGAAGATTGTTCCCAGCATTATACTAGGCACGAGGTATCCTGACTTTGGGACACACCTACTTAAATTGGGGAAAGAAAAATGACCTAGTTTGACATCATCTTTAAAGCTAGAAAGTGTTTCTAGACTCAAGAAGAGACATACAAGTACTTGTGATTGTTAATGAACAGAGGAAAACAAAGTGTGTCGGTGATTTCTCACGTGTAGCTCCGGGTTGGGTGTCCTTACTCAGGAAGGCTGGTCTACTGGCGTTGCTTGGTGGACAGACCTGGCAGTATCGGTTAAGTGAGGTGATTTATAACCTGCCACCACGCAGGATTGCTGCTGGGGACTGCAGGGTACTACTTCTTTTTACAGGTGACGTCAGCTATTTCGGTGTGTGCTCTTGGAATGTGGTCTTTTTCTAACAGGTTGTGAACTGGCCACAGATACGGTAAGAATGAGAGTGGTCGTTGGCCTTTTACGATTACAGTAACCAACCTGTAACTGAGTCTGAGTGTTCAGACTATAGCCTTTTTTCCTTTCTCCTTTTGCAGAGAATAATTGCTACTAGAGAAACTATGTGGGGTGTTTTGTTTTTTTTCCAAAGAAAGAAAGAACTTTAGCCATTTCTAATACTCCCTGTAGGTACATAACACAATGCTTTCTTGCTTGCATTTACAAAAAATAAGCTTCTCTGTGATTTTTTTTAAAGTAACTTGCTTGCTTGTTGTTGTTGTTAAGTGCCGTCGAGTCAGTACTGATTCAGAGTCACCTGGATAGGGTTTCTGAGGAGCAGCTGGTAAGTTTGAACCGCCACTTTTGCAGTTCAAACAAAAGACAGATTTTCATGTTTACTGAAGCTCAAGTAAAATATTCAGCTATCTGCAATCATACAACGCTGTGCGCTATAAGGATAGTTAGTATGGTAATTCTGTCTCTGGGTGGAATTGATAATGACCTCTTTCCTTTGAAGGACCTTAATTCTCTTCTATTTCTAGGGATAAAGGAAAATGCTTAGGCTAGTTAGGGCACTGAAGAATAGACACATGGATATTAGTTAACTTTCCAACAAACAAAATCTAATTTCCATCTTGTTGACTTTCTTTAGCTTTCATTAACTGTGACTTTAAACAACAACAACAACAACAACAAAAAACTTCATTCTGTAATTGGATAAACCTTTCTAAAGTAGAAAGAATTAAAGTTCTAGAAAACAATGAAGTATGGTGGTGGTGGTGATTATATGCCATTGAGTCAGTGCTGACTCATAGCGACCCTGCATAGGGTTTCCAAGGAGCAGTGGTGGGTTTGACCTGCCGGACCACCAACCTTGTGGTTCGCAGTCTAGTGCTTATCCTACAGTGTCAATAAAATGCTTTTATTAGCATTTTTCCCTTCAAACACATTAAGCATCAAAACTCTGTGTATGAGGGGGCTTCAAAAAATTTGTGAAAAAAGTGGAATTAAAGAATCATAGCATTTTTCCCTGGTGTGGTGCTGCAGGATAAGGATTGGACTGCTAACCACAAGTTCAGCAGTTCAAATCCACAAGTCGCTCTTGGACACTCCATTTGGTTTTGTGAGTCAGAACCGAATCCATGGCATACAACAACAACAGCATTTTTTCCAAAAACTTTTGAAGGCCACTTGTGCAATGTAATGTCTCATCTTGAATATCTGCATAGTTCAACCCATTGTGACAAGCAAGCAGTCAGAGCCTGCCAATAAAAGAATCAAACAGGCCAGGGGAAAATAAATAAAATACATTTTACAGACCTCCAATTTCTTCCTAACTCAGCAGGGCTTTGATGCCTGGTTTAAATTTTCAAGATTTATGACTATTCCACTGGCAATAAACATATGCTCATATTTCAAGTACTAATACTCTAATTAAGAATTGAGGACAAAATGACCGTAACACAAAGGAATGCAGACCTTAAAGAACTTTACAAAAATTACCAGTATAAACAATCAGTTATTTAGGACTGATGATGGATTTTCTTTTGGTGGGGCAAGGTATAAGAGGGAAGAATAATTCCTTCCATTCTCTTCCTTTGTCACTGATAAATAGAGATGGAGACTGGGCCTACCCTGACATGTGCACACAGCAGTCATAGTGGGAGTGGTTTATGGGAACCCTGGGCAGAATCCGGTTCTGCATTGACACCGTAATGGTCCCCAGCTGTACCCCTTGATTCCCCTAAAGAACCATACCCCCATGTTCAATAATGAAAAAATTAGGAGATGGTGTTGAATATGGGAGTGTGGTTTCTCTCCAATGACCGTCTCCTGACGTTCAGACATGACTTTAAGACTTCAAAAATGAGCCACATTTAAATTGCCACAAGGTACAAACTCTGTTTCTTCATTGTGCTCTGCCTCTGCCTCTGCCTCTGCCCCGGGGGCCTGACTGCTTCATTGCCTAAATCTGCTGTAATGGGCCCAGAAATCCCATAAAGGGGTAGATTTCCATCCTCCTGGTTCCTTTATAAACTAGATAGGAAAGTGCCTGGGGAAATAGTGAAGTTATAAGGTGTTTGAAATAGAATCAAGAAATACGGTGATCATGGAATCTCCCCCTGTGCCACCGCCACCCCCTCAATTTTCCTAAAATCTAGCAAGCTCTTGGAGTCTTATCATCTGAAGGAGACAAGATGTAAGTCTAACCAAAGACTGCTACTTGCCTTTCCAATACTCTTTTGTTCTTATTAACAACACCGCAGCGTTGTTGGAGGCAACTATACCTGCCTTAAGGAGCTCTTTTGGTACAATAGTAAGTGCCCACTTTAGGGGTTGCATGCTCAAGGTCAGTGGTTTGAATCTACCTGTTGTTCCTCTGCAGAGTCTTGTGGTAATCTGCTTCCATAAAGATAGCGGTTTTAGAAACCCTACAGGACAGTTATAATCAGTCACTATGAGTCAGAATTGATTCAGCATGATGTGGCTCTTCAGGATCAACACTGGACTGCAAACCACAAGATCAGCAGTTCAAACCCACCAGCTGCTCCTTGGGAACCCTGTACAGAGCAGACTTGATGGCACTTTACAACAATACCTGCCTTCAAAACTATGTTTCCTACAGAGCTTTGAACCTTTCAGCGCTCTGCTGAGAATTTACATTTCCACAGCAAATATCCTGATTCAGGATCTACATTTTAACAGGATTTGTAAGTATGCATACAAATCTTCCATTAAAATGTAGACTCTGATTAGGCATCTCTGGGGAAGAAATGCAAATTTCTTCCAACACAGATTTGTTTGTTCTTCTGGCAGTCCATGGTTTAATATTCTCCCCCTAACACCATAACTCAAATTAATCAATTCTTCTGTGATCTTCCTTATTCACTGTCCAACTTTCACATGTGTATGAGGCTATTGAAAATACCATGGCTTGAGTCAGACTCACTTTAGCCCTCAAGCTGACATCTTTGTTCTTGAACACTTTAAAGAGGTCTCTTGTGCAACAGATTTGTCTAATGCAATCAATCTTTTGATTTCTTGACTGCTGCTTCTGGGACTATTGATGGTGAATCCAAGCAAAATGAAGTCTTTGACAACTTCAATATTTTCTCCATTTATCATGATGTTATTTATTGCTCCAGTTGTAAAGGTTTTTATTTTCTTTATAAATTGAGATGCAACCATACCAAAGGCTGTGGTCTTTGATGGTCATCAGTTAAGTCCTCTTTACTTTCAGGAGGCAAGGTTGTATTGCCTACATATCAAAGGTTGCTAATGAGTCTTCCTCCAATTCTGATGCCACCTCGTTCTTCATATAATCCAGTTTCTCAGATTATTTGCTCAGCATACAGATTGAATAAGTATGGTGAAAGAAATACAACCCTGGCACGCACCTTTTCTGATTTTAAACCACTCAGTGTCCCCTTATTCTGTTTGAACAACTGCCTCTTGGTCTACGTACAGGTTCCTCAAAAGCACAATTAAGTGATCCAGAATATTCATTCCCTGCAGTGTTGTCCATAGCTTGTTATGATCCACACAGTCAAAAGCTTTGGACAATAAAGCACCGGTAAACATCTTTCTGTCATTCTCTGCTTTCAGTCAAGATCCATCTGATATCAGCTATGATATTCCTCATTCCACCTCCTCATCTGAACCTGGCTTGAACCTGCGGCAGTTCCCTGTCAATGTACTGTTGCAGCCACTTTTTAATGATCTTTAGCAAAATTTTACTCCCATGTGACATTAATGATATTGTCCGATGATTTCTGGATTCCCAGCAGCCATCTTTTAATCTTGAGAACAGACACCACTCACTCGGATGGTAGAGCAGATAGAATGTACTTGACTTCCTGATAGCTTCTTGGAGCTACTGTTCCAACTAGGACTGCCTCCATGTGGAATTTCAGATGAGAAATTAACCCTTGTCTATTTTAGAACGACAGTGAACAAGTTGCATGAGCCAATTCTGATTTTGTGATCCCAGGTGTTAGATCTCTATTACTGGTGGAGATAAGAAACTCCTAAGCAATTCAAGTCATTCTCACACCAACCTTGGAAGCATGGAGTAGTAAACCTTCCATATCAAGGTACTGCGCTGTGGGTTAATGCACTGTACTGCAAAGTCGGTTTGAATTGCAAGATTGGTGGTTCAAGCTCACCAGTTGCTCTGGGTCAGAACCGACTCAGCAGCACACAACAACAGGCATATCTAAATTGAGAGACTTCAGAGCTAAATAAAAACTCCTTTTTTAATTCAATGAACTTTTCATTTTTGTTTTTCTAAAGAAAACATTGAGGCTTCTGCCCAAGTTTTCCTGCTTAAAAAAAAAGACAAAGGTCAGCATTTCTAACCGGAATAAAGAATTTCTTGGTGCCTAGTAAGAATGTTTGTACAGCTGGCCCCAGAGAAGATACCTTGGCCGGTAGGAGAACAAGAGACAGGAACCAATCATGTTAAATGAAGTCAGAGACTATAAATAAATTTGTGGCTAAAATAGGCATGCATCAAGTCTTAGTTGACATTCTGACTCCCACAATTTCACTCATAGGATTTTTCAGTGATTTCCCTCTGTAAATTTGTAACTACGGTGGAGACTGAGTTGTTGGGATTAGAAGACAGATTAGTAAAGGAAAAACTGGCCCCTGGCAAAATGCTTTGTTGAACAACTCTCAGGATGTAACAACCTATTGTTGTTGTTGTTGTTAGGTGCCATCAAGTCAGTACCGACTCATAGCAACCCTATGCACAACAGAATGAAACACTGCCTGGTCCTGGACCAACCTCACAATTGAGCCCATTGATGCTGCCACTTTGCCAATCCATCCCGCTGGGGGGGTCTTCCACTTTTTCTCTGACCCTCCACCTTACGAACAACTTGAGACTACACCAAACAAGTTTACAGATAATGTTTAAACTGGTAGTGCAAGAGACGTTTTAAACTTTGGTCATGCTTCCTCATCTTCTAGGTAGGTGCCTGCAAGCAAACAGCCATTGTTTTCTTCACCTTTTAAAACCCTGCACTGTCCCCCTGCAGTTCACCTCATTGATTCTATTGCTTTCGTTTTCATTTTAATTTGTAGTCATTTCTAGCAGAGCATCAGCCTAGCGTTTTCACTAAGACAGAACTCATGATTATGACTGATCCCATTTGGCATAAGGAAGAAATGATCCATCCTAGACAAAACCCTGTTCTACCTGGTTCCAAAGCACACACTTGTAATTAACATGTTGTTGTTGTTGTTAAGTGTCATCGAGTTGATTCCGACCCACAGCAACCCTATGTAGGGTTTCCAAGGAGCAGCTGGTGAGCTTGAATCACTGCCCTTGCAGTTCAATGACTTTGCAGTCTGATGCATTAGCCCACAGCGCCACACCAGGGCTCCTATAACTAACATGCTATCCAGTGGTTACAAATCGGGCTGCGAACTGTAAGGCCAGCAGTTCGAAACTACCAGCCGCTCCGCAGGAGAAAGATGAGGCGTTCTGCTCCTGTAAAGGTTTACAGCCTCGGAAACCCTGTACAGGGTCGCTATGGGTCGGAACCGACTCAACGGCACTTAACAACAACAACAATCCAGTAAATAACATGCTATCTGGTAAATCAAATGGGGACAGACAAGGGACAAAAAGCTGGATTCCAGACTAGAGCGAGGTAACCGGAAATCAGTCACACGTGCAACTTTGTGCACCGTAACAAGGCCTAAGAAATACCATCAAGTAGATAGATGAGTTCTGCTCCATCTGTTTTCAAACCCTGCTCATTGTACTTGAGGTGTTTCTGAGCCTGAGACCTCAATGCTAAATAAAAAATATGCAGAACAGTTAGTCCACTAATTGAATACATCTAGATGCCAATCCTGATAAGTCAAATCCCCAAGAAGAAATTTCAGTCTGAATTAACTAGTTTAATTGTCTGCGAAGTCCAAATTGACCGAATAATTGCAAGTTAATCTTTTCATTTAATGCTGTGTAGATCCTCCCACTCGGACTGGAAATGTGTTTCTTGCATTCTGGAGTTCTCAGCCTTTCAGTAGCAAACTCGTTTTACCAGTTTATGTACCAATATCGTCATATCCTCATTTTAAAAATATAAATCAGCCCGTGACCCTTTTGCGAGCTTATTGGGAAGTATACTATATTTCTGAGTCCTGGTGTGGCTGTGGAGGTTAATGCCCTGGACTGCAAAGTCGATTTGAACCACAAGGTCAGTGGTTCAGGCTCACCAGCCGCTCCTCAGAAACCCTAAACAAGGTCGCTAGGGGTCAGAACTGACTCTACAGCACTTAACAACAACAACAACAACATAGTATATTACTAGGAGACTCTCTCATTCCCTGACTTAATTAACAGCTCAGGGCAAAGAAGCCCGTGATTGTTTTGAAACTTTACAAAAAAGAAGAGAGACGCTGCTTGGTCCTCTAGTGGGTTCTTTTGTCACTACTTCACAGACTGGTTTGTTCTCATCTCCTACTTGAGCAAAGCAGGCAGATCCCTGCTGCAATGGATTGGATAACATCCTCCCCTCCTCCACAGATGTTGGAATCTTAACCATTTACCTGTGGATGCAATCTCAAAAGGTTTCCATTGTTCTACCGATGAGGACATATCACTTTGGTGGTGGTGGTCATGTGCCGTGAAGTCGGTTCCAACTCAGAGCGACCCTGTACAGGGTTTCCTAGGCTGTAAAGTTATTCTAAACCTAATCTGACATATAAAAAGAGCAGAGGAGACACCAAAGCCAGCACAAATGGGAGTTCTGGGAGTGCTGGGGGAGCTGCTAGCTGCAAGGTCAGCAGTTCAAACCCACTGCCATTCACCAGGAGAAAGATGAAGCTAGCTGCTCCTGTAGAGATAGACAGTCTCAGAAACCCTCTGTAAGGTCATTATGAGCCAGCATGGACTCGAGTTATCCATGGCAGTGGGCTTGGTTTTTTTATTGAGGCACCAACCCAAGTACAAATGTGGGGAAGGGGCTGCCCTGTGGAAATCACCCGGGAAGGGAAGAATGCTGGGACTAGAGAAGCGGACAGAAACCAGGATCTTCCCTCAGAACCAACAGAGAAAGAGTCTTGCCCTGGAGCTGACACCCTGAATTCAGAGTCTAGCCCCCTAAACTGTGAGAATATACATTTCTGTTCATTAAAGCTACCCACTTGTGGTCTTTGTGTTACTGCAGCACTAGACACCTAAGACACATGGGTAAGACTCTGGTTCCAGGGTTAAAACCAAAAGAACCATGACATCTCTTCATTTAGATCTACCTGCTTACCCACTGCAGTCTGATTGCAGTGGCAGGGCGGCCAGGGGAGCGGCCAACTTTACACAGCACTAGAATCAGTCACGTTCCAATGTTGACCCAGGACACCAGCCCAGAGACTCCTTTTCCTCATACTTCTCCTTTATTCCTGCCAATGGTCCCTGGTCAGGACCACCTCAATCAACCCAAGAGTTTCTAATAATATTGAATCTGAAAAGAGATGTTGCCCCGAGAAGAATTACATAGCTGCTATGCAGACTTCCATAGCCCTCCTCACTGACGTTATTTTCTTCATGACAAAGAGGATGAGTAATTGCTTTGTAGCATTTGAATTATGGAATTGGTAAAGAATATTGAATATTCCATGGACTGCCAAAAGACTGAATAAATCTGTCCTGGAAAAAATATAGCCACTCCTTAGAAGTGAGGATGGCGAAACTTCATCTCTCATACTTTGGACATATTGCCTGGAGGGGCCAGTCTCTGGAGAAGTCTTAATTCAGTGTAGGTTCAGTCATAAAGAGAAAGACCTTCAACAAGATAGATTGACATCGTGGCTACAACAATGGGCTGAACTATAACAACAGTTGTGAGCATGGCACAGGACCAGCAGGCCTTTGTTCTGTTGGACATAGAAGTCATTATGAGTGAGAACTGACTTGATAACACCTAAAAGCATCAGTTACTTTATGTCTGCTTTTCTAGAAACATAAAAATCTACTCTTAGGATCTTGTTGAATCCACACAAACTGAGGACCAACTTGTCCTCATGAACAAAATATAAATCTGAATTCTATTTCACCAGGCTTCCCTCCCCCAAGACTTAGTTATGTTCTCATCCAATGGTGCCCAAGGGCAGGGAGCAGTTCTGTCCCCTGCCCTCTTCCCTCCAGGGGGCATTGGACAATTTTGGTTGTCATAACTGGGGACTGTTACTGGCACCTAGTGGGTGGAGACAAGGGAGGCTGCTAAACATCCACAATGCCCAGGACAGCATCTCACAACAAAGAATGATCCAACCCCAAATGTCACTAGTACCCCTATTAAGAAATCCTGCTTTAGTCAAACGGTACGTAGTCAAAGAAGAATTTGGCATTTTCACCTATTAATGACAGTCCACAGTCTCTTATTTCAGGCTCAAAATTCATATTTAAATCTGGCCTGTTGATTTATCAAATTAAGCAGGTAATTGATCACACTCTGCTTTTTCCATTGTTGTGGTGGTTGTTGCTAGGTGGCATTGTGCCAGTTCCGACTCCTAGCGACCCTATATACAACAGAATGAAACACTAACAAGTCCCAAGCCATCCACCAATCCTGGCTACGTTTGAGCCCATTGTTGCAGTCCTTGGTGTTGAGGGTGGTCCTCTTTTTTGCTGGCCCTCTATTCTATTTTACTAAGGATGACGTCCTGCCCCAGGGACTGGTCTCTCCTGACCACATGTCCAAAGTATGTAAGACCAAGTCTTGCTATCTATGTATGCTCCTAAGGAACATTCTACCTGTACTTCTTCCAACACAGATTTGTTGTTCTTCTAGTTTTGTTGTTGTTGTTAAGTGCCATTGAGTTGGTTCCAACTCATAGCAACCCTGTATATGGTTTCCAAGGAGGGACTGGTAGGTTTGAACAGCTGACCTCTTGATTCAAAACCAACCTTTTGGTCGAGTGCTAATCGTATAGCACCACACTAGATGTTCTTTTGGCAGCCCATGGTATATTCAGTATTCTTCAGCAATACTGTAACTCAAAGGCATCAATTCTTCTTCAGGCTTCCTTATTCATTGTTCAACTTTCACTTGCATCTGAGGCAACTGAAAACACCATGCTTGGATCAGATGCACCTTATTCCTCAAACTGATCTTTGCTGTTTAACACTTTTAAGAGGTCTTTTGCAGTAGATTTGCACAGACAATACAGTATGTTGTTGGATTTCTTGACTGCTGCTTCCATGGGCACTGATTGTGGATCCAAGTAAACTGTAATCTTTGACACATTCAATCTTTTCTCCATTTATCATGATGTGACTTATTGGTCCAGTTGTGAGGGATTTTGTCTTCTTCATATTGAGGTGTAGACTAGGTGTCATGAAGACTGTCATTTATGAGATTGTCACTGTAGATGTCGCCCAAAAGAAGAGTAGATAGCTTTCTGAAACCCTTCATCGTTTTTGTTTCAAGTCTTTGTGTTTACTGGAAGGTCATTAAGTTGTTTTGCTTTTGAGTCCATTTATTACTTCTAAATCTAGTGCAGTCTATTTAGTCTTTCTTAATGCTGTCTAGTAAAACATTAATGAGAGGCTCACGCATAGTCACAGAATTGGTCTGATTACCTCATTCATTTGTAATGAGCCTGCTGCTTACACTTCAGGATAACATAACAGAAATTGGATAATGTAATTCTTTTTGAGTAGAGTGGCCCTAAATTTCCCTCTGAATTATTAATTATGTAGGCTGAAGACATTAGAGTCTTTTGCCCATAAATTTACCTAAATCTTTGTCTACATAATTTCTATCAATATATTTTCTTCCACCAAAATTCTTTTAGTCCATTTTTGGTGGCTGAACACATACATCCATTCTTCTTCAGAATGCAGTCCTCAGAATTCAAAGTCAAGGAAATGAACTCCATCACATAAGATTCATACTGTAGGCTGTAAGAGGCATTATAAACACATCAAGTTCTAAAGAAGAAAGCTGAGTTGTTATTGAAATATCAATTTGTGGCTTCTAGAATCCAGGTAATATCTTTAATTCAACCTATTTCTGGACCTAAGTTTATTATGCATTGTTTTAAAATTCTCTTCTGATGGATTTTTGCCACAAAGCTTAATTAATACTCTACTAGTTTTACAGCTATTGTATAATCTAAATCCCATGGTAAGAATGGGTATAAGATGACTTGGTCAGTAAAAGTTTCTTTGACAGTTGGAAACACCTCAATACAAATAAAGGTTAAATTAGTTGTTTTCATCAGTAAGCCTAAACTTCTGTAACCTAGTTCTTTTCTAAGAAGGGTAGCAACTATCTCCTCTAATAAAGCAAGAGTAATAGAGAAAATCAGATGTAAAATTTAATGAAGACTCCTACGTGAATCCTGATGTGGTGCTGCAGGATAATGCAGTAGACCGCAAGGTCAGTGTGAACCGCAAGGTTGGTGGTTCAAACCCACCAGTCGCTCCTCGGAAACCTTACACATTCTAGGTATGATTTGGAACTGACTTCATGCACTTAGCAAACAACAACATGAATAAGAACACTACCATTACAAAAGTCACATCCTGTTGAATTCATCAGTCTCGGCCCATTGACACAGAAGCACAGTCAGGATGACCAATACTTCCCAACCTCTGCTAATCCAGTTAGCGTTTCTCTCAGCCAAAATGCATTGGCTAAACTGAAAGCTAGAGTCATGAAGGAGCCCTGGTGTGAGGCTGTAGGACCGGCACTGGACTGCTAACCAAAAGGTCAGTGGCTCCTTAGAAACCCTACACAGGGTCACTATGAGTCTCAACAGACTCCATGACACTTAACAGCATAACAAGGGAATAATGAAGTTGTATGAATGCATTGCAGAACCAGGGCATGGCTCAGTGGGAAAAAAACAAAAACAAAATAAGCAAGCATTTCATTTTGGTCATTGTTATAGATTCAATTGTGTTATACCCCAACCCCCCCTAAAAAAGGCTGAACCATTAACCCCTGCTCAGACGAATGCCATCTTCTTTAGGGGAAACAGGGCTTTGATTTGCAGCTGTTATCAATTTAATTAAGGATCTTACTACAGTGGAGTTAGTCAATGAGCTTTTGGAAAAATCAACCATAAGCGATCAAAAGGGCAGCATTTCCCCAGGGATACAGCTCAGGAGGCAGGAAGGCAGGAATGGAAGTAGGGAAGAATGCTGTCACATTGAGGGAATTGCAAACAAACACATCAACAACTTTACAACAACCGCAGTAGGGTGAGTCCTGGTCCTAATCCTCTCTGAGCAGACAGAACTAGAGATCAGACATGAAAGCAAAATGACACATGCAAAAGGCACAAGACAGATTGTGAGGGTCCCCTGCAAGCCACAGAAAGACACCAGACACCTGGGGAGATCAGAAACTGAAGGAGATCAAGAAGACTCCACTCCTAAAACTGAAACAGAAATCAGAACCCTGTGGATACCTCCAAGAGGATAAGAAATACCTGTTCTTTTAAAGTCACCCACTTTGCAGGCTTTCATCATGGCAGCCCTGGCAAACGAAGACAGTTATGTAGCCTGAATGGTTGGGATTCAAGGGGGCTAGTTAGTTATACCCTTTGGGTTTGAATCAGTTGAACTCAACAAAACCAAATGGAGATTTAAAAAAAAGCTTTTGGAATAATCAGCCATATGCAATCAAAAGGACAGCATTTCCCCAGGGATAAAACTCCGAAGGCAACAAGGATTAGGAAATAAGCATGAACGGAAGTAGAGAAGAAAGCTGTTCCAATGAGGGGATCACAAAGCAAAATATGTAGGCATTGTTGACTGCAAAACCAATTTTCTCTGAGAAGTTTCACCCAAATCACACTAAACAAAATGTTTAAAAATTAGCCTTATTGTAGTAAATAGAATGTTGCTGTTAAGTACTGATGAGTCAGCTCCCACCCACAGCCACCTTGTACAGGGTCTCCAGTGAGAGGATGATGGATTTGAATCACCTACCTTGCAATCAGCAGCTCAGTGCTTATTGTACAGCACCACACTATGACTCCAGTAAATAGAATGTTGTTAGGTGCCATTGAATCAGTTCTGACTCACAATGATCCTGTGCGCCACAGAACGAAATTGGCCTGACCCTGCACCATCCTCACAATTGTTGTTATATTTGAGCACATTGTTGTTGCCACTGTGTCAATCTATTCCATTGAGGGTCTTCCTCTTTTTCATTGACCCTCTACTTTACCAAGTATGATGTCCTTCTCCAGGAATTGATCCCCCCTGACAACAAGACAAAGAAGTCTCACCATACTTGCTTCTAAGGAACATTCTGGAATGCATAGAATGTTTGTAGTTGTTGTTGTTGTTAGGTGCCATCGAATCGGTACCGACCCATAGCAACCTTATGCACAGCAGAACAAAACACTGCCTGATCCTGGGCCAACCTCACTACTGTTGCCACGTTTGAGTCCATCGAGCTGTCTAAAATAAGTTGTCTGTGTCTATGACAAAGACAGGCTCTTGTTTCATGAGCTGTCCTAGGCAGCCTGCCCTCTGCAGGGATAGGGTTTGCCTGTGCTTGTCACCTGAAGTCATAAAGAATGTGTGTGTCCTGTGGACAAGCTAGTTGAGAAAAGATGGATGCCGAGAGTTCAGCATTGTGAAAATCCTGTCACGAGAATGGGCCAGTAAAAGAGGGCAGGCAGTTTCCAGCCAATCCTTCCAAGAACTTGCAAGTTTCTAGCTTCTGGGTCAAGAAGCTGGAAAGTCAGGAGAAATAGAAAATTATTCCAACTGACCCCAAAATCTTATTCCTTTGCAAAATAAGGACTTAATTTTTCAGTTTATAATAGTTTTTAGAAATGAAATTGTCTTTATCATCAACACATTATTTGATTTTTTTTGAAACTTTTGAACTTTTGATTGCAGTTTGGTTGAAAGTTTACATAGAATTTGCCATTAAATTTTTTTGAAATACGCTTTTGTATTCATGGCTTCGACAAAGCCATGCTTTGTGAGGTGCCCTTGAGCCCATTCTGAATCATAACGACCCTGCGTAAAACAGAACAAAACACTGTCCAATCCTGTACCATCCTCACAATTGTTGTTATATTTGAGTCTGTAGCTGTTGTCACCGTGTCTGTACATTTTATTGAGGGTCTTCCTCTTTTTGCTGACCCTCCATTTTACCAAATACGATGTTAGTTTTCAAGGACTGGTCTCTCCTGAGAATTATCAATCAAGGACCTCTACTTCTGGTGTGGCGCTGTGGGTTAACGCGCTAGACTGCCAAGCCATTTGAACTGCAAGGTCAGCAGTTCAAACTCACCAGCTGCTCCTCGGAAACCCTATACAGGGTCGTCATGGGTCGGAACCAACTCAACGGCATGCACAACAACAACAACTTAATTAAATAATATGTCCAAAAGTATGAGAAACAAGGTCTTACCATCCTAACTTCTAAGGAGACTTCAGGCTGCATTTCTCCCAAAATAGATTTGTTTGTTCTTCTGGCAGTCCAGGATATTTTTAATGTTCTTCTCCAACACCATAATTCAAATGCATTGATTCTTCTATAGTATTCCTTATTCACTGCCCAACTTTCATATACGTGTGAAGCAATTTAAAGTACCATGACTTGAGTCCGGCACATCATAGTCCTCAAACTGACAGCTCTGCTCTTTCATCCTTTAAAGAGGTCTTGTGCAACAGATCTATCTAATGCAATCCACTCTTTGATTTCTTGGTTGCTGCTTCTGATTGTGGATCCAAGCAAAGTGAAATCTTGGACAACCCCAATCTTTTGTCCATTTATCATGATGTTATATATTGGTCCAATTGCGCGAAATTTTTTTTCTTTATATTGAGGTGCAATTCATACGGAAGACTATAATCTTCATAAATAATTCAATTCCTCTTTGCTTCTAACAAGCAAGGTTATTAAAAAGTCTTCCTCCAATCCTGATTCCATTTTCTTCATATAATCTGGTCTCTTGTATTACTTGCCTAGCATACAGATCAAATAAATCTGTATGGTGATAGGATATAGCCCTGGTACATACCTTTCTTGATTTTAAACCACTCAATATCTCTTTGTCCTGTTCTAACAAATACCTCTTGGTCTGTGTGCAGATACCTCATTAAGTATTCTGGAATACCCATTCTTCTCAGTGATATCTTGTTGGGAGTCTTCCTCTTTTTTGCTGACCCTCTACTTTACCAAGAATGATGCCATTTCTAGGGATTTATCTCTCCTGATAATATGTCCAAAGAAAGAGTTGAAAGTTTTCACATGGTCAATAAAGCACAAATAAACATCTTTCTGGTGTTTTCTTTCAACCAAGATCCATATGATGTTGGCAATGATGTCCCCAGTTCCATGTCCTTTTCTGAATCCATTTGGAGCTCTGGCAGTTCTCTGATGATGTACTGTTGTAACCATTTAAAAATTATTTTCAGCAAAATTTTATTTGTTTGTGATGTTAATGATATTGCTTGATGATTTATACATTCCACTGGGTCACCTGGTCACAAATATGGATCTCTTCCAATCAGTTGGCCCCATAGCTTTCTTCCAAATTTCTTGGCATAGATTTCTTGCCTCCAGTGCTGCATCAGTTTGTTGAAAGATTTCAATTTGCATTTCATCAATTCCTGGAGTCTTGTTTTCCACCAATGCCCTCAGTGCAGCTTGGACATCTTCCTTCAGTACTATTGGTTCTTGTTCATATG
>NW_006408521.1:44330591-44338983 GCF_000296735.1 Chrysochloris asiatica | reverse complement strand
CATATTTTGGCTCTCATGGACTTGTTTTCATTTTCTTCAGCTTCAGTTTGAATTTGCATATGAGCAATTGATGGTGTGTTCCACAACCTGGCTTTGTTTTAACTGATGATATGGAGTTTTCCATCATCTCTTACCGCAGATGTAGTCAATTTGATTTCTATGTATTTCATCTGGCGAGGTCCATGTTTACAGTCATCTCTTGTGCTGTCTAAAGAAAGTATTTCAAATGAGCCAATCATTGATTTTGCAGAATTCTATCATGGAATCTCCAGCATCATTTCTGTCACCAAGTCCATTTTTTCCAACTACTGATGTTTGCTCTTTGCTCCCAACATTTGCAATCCAATCACAGTGATGATCAATACATCTGGAGTACATGTTTGATTGATTTCAGATTGAAGAAGTTTGTAGAATTCTTCTATTTTATCCTCACTGGCTTTAGTGGTTGGTACGTAAATTTGAATAAAAGTGGTATTAACTGATCTTCCCTGTAGGTGCATGGATATTATCCTGTCACAGACAGCATTGTACCTCATGAGTGATCTTGATATGCTTTTTTTTTGACATGAATGCAACACCATTCCTCTTCAATTTGTCATTCCCGGCATAGTGAACTATGTGGTTGTCAGATTCAAAATGGCCAATACCAGTCCATTTCAGGTCACTAATGCCTAAGATATCAATGTTTATGCATTCCAGTTCATTTTTGACAATTTCCAAGTTTCCTAGATTCATACTTAGTATATTCCATGCCTCAAAGTAGAGTTGATTGTGAGGACACAAATGGAGTACAGCCCGTGGGAATAAAACCCTCGGGACCTTTATTTTCTGATGAGACCCAACTCAAAGTGAAGATAAACAGCTGGCTACAAGAGGCACATCAAAAATATGGAGACAGCCTAAAGGCCCATCAACAGAAGATTGGTTAAACAAACTTTGGTATGAGAAAATGTTTTCTTGCTAAAAGAAAAAGAATTACAAAAGGACAAATATTATATATGGCCATTGCTGGTGGGACTATATATACTTTAAGAAAATTGTATGAGGCTTCCCCCAAAAGTTAGAACTGGAAATACTATTGTTGTTGTTGTTAAGTGCTGTTGAGCTGGTTCTGACTTATTGAAATCCCGTATGACCCAGAAATTCTTCTTCTTGGTTTATATCCACAAGTAATAGGAGACATGACACAAGTTTATGTTTGCACACCAATGTTTATCACAGAATTATTCACAATAGTAAAATGATGGAGACGGCCTAAATACCCATCAGTGGAAGAATGGATAAGCAAACTCTTATACATACACACAAAGGAATACTATGCAACAATGAAGAATAACAATGAATTTGCAAAACACCTCACAACATGGATCAACCTGAAGGAGATTATACTGAGTGAAATTATTCAATCACAAAAGGACAAATATTGTATGAGACTACTGTTGTAAAAAGTTAAGAAAAGATTTTCTTGATAAAAGAAACATTACATAATTGTTACCAGGGAAGGGAAAATTATGCACAGGGTTGAGGGTAGACCCAGGTTAACTTGGATGATGGGGAAGGCAATCTCAGTAAGAGGGAGGTTAGCACAGGAAAGATGAAGGTAGCAGAAGACACAGGGAGGAGTGTGAGAGTTAAAGTGAACCGAGGTAAATCCTGCTAGCTAATGGCGCAGGGAAGGGAGTACAGTCATTGTAATGACACGAAGTATATGATTTGTTCACTGTGAAATGTTGCACATGCATGGTTCATCAATACTCTAGTTCAAACCCCACCCAGGGGCTGGCATTATCCTCTGCCCTAGTAGAAGATTTGTTCTTTAAAGTTATGCCTAGGGCACTAAGGAAATCAGTCATACGTATAAAATATCTCACAAAGAAGTGAAAATACACAATTTTATGGGTAGTCTTCCTCAATGGCATGTTCCAGGATGTGGCAGCTAAGCTGTGTGCCCTGGGGTTGTCCTGCACATCTTTACAATTGCCAAGGCAAGGTGGGGTGGGTGTGCAGGGTTCAATATTCCTCAAAACTTTGGTCACAATATTTCAGTCAATAAGTGGCTCACGTTTAATCCTGATTACTGAACCATCTTTACTTCCTAAATCTTGGCAAGTGAGACAAAGCTTAGTCATGAGACAGACCACGTGATGATTCCTGAGCTGTTTTCTAGGATCCCTCTTTAAGGACACTGACCTAGGGGTGACAGTGGGACCTACACCTCTTGTTCTCTTCCTGTCCTCAGGATTTCTCCCAAACCAGGAACTAGGTCCCAGTTACCTAACTCTAGGGACATAGGCCCTCACTAGCACTCTTAAATTGCTGTCTCCATTCAGTGTCAGATTAATAAACAAGGTAAGCACAGAAAACTTGTGCTTACTTACTAATCTGTAGTGAAAATTTTCATTACATCAAAGATTTTTTTCTGCACATCAAAGATTCTTCTACGTATGGCAGGAGGCATCTGTCTCTCTCCCAAACCCATAGCACCTTCCCACAGAATCAAAGTTTCTCTTTGCATTTACAATCCCTGATTGGGAAAAAGTACTCAGTATGCACAAGTAAGCCCGTTCTTACGTTGCTTAGTGGGTAGTCTGGCCCTGCTTCTATTACTCTTGAGGTTTTTATAGCTAATCTCAACGGGAAACCAGATACATTAAGAACTTTAGAAATTTCCATTCCTGGCTTCCTTCTAATCAGTCATGGTAAACGGAAGCCCAGGTGGTTTATCTTCAGCCATCCTCCTCAACCTGCCTCTTTGGACCAAGGCCTAAACTTAATAAATGGTTTCCCTCAGAAATGTTTTGCTTCATATACCTTGAACCCACAGGTGGTCCCTCTAAGTGTGCAATGTGTATTTCTTTTCATTACAAACCCATTGTTGTCTACCTCCAGAATTTCTCTACCTACTACCTGCAGTGGATCACATTAGACTAGTCTTACTATGGCATCTTTTACAGAGTAGCCTGGTAGCCTCAGAAACATAATAGTCTTCTCAGGATGATGGACTAGATGGCTAAGCCTTCACTGTCACACAAACCAAGGTATTTTAATTTCTCATGTCACTGAATTTCCTGAGTAAATTAATGTTGTTGTTAAGTGCCACCGAATTGGTACCAACTCATAGTGACCTTATGCACAGCAGAACGAAACACTGCCCGATCCTGGCCCAACCTCGCTATTGTTGCCACGCTTGAGCCCATTGCTGCTGCCACTTTGCCAATCCATCTCGTTGGGGGTCTTCCTCTTTTTCTTTGACCCTCCACCTTACCAAACATAATATCCTTCTCCAGAGACTGGTCCCTCCTGACAATATGTCTGAAGGATGAGAGACGAAGTTTGGCCATCCAGGCTTCCAAGGAGCACTCTGGCTGCACTTCTTCCAACATAGATCTGTTGGTTCTTTTGGCAGCCCATGGCACTTTCAATATTCTCCATAACTTACTTTCAATATTCTCCATAACCGTAACTCAGAAGCATCAATTCTTCTACAGTCTTCCTTATTCACTGTCCAGCTTTCACACGCATATGAGTTATTGAAAATACCATGGCTTGGGTCAGGCACACCTTAGTTTTCAAGCTGACATCTTTGCTCTTCAACACTTTGAAAAGGTTGTTGTTGTTAGTTGCCGTCATTTTGGCTCTGACTTATTGTGACTCTATGGAACCTACTTGGTGGCACTTAACAACAACAACAACATAGTGGCTTTATGCACAAGAGAAAAAACTGCCTGGTCCTGTGCCATCCTCTAACGGTTGTTGTGTTTGGGCCCATTATTGGAACCACTGTGTCAGTCCACCTCACTGAGGGTCTTCTTCTTTTTGATGACCCTCTAGTTTACCAAGCATAATGTCCCTCTCCAGGGATCATCTCTCCTGATAACGTGTCCAAAGTACAAGAGAATGCTCCTTAGAGTACTTACTTCTAAGGAGCATTCTAGCACAGATTGATGTGTACTTCTGGCAGTTCATGGTACTTTCAATATTCTTCTCTAACGCCTTAATCCAACTGCTTCGAATCTTCTATGGTCTTCCTTATTCATTGTTCAGCTTTCATATGCATATAAGTCAACTGAAAATAGATTGTCTTGGGTCAGGTGCACCTTAGTCCTGAAACTGAAATCTTTGTTCTTGAACACTTTAAAGAGGTCTTTGCAACAGATGTGCCTAATGCAATATGTCTTTTGATTTCTTGACTGTTGCTTCCATGAGTGTTGATTGTGGATCCAAGCCAATTGAAATAATCACAAGTGTCCCAATAAATAGCATCGTGATAAATTCTCCATTTAACCATACGATTGTCTGATTTAGAATGGCCAATAGCTGTCTATTTCAGCTACTAGTACCTAGGATATGAATTTATGGATCCCACTTCCGTTTTGAGGATCTCCAATTTTCCTAGATTGCATTCACATTCTGAATATTATTGGATGTGTGTATCTGATTATTAATTTCCAACATGAAAAATAATCATTAGACATGTTGAATGTCTTTGTTCACCTGATCAATGCAGTCTTCCCGTATAGCCAAGCTACATGGGGAGCCAAGGTTAACAGATGGTTGCTTGGAGAGATTGGATAATCTGGAAGGATAGGAGGGGAGTGGGAATTTGACAATTTCAACACGTGGTGCCATCCACCTATGACTTCAGTAAGCAGGACGTCAGAAGAGCCCCATTTGGGGTCATTGCTCAGAAGGGTCTTGCTAGTCTTGTCTCTAATAAGTGATTTCAAACCCTCCCCAGCCTCCAATATACATATTAATATCCTCAATTCAGCTCATAGTCATTCTTACTGCCCTAGGAACCATTTGGTCTCTTTAAGCAACACACTAATTTCGGCTCTGATCCATTAGGGGTTCATTTATAGTTTAAATCTCAAAGGGCAACTTCGTCTCCAAGGTTTTGAGGACATCAGTTCAGTCATACTAATTTTATTTTTTTTTCTAGTTCCTAAGAGAACAGAGAACATATTCTGAAGGGACAGAGGGGAGGGAGGCAGAGTTTCCATGGAACAAGGTTCCCTTGGTGGTACAGAACCCTGCAAAGCCTCAGTATGTGGAGAATAGCTGGGGGGCCTTGGACCCGAGACCCTCAGGGTAAGCAGAGGGGTATCTAAAGGGGAAGGAGGAATGAAAGCCAGCCTTCCCTTTGCAATATTCCCCAGAGCCAGTTCCAGTAGTACTCTCCTATCTCTTCACAAAAAGCAACCAGTGAAAACCGAGATGACAACACTGGTTTCTTCCTTGTAAAGCTGGGCTCAATTTGAGACAGAATATTAATGGCAAAAGGCTCAATATCTCATTAACAATCCCCATGGGGATATAGTCCCGAGAAAAGATAAATATTTGAATAGATGATGATAATTTGTATGATAATTTGTAGGCAGCATCCCACATGCATTTTCATTGAATCTTTTATATTAAACTCATGCTTCCTGAGTGAGCTTTGCAGCAATTATAGCTATACATATATGTATATATATAAATTAATTAATTTTAATTCTGAACTCAGGATTTGAGGATCATTAAGCTCATACAAACCTTTGCAAAAGAACAGCTTCCTTATTGATTTGCCTAGGACTGGCAGTATAATGTCTAGATTCCTTTCCTTTTTACTCTCAATTCATTGAGCAAAAACAGATTGAGGCATTCCCCAGTTTCCTTAAAAATCTTACTTGAAGGTGAAATTGAGGTCATTTTAACGGCTATCAAAACTACTTCTGATTGCCAACCTTGGAAAACTTTCCCCAATTCTTTGTTTGAAATTCAGTCTTTGGGGGAACTTTAACCTCTTTCTGATTTCTAATTAGCTTTTTTCAATGACACGAGGTCAGTGGAAAGTGAAAAGAGACCGGATGTTTGCCGGGGGCACACAGGTTGCCAAAGTAATGGGAATCCTTCTTTCATCTCTTCCTCTGAAGCAATTCCAGGAATTAATATTGCTCTCTTTAAAGTATCCATTGGAGCCAAGGATCCCAAAGAAAATATCAATATATACAAGCAGACACAACTCCCAGATGGATTGGTGGTAGTTTTATGCTGATCTGTGGACCTCAGCCCTCACAGACTCGACTTCAATGACAAGTCATAGGAGATGAGTCATTCTTACATGGACTTCTCACAGACAGACTGTTATAGATCCTTTCCCAATCCCTGCAGTTACTGCATTCCTGAGTCCAGTACTTTTCCATTAAGTGGGGAGATGTTTTTCAAGTTGAAAGAGAAACTTGCACTCATTTGGATGTGGGCTTCTGGCAGAAGACACATTGTCCCAAAGCCTCCATAGCAAAAGAAGTTCTTTCCTTTATATTTACATTATTGAAAGACCCAATCAAGTGATTTTTTAAAAATAAAAATAAAGGAAGTCCTGGTGTGGCACTGTAGGATCAGCACTGGACTGCTGACCATAAGGTTGGTGGCTAAAACCCACAAGTCACTCCTTAGGAACCCTATATAGGGTCGCTATGAATCAGAACTGACTCGACAGCACTAACCAACAGTAACAAAATATTTTCAAAGATAAATTTATGTATCCATTCATTCATTCAACAAATAATTACATAGTGCTTGCTTGATAGCAACTGGCTTGGGTTATTTTGTTTGTTTGATTATTATTTGGCATGCTATCAGGATGGAAGAGTCTCTGAAGAAGGCGATCAAGTTCGGTAAAATAGTTGTTGTTAGGTGCCATCGAGTTGGTACCGACCCATAGCGACCTTTATGCACAGAAGAACGAAACACTGCCCAATCCTGGGCCAACCTCACCACTGTTGCCATGCTTGAGTCCATCAGTGCTGCTACTTGGCCAATCCATCTTGTTGGGGGTCTTCCTCTTTTTGCTGACCCTCCATTTTACCAAATATGATGTTAGTTTTCAAGGACTGGTCTCTCCTGAGAATTATCAATCAAGGACCTCTACTTCTGGTGTGGCGCTGTGGGTTAACGCGCTAGACTGCCAAGCCATTTGAACTGCAAGGTCAGCAGTTCAAACTCACCAGCTGCTCCTCGGAAACCCTATACAGGGTCGTCATGGGTCGGAACCAACTCAACGGCATGCACAACAACAACAACTTAATTAAATAATATGTCCAAAAGTATGAGAAACAAGGTCTTACCATCCTAACTTCTAAGGAGACTTCAGGCTGCATTTCTCCCAAAATAGATTTGTTTGTTCTTCTGGCAGTCCAGGATATTTTTAATGTTCTTCTCCAACACCATAATTCAAATGCATTGATTCTTCTATAGTATTCCTTATTCACTGCCCAACTTTCATATACGTGTGAAGCAATTTAAAGTACCATGACTTGAGTCCGGCACATCATAGTCCTCAAACTGACAGCTCTGCTCTTTCATCCTTTAAAGAGGTCTTGTGCAACAGATCTATCTAATGCAATCCACTCTTTGATTTCTTGGTTGCTGCTTCTGATTGTGGATCCAAGCAAAGTGAAATCTTGGACAACCCCAATCTTTTGTCCATTTATCATGATGTTATATATTGGTCCAATTGCGCGAAATTTTTTTTCTTTATATTGAGGTGCAATTCATACGGAAGACTATAATCTTCATAAATAATTCAATTCCTCTTTGCTTCTAACAAGCAAGGTTATTAAAAAGTCTTCCTCCAATCCTGATTCCATTTTCTTCATATAATCTGGTCTCTTGTATTACTTGCCTAGCATACAGATCAAATAAATCTGTATGGTGATAGGATATAGCCCTGGTACATACCTTTCTTGATTTTAAACCACTCAATATCTCTTTGTCCTGTTCTAACAAATACCTCTTGGTCTGTGTGCAGATACCTCATTAAGTATTCTGGAATACCCATTCTTCTCAGTGATATCTTGTTGGGAGTCTTCCTCTTTTTTGCTGACCCTCTACTTTACCAAGAATGATGCCATTTCTAGGGATTTATCTCTCCTGATAATATGTCCAAAGAAAGAGTTGAAAGTTTTCACATGGTCAATAAAGCACAAATAAACATCTTTCTGGTGTTTTCTTTCAACCAAGATCCATATGATGTTGGCAATGATGTCCCCAGTTCCATGTCCTTTTCTGAATCCATTTGGAGCTCTGGCAGTTCTCTGATGATGTACTGTTGTAACCATTTAAAAATTATTTTCAGCAAAATTTTATTTGTTTGTGATGTTAATGATATTGCTTGATGATTTATACATTCCACTGGGTCACCTGGTCACAAATATGGATCTCTTCCAATCAGTTGGCCCCATAGCTTTCTTCCAAATTTCTTGGCATAGATTTCTTGCCTCCAGTGCTGCATCAGTTTGTTGAAAGATTTCAATTTGCATTTCATCAATTCCTGGAGTCTTGTTTTCCACCAATGCCCTCAGTGCAGCTTGGACATCTTCCTTCAGTACTATTGGTTCTTGTTCATATG
>NW_006408521.1:44325874-44330491 GCF_000296735.1 Chrysochloris asiatica | reverse complement strand
TTTTCTCTGACCCTCCACCTTACCAAACATGATATCCTTTTCCAGTGACTGGTTCCTCCTGACAATATGTCTGAAGTATGAGAGATGAAGTTTGGCCAACTTGGCCTCTTAGGAGCACTTTGGCTGCACTTCTTCCAAAACAGATCGATTGGTTCTTTTGGCAGCCCATAGCACTTTCAATATTCTACTCCAACACCATAACTTAAATGCATCAATTCTTCTACAGTCTTCCTTATTCACTGTACAGCTTTCACATGCATATGAAGTTATTGAAAATACCATGGCTTGGGTCAGGCGCACCTTAGTCCCCAAGCTGACATCTTTGCTCTTCAACACTTTAAAATCATCTTGTGCAGCAGATTTGCCTAATGCAATACGTCATCTGATTTCTTGACTGCTGCTTTGTGAGTATTGATAGTTGATCCAAGAAGAATGAAGTCCTTGACAACTTTAATCTTTTCTCCCTTGATAAGAATGTTGTTTATTGGTCCAGTGGTGAAGATTTTTGTTTTCTTGACATTGAGATGTAATCCATACCGAAGGATGGATGTGCTCTTTGATCTTCATCAGTAAATGTTTTTTAAGTCCTCTTCACTTTCAGCAAGCAAGCTTGGTAAAATAGTGGGTCAGTGAAAAAAGAGGAAGATCCTCAATGAAACGAATTGACATAGTGGCTGTACTGACGGGGTCAGACACAGCAATGGCCGTGAGCCTGGCTCAGGACCGGTTTAGCTCCATTGTACACAGCATCACTCGGAGTCAGACTGACTTGAGTGCACCTAGCAGCAATAGCAATGTGTTAGAAAAAGGTAACAGTTTAAAGTATACCTTTAACTCATAGACATTATGCTCTAGTGAGAAAGATCTGTAATAAACAAACTAAACCACAAATCCAATAGTTTCAGATGGTGATAGGTTTTGTTTTTGTTTTTAAATAAATAAATAGGGCAATGAGAGGGTAAGTGGGGAAAGATCTTCATTTAAAATCATCAGATAAGGCCCCTCTGAGAAGGTGACTTTGAGCTGAAACCTGGAAGAAGAAAAGGACAGTCATTAGAAAAAGACCCTTCCAGGCAAGACTGTCAAGAAACCCTGTATAGGGTTTCCGAGGGGGCTGCTTGTGGTTTGAACCACCAACCTTGGGGTTAGCAGCCCAGGGCTTGCCCTACGGTGCTACACCAAGACTCCAGAAGTGGACTTATCAAAACGCAGAGAAAGAAGGTCAGCAGGTCTGGATGGAGGTGAGATGAGATTGGAAGAGTCAATGGGCGCCTGTGTTTATTATGTGACGTGATTGTTCTTGCCATTTTCACGTTCATGTCTTAATGTAGTATTAACATTTTAAACTCTTTTTTTATTCTTACTTTATAATTTCATGTTTATGGTTAATGTGCCTCAAATTTAGAATATTAATCAAGCCATGCTTTATAGTAACCTGCAAAGACCATGTGGGGACCATATTTGACTTCCCCTGGCTTCACAAGGGGAAAAGAGAAGCAAACTCAAAATCAGCCCAAGGCTGATTCCTATGAAGGGGAGGTCAGACATGCTTCCACCCTACAGCCTTCTTCACCCTTGTCTGACACCAACCACCCCTCCCCCAGCACTCTCTGCTTCACATCTGATCCGATAATCCATTGCAAGTGTCCCACAGAACTCATAACAATATTCACGACTATGAGGTTTATTAGGGCCGTGAACAGGGTACCATTTAGAATCAAAGCCAACTCAGGACCCAACAGTTCTCCAGTCAGGACCACCTCTTGTCTGCCATCCTGCAAGCATGCCTCTGTCTTGTTTTCAGCCTCTCAGTCAAATGGTCCCTTGGCATCTGCCCTGCTCTGGCAAGTGATACAAAGTTCTTTTTAGCCAGTCTGTGAATGCCCAAAGAGCATATTCTTCAAGCCAGTCTCCTCCTGCCTATAGGAACTCAGCTTTACTCAATTCATAGAACAAGAGCCTTAAACTGCTCTGTCTCTCCATGCCTCTGTTTCTGCTGTTGCCTCTAAAGTTGATCTAAGTAGGCATCTCACACTTCACTCATGCTCTTCCTTCTTGATGGTCCTGGGATCTTCTGTCTCTTCTTCTGAGATGGTTCCCTTTAAACCTAGTTGGAGGGCAAAATGAACCAATCCCAGCTTTAGAGTCCTGTATACCTTTATTTGCATGGTCCCACCCAATCACTTGGTAGAAATTAAGAAGACTTTGGATAAAAAAGCCATATCAAATAAATTCAAGGCTACTCATAACCCCATCAAAGCATTCTTTCCACTAAGTTGAATAGCTTTGTTTCTTCAATGTTTATATTTTTGTAAGCTGTTATGAAGGCTATATGGAGTCTTGGTGTGATGCTTTGGCTTAATGTGCTAGAGCTGCAAAACCATTTGAACTGTAAGGTTGGTGGTTCACCAACTGCTCACCAGCTGCTCCTCAGAAACCCTATCCAGGGCCGCTATGGGTCAGAACCAACTCGATGGCACTTAACAACAACACAACAAAGGTTATGTATGCATTTCCTCTCCCCCGCCAGGCTAGAAATAAACAGTTTAGCATCTCATGCTTGCTGCGGCTGCTGTGTACCGTGGAGTTGGTTCTGACTCATAGTGACCTTGTACAGGGTTTCCGAGGCTGTAAATCTTTATAGGAGCAGAACGCCTCATCTTTCTCCTGCAGAACAGCTGGTAGTTTCCAACTGCTGACCTTGTGGTTCGCAGGCCGATTCGTAACCACTACGCTACCAGATGCTTATAATATAAAATATTTCTCTGTCATTTCCTTTAATTTAAATACTGAATCAGTTCATATACTTATTTAAAAATGTAAATACTAGAAGTACAAAATTAAGACTGCTGTATCATTTGAGAGATCGGTGAAATTGAAAATGAAAATGTTACATCAAAAGAACTTTAAAAATCAAGCTTTTTGGTAAACTGATAAATTTGAAGAATTGTTCATTTAGAAAAATGTTAGTGGGTGAATTGAATCTGACACTAAGCAAAACTGATTTTGGGGAATTCATCCACAAATGATTTTATTTTCACAAATGAATTACACTCTGACATGAATATAGATGCAAAACTCCTCAACAAAATCCTAACAAACAAAATCCAAGAGCATATTAAAAGAATCTTACAGCATTACCAAGTGGGATTTACTCCAGGTATGCAAGGATGGTTCAACATTAGAAATCAATCAATGTATAACACCATATCAATAAAATAAAGGAAAAAAACTATATGGTCATCTTTTTGGATGTAGAAGAAACATTTCATAAACAACCTTTCTTTAAAAAAAAAAAAAAGTTTTTATTGTGAGGTTTACATGGGAGAACATCAGCTTTACACTCATCCTATCATATTTTGTTTCATTGCAATGATTACAATCCCCTCCATGCATCATCAAATAACCAAAGGGTACACCACACAGATCGCCCTCCGGCTGCTAGCACACAGCCCTTCTCCCTCCCTGAGTACAGTGTCCCCAGCTGCTCCATCTGTCCACATCATCCTGTCTCCATTCCCTGGCATCACTGCCTCTCTGGGTAGGGTCCCGCTCTCTGTTCTTCTCACTTGATGGTCCCAGTGACCTCCGTTCCTTGGCTGCAAAATCACTCTCCTCCTTTTGTCAAAAATACATCTACGTCTATATTTCCTACCCTAACAGTCAGTCCTGATGGCAATTATTCACTATTGTACCACAAGAGTCTTATCCCCATTTCCTTTCATCAGCCCCATCCCAACCGATTGAAATTCATTCAGTGGTGATTCTACCTTCCCCCGCCCCATCTGGAACTAGGCTCCCTCTTGAAAGCTTGTAAGCCAGTCACTTCTTGCCTCTATAGGCCCCTCCATTTTGGGTAGCCAATGTCTAAGTTGCCCATTCCTGTCATCCCTGTATACCGAGGGCGTGGGCATGATCCTCGCTGTAAGGATTTGTTCCCTTTTTTGAGCTGCTACATCCATAAGTATAGGTAAAGTTCATCAAATTGTAGCAGGTTACACTCCCCCCTCTTCTTTCTTCTTCTAGTCGAGTATTGATCATCCAGGTCAAGTGGGTGCTATCTGCAGGTATGGGTGTTCTCGTGCATCTCCCTACAATTCATATCAGCTGGACACTTTACCCTCCGCTCTAATCCTCTGTGGCCATGTCACTGCCTCAGGGCCCAGAAATCCCCGGGTCTTGCCATATTACTGGCCATCTCCAGGTCTCCACCTGGTTTCACAGGGGTCCATTGAATGTGGTCATGCTTAGCTCACAACTTCAGTACTGTTTTTCCCCCTTTTCCACTTATCAGAGAGCAACGTGGTCACCAGCCAGACCACATGCCTGCTCATGTATTTCCCTTGAGTCTCAGTCTCAGAAGGGGGTTTGCTCAGAGGGGTCCCGACCACTTGACTTGATGGCTCCTGGGCAAGCAGCTCACTTGTTCTTGTAGTAATCAATCAGACTGCCATTTGTTTCGGATTTTTCCTGCTAGTCTTTCTTTCACTGAGTATCCTCTGTTCTTCTAGCCACTCCAGGCTGGTCTATTTGTCCTTTCCATTGGAAATTTCCTACCTCAGACGGTTCTGGATGGGGTTCTGGATTCCACCTATGGTCTTGTGCAATGTAAAGGCT
>NW_006408521.1:44317652-44319684 GCF_000296735.1 Chrysochloris asiatica | reverse complement strand
AAAGATGAGGCTTTCTACTCCCGTAAAGATTTACACCCTCGGAAACCCGGTACAGTGTCGCTATGAGTTGGAACTGACTCGAAGGCACTTAACAACAACAACAACAATTGTATCCTGTAATCTACTTGACATCCTCACCACCTGGATCTCTGTTCCTACATTTATCCTTTCTTTGACATTGATATTATTTTGATCTTCGGTTTACCTCCCAGCTCTTTTGAGTTCATTGTTGTACTTCTGTTCTGATCTGAACTCTGCTATCTATCCATTGCGTTCCAGGTGGCGTTTTCAAGCCTGTCAATCTCTGGTTGTTGTCTGTTCTTGTTGGTTTTCAGTCCACAGAACTCCCTTTAGGATGTTTTGAAGTGCTGGATTGGTTTTGACAAAATCTCTTAGATTCTGTTTATCCTGGAATGTTTGATTGCACCATCGTATTTGGTTGATAGTTTTGCTGGATAGATGATTCTTGGTTGGCAGTTTTTTTCTTTTAGTGTTTTACATATGTCTTCCCATTGCCTTCTTGCCTGCATGGTTTCTGCTGAGAAGTCAGAACTTACACTAATTTGCTTGCCTTTGTAAGTGACACTTCTCTTCTCCTTGGCCACTTTTAGAATTCTCTCCTTGGCTTTGTTTTGGAGAGCTTGATTATTATATGTGTTGGTGAATTTCTTTTGGGGTCTATCCTTCCTGGGGTATGTTAGGCTTCTTGAATGTGTATCTTCTCTCTTTCAAGATGTTAGGGAAATTTTCTTCCAGAAGCTCTTCAACTATCTCCTCTGTGGACTTCTGTGATTCTTCCTGTTCTGGAATGCCAGTGATTCTTAAGTTGTTCCTCTTTATGTTATCCAGCATGAATCTTAGACTCTCTTCAGATTTTTTTATCCTTTTTTTGGTTGCTCTTCTATCTTGCCAGTATTGAAAGATTTGTTTTCTAACTCACTAGTTCTGGCTTCCATCTGTTCTCTTCTGTTCCTTTCCCCTTTCAGTGTACTGTCCATTTCTGATATTTTATTATTAATCATCTGGGCCTCTTTTTGCAGGTTTTGAATTTTTTCCAATGCTGTATCAATTTTGTTTGATTGCTTTTGTAGTACTTTCCTGACTTCTTCCTTGTTTCCTCCACCCCTTTGCAGAACATTTGAATTTGTTTCCATATCATTCTTATGAATTCCTTTTCAGGAAAATCCAAAACCTGCTCTGCCTCTTCTGGGGAACCTTCGTCTGTCTCCAACTCATTTGTCTCAGTTACTGTTTTCTGGTTTGGGACATGTTTTGAGATCTTTTCTTGTTTTTTGTTTGTTATTTCTAGTGGTTTTTTAATGTCTAAATGGATGTTTGTTGTGTTGTTAAGCTTACTGGGTGTCTCCTTGTGGATATGATCAGGAGATAGGCTTGGCTTCCCTTTTCGCACGTAATGCTTAGCAGCTGTTTTTGGCTCTTGTCTCAATGGTGGAATATTATGGGGTATGCTTGTAGCTTGGCTATATGGCCACAATTGCTGAGTCTTCTTGGGTAAGGTAGGGAGAAAAAGCTCCCACCTCCAGGAAAAAATTGTAATCAAAAGGACCAAGAGCAGAAGCAATATAAAAGCAGAGACAAAAACCACCACTTTGAAACAAAAATAAAACTGTGGCCAACTGTCATGTTGCCTTGCTACACAGGCAGTGTGTGTGCACCGTAGAAGCCTCCAGCAGTGGGTGGGGGTGTCCACTCACTCAGGCCCCTCCTCTAGTCACCACAATAGAGGTGCACAGATAGCTATTGAGAAGTTAATGGGAGAAAGATTGTCTGCTATTTTTGTCTCTGAGGGTCAGTTATCTGTGTGTGGATAGCGTAATTCTCGATATAGTTGCATGCTTTTATGTTGGGGTTTTACAGATTGTTCATATGGTTTGTCTGTCAGTCCAGACCAGTATTTTTCTTGCTGTATAGGCCCTAGTAAAGGGTCCCATACAAGTTAACTTTAGGGCTGGGACCCACAGGCTCACGTCATAAACAGCCACCAAGCTCTTTCTCTGTATGCCATGGGAAA
>NW_006408521.1:44312912-44317533 GCF_000296735.1 Chrysochloris asiatica | reverse complement strand
AGGAGGAATAAATGTGTAGAATCCCCTGCACCTCCTCCTCCTTTTGCAAATGTCACTGCTCCGCTTTTAGCGCAGGTTCCCTGTGCTGGTCTGGCTGTAGCCCTACCCTCTGAACTCTTCCCGGGTGGGGTGGCCGCTGAGGGAGTGCTGTCTCAGTCTCAAGTGTTTCCTAATGTGCAGTATTTTCCTTTACATTGTGATTTTTTTCACTTGTGCCTGTGAGAAACTGACACCCTGTATCTTATGTCAGATCCAGCACTTTGGTGGTATTCTGTGAGTGAAACTTCTATGGGTTTTCAATCCCTCTGCCGTGGAGCCTTTCCTACTTGGCTGTCTCTGCTGCCCACCAAAACCGGAAGTCCCCCAAACAACCTTTCTTGATGAAATTCTAAAGAAGATTGGAATACGAGGGAAATTCAGCAAAATATTCAGGATATATGTGAAAATCCAACATCCAACATTATGTGTAATGGAGAAAGACTGAGAATTTTTCCCTTGAAATGAGAAACAAAACTGCTCTCATCACTTCTATTCAGTATTGTATTGGACTTGCTAGCCAGAGCAACGAGATAAGAAAAAGAAATAAATGGCATTCAGATTAGAAAAGAAGAAGTAAAATTATCTCTCTTTTCAGATGATATTATTCTATATGTAGAAAATCTCAAAGAGTCCACAGGAAACTTCCAGAGCTAATAGAGTAATTAACAAAGTTACAAGGCACAAGGTCAACAAACAAAAATCAATTGAGTTTTTAAACACCAGCAATGAGAAGTCTGAAAGGAAAATTTGGGGGGGAATTCCATTTACAATAGCACCTAAGAGAATAAAATACCTAGAAATATATCTAGCTGAGACTTGAAGGACTTATACAATTAAAACTATAAAACATTGCTGAAAGATATTTCAGAAGATATCAGTAACTGGAAAGATGTTCCATTTATAGATTGGAAGACAATACTATTAAGATGTCAGTACTACCCAAAGCAATCTATAGACTCAATACAGTTCTGATAAAAATTCCAACAACTGTCATTGTGGGAATGGAAAAATCAGTCCTCAACTTTATATGAAATAGCAAGAGACTCCCAAAGCTAAAACAATCTTGAAAGAGAACAAAGTGAGATGGCTAACAGTTGGTGGTTTTAAAGCATATAATTTTTTGTTGTTGTCAAGTGCCGTTGAGGCACTTGACAACAGGTTCCTGTATAGAGTTTCCAAGGAGTGGCTGGTGAGCTTGAACCAACAACCTTACAGTTCAGACCAACCTTGCAGTCCAGCGCATTAGCCCACAGTGCCACACCAGGACTCCATTGGTCTATGTGTCTATAATAGTACCATAATGGTACTATTGTACATATCATATCATAACATACAGCTACAATAATGAAAACAGCCTGGTTGTTGTTTCTGTTAAGTGCTTTCAAGTCAGTTCTGACTCAAAGTGACCCAAGGAGCAGCTGATGATGTTGAATTGCCGACCTTGTGGTTCAGACTGATCTTGCAGTCCACTAGCACATTAACCCACAGTGCAACAGCAGAACACCATTGGTCAATGTGTTGATAATAGTATTATTATAGAAAGTAATAGAATTGAGAGTCCAGAAGTGAGTCTACACATCTATGGTCAAGTGATTTTTGACAAGGGTGCTAAGTCCATTGAATGGCGAAAAAAGAGGCTTTCCAATAAATGGTGTTGAAGAAGTTAGATTTCCATATGCAGAGAAATGGAACAGGATCCACATTCACACTACACACAACAACAAATTCAAAGTGGATTAAGGACCTAAACATGGAATCTAAACCCATAAATCTCTTAAAAGAACAAACAGGGATAACCCTGTCAGTCCTAGCTCTCAAGAATGGATTATTTAATATCATAACAAAAGCACAAACAGCAAAAGACAAACTAACTAAATAAATGGAACCTCACACAAATGAAAAACTTTTGTTCACCAAATGTCTTTACCAGAAGAGTGAAAAGACAAGTTATCATCTGATAGAATATCTTCGGAGACCATATATTCGACAAGAATCTAATAATTAAGATATATATAAAACATAGACAACTTAAGAACAAAAAGACAAATAACCCAATCATAAAGTGGACAAATGACAAGGACAGACATTTCATCAAACAGGACATTCAGATGACCACCAAACACATGAAAGGATGCTCAGCAACATTAGCCATTAGACAGATGCAAATCAAAATCCCAGTGAGATTGCATTTCATTTCTGCTGGGGTGTGGTGCTGTAGGATAAGCACTGGACTACTAACCAAAAGGTCGGTGATTCAAACCCACCAGCAGCTCCTCAGAAACCCTAAGCATGGTTGAAATTAGTCAGAACCGACTCAATGGCACTTAACAACAACAGGATGGCTAAGATTTTTTTAGAAACGAGAAAACAACACATATTGATGAGGCTGTGGGAAAATTGAAATCCTTGTTCATTTCTAGTGGGAATTCAAATGTGTTTTATATATATAATTAAAAATAAATAAATTTAACAAAACAAAACACTGACTTACAAAGAAATATCTTGCTAAGTGTAGACCTCAAATTTTCTCCTGGAGTTTTGATTCTTGGAAGCTTTCAAAGTGCCAATTATAATCTGCTGTTGTTAATTGCCATTGAGTCAGTTCTGAGCCATAGTGACCCTGGATAGGATTTCTGAGGAGCGGCTGGTGAACTTGAACCACCAACCTTGCAGTTCAAACGGCTTTGCAGTCTGGCGCATTAACCCACAGCACCACACCAGGACTCCATATGTGGTTATATTTACTGCTAGGCTTTCAGAGCAGATTTTTCCAAAGTTCACATTTCAGGAGCTCTGGTAGCATAGTTGTTACGAGTCAAGGTCAGCAGTTCAAAAGTACCAACCGTCCCATGGGAAAAAGATGAGGCTTTCTTGCCGCCTTGGAACTCCTCTATAGAGTTGCTGTGAGTAGGAACCGACTCCATGGCACACAACCACCACCATTACCTTTCATAAATAGTTGTTTCCTGGTCTGAGAACTCATTTGTACCCCAAGACTAAAATAACCTTTGTATTGCTAGAGGCCTTTTTTTGGGGGGGAGGGGGCAAATAATAGATTGTTTGGATCCCTGGTGTGGCGCTGTGGGTTAATGCGCCAGACTGCAAAGCTGTTTGAATTGCAAGGTCGGTGGTTCAAGTTCACCAGCTGCTTCTTCAAAACCCTACACAGGGTCATTATGGGTCAGAATCGACTTAACAGCACTTAACAACAAAAACAACAAAAATAGATTGTTTATAGGATAAAAAATATCCCTGGTGAGTAATGTACCCTTTGCAGTAAGCAGCTATCTAGTACCAAATGGTCAACAATTACCCAAAAACTAAGATGGAAAGTCAAGGAGGGGAGGGGAAGGGAAGCTAGATCAACAGACACAGAACAAACAGAATGAAAATAATGAGGACACTGACACACTGTGAAAACTGCAACCAATGGCACAACATAATTTGTATAAAATTGCTAATGGGGAAACCTAATTTACTGTATAAACTTTTACCTAAAGCACAGTCAAGTATTAAATAAAAAGCAAACAATATCCAATTACTATGAAAAGTAGACAGCATCAATAAAACAGAGGTATGCATTTATTTGTGCTTTTCATTAAATGCCTTCCTGGACCTTTTTTTTTTCTCCAGCAAAGTTCCTGGTATACCACCGGATGGCTACCCAAACTGCTGTTACAATTGTGGGAATTTTAATTTGAAAGTTATTTAAAAAATCAATCCCCTTTCCATTTACTCTAAAAGGTACTCCTTGCTTTGTGCTTATTTCTAAATGTGGTCAAATGAAAGTAGCTTTTCTTGGCCCTCGTCATTTACCAGGTCAGAGGTCATACCTTTCTCTCCTTTAAGTTCCCTTTGATGAGACTGCTTTTGTATCTCTCCTGTCCCTTCACCTTTTATGTAGTTGTACTAAGAAATTGCTTCTAAATTTTCGCCCACCTTATTTATATACTGCAATTTGGTCAAATCTTTCCATGTCTTCTGGTTCTGGTCTTGATTTTATGTTTTCACACTGCCAGAGTGTAGGAAGGAGTCCTGGTGTGGAGCTGTGGGATAATGCACTGAACCGCAAGGTTAATTTGAACAGCAAGGTCAATGGTTCAAAACCCACCAGCTGCTCCTCGGAAATCCTAGACAGTGTTGCTGTGAGTAGGAATCAACTTGATGGTATTTAACAACATTAATAACAAAAGTATAGGAAATGCTGAGTAGTGCAAGAGGTTAAGCACTTGACTGCTAACTGAAAGGTTCAAGTTTCGAGTCCACCTAGAGGCTTCTCAGAGAAGCCTGGCTAGCTGCTGCTTCTTTTTTTTTTTCCTTTTATTGTGTGATAGTTTACATGGGGGAACATTAGCTTTACACTCATTCTATCATACATCGTTTCATTGCCACAGTTACCAGCCCATCCATGCATCATCACCCAACCAAAGGTTATACCCCGCAGGCCCCCACCTCTCTCCCCATGGTCCTCAGCACACAGCTCCCTTCCCTCCCTGGATCTCAAGTCCTCAGCCACTCCATCTCTTCATGTCATCCTCTCTGTCTCCATCTCAGGCCTCGCTGCTTCTCTGGGTGGGGTCCC
>NW_006408521.1:44295541-44305892 GCF_000296735.1 Chrysochloris asiatica | reverse complement strand
CGTGCAGGCAGACAAAAGCTCAAAATGCCTGTAATTCCTCAGCAATTTGATCTTTTAAAAAAACGAGTTCAGAATGTTGAAATATAAGATCTTATGTTTGCTCAAAGGCTGTCTGTCTGCTAGATGGAGGTTTCCTTTGTGCAATTCCGCCCCTTTTCCCTGGAGTCTGTCCTACCTGAGCTGCCTGAAGTCTCCTCTAGCTACTTCTTAAAAAATGAGCCCTTATCCTTAGAAGGTCCCAAATAGAGTGAGAGAAAAGTGAAACAAAGCTCAACGTTATAAAAAGACCAGGCTTACTGGTCAGAACAAGACTAGAGGAACCCGAGACTATGCCCCTCAGCCCTCAGTCTGGAACAGAACTCACCCTCATAGCTAAGCAGATAGGTGGGTAAATGGGGGGACAGCACCACTAGGAAGACATGCTCACCTTGGAATGCTCAACCATTCAAGATCAAAAGGGCAACATTTACCTCAGGACAAAGTTGAAAGGGTTGGAAAAGAGGGTGGAATGGAAACAGGAACCACAGGGAGGAAGTGGGTAACTGTTGTTGCATGGAAGGGTTTGCAATCATCGAGATGAAATGAAGTGTATGGTTTGTTGATTATGAAGTTGATATTCTCCTCTGTAGACATGCACTCAATTCACAAAAGTTTCCAAAGAAGGAAAGAAAACCTTAAAAAAAAAAAAAGACGTTGAAGCCCTATAGAGCACACAGTTCTACTCTGACACACGTGGGTTTGCCATGACTTGGCATCACCTCAACAGCGACTGGTTTGATTTTTGGATTTTAGAGGGCAGTGCAAAACTTAAGTCTATTTTAAGAAAATTACAAGCTGTGTTAACTCTGCTGCAAAAGCAAATGTGCTGGAAGCCCCAATGTCCTTCCTTGTCCAAAGCAAAGCAGAATAACAAACAATGAGCTGGAGATGCTCTCATCCAGAAGACAAAGGTTTCCTTAAATGGGTGACTTCAACAATGCCATGGTTGTTATTACAAACATTATTTAGGCAATATATGACGATATGTTTTTTCACATTCCATAACGAGTACACAGGTGTGGTAAGCTAAATAATGCCCCCTGCACCAGATGTCAATATCTTAATTTCCTTTATTTGTGAATATGTTACCTTACATGGCAGATGTGATTAAATTCAGGGGTTTGAAATGAGTAGATTCTCCTGGGTTATGTCAGTGGATCCAGCATAATCACAGGAGTCCTTATAAGAGGGAAACAGGACGATCCAAATTAGAACAGGAGATGTGACGACAAAACAGAAGCCATAGTGGTACCACTGCTAGAAGGGAGCCACCAGCCAAGAATGAAGACAGCCTTGAATAGCTGCAAAAGCCAGGGTTGTTCTCCCCTAGAACCTTCAGAAGGAACTGCTGACCTATTTTGAACTTTAGATATTAAGAATTATAAGATAATACTTTCCACCATTCTAAGTCATTAAGTTTGTGGTCATTTGCTACAACAAAATGGGAAACAAATACAATTGGAATGAAAAGGGACATTCAAATTGGGGTCCTTTTTAAAGAGTAAGATTTTTTAAAACAAATATTACACTGTTTGGAGGCATTTGAAAAACAACCAACTCCTCCATACTCATTCCTCACAAATTCTCTTCTTTTTGGGAGCTTTGACTTGTAGTACAGCTCTGGAAGAGGTGAGCAAAGTTATGTAGAACGCTGAGAAGTTTCCCAAGCTTAGAACACCAGCCCTGGACTCAAGTAATCCAATTCAAATTGTGATTGGATCTGGAAACTAAAATAATTTCATCAGCTGTATTTTATTTCCTCTTCTCTCAAACTAGCTCTTTGTATCTACCAGGCGTGATGACCACAGAGCCCCAAGATACATATAATTAACTGAGGAGTTCTCTGAGGAAGGAGAACTCAGGATAACTGTGTCAGGAAGGTCCCAGAAGGATTGTGATTGACCTAGCTTGGATTAAGCTGGGTCCAATCACGGTAGCCACAGAGATGCCGTGCTCTGAGTGGCTAGTCTGGGACCCATGGCAAGTAGTTGGGTCAGCCACAACCAGTTGTTTCCTCAGCTATTATTAGGTCCCTTAGCTATTGCTGTTAGTGCTCTTGAGAGATGTTGACTCACGACAATCCCATGTGTGCAAAGTAGAACTTCTCCATAGGGGTTTCTTTTCTCTCTCTCTCTTTTTTTTTTTTTTTGGCCATTTCCCCTTTATTTATTGATTTATAATCAGTTAGCAATATTTGCTTCTGTTTCCTCTGTTTTTTTGTTTTTGATGTACACAAAAAACACTCAGGAGTATATAATCATTTAAACAACCAAAAGGCACATTCTGCAAGCCTGCATCTTGGCCACCAGCACCTGTCTGCCAGCACACAGACTTTCTCTTTCCATGAGTCTAGAGTCCTCAGCTGCTCCCTTTCTCCATGTCTTCATCTCTGCCTCCATCTCTGGTGTTGCTGCTTCTCTGGATAGGGTCTCACATTCCGCTTGTGCTCTTCTCCCTTGATGTCCCTAGGGTCCTCTGCTCCTGGACTGTAAGATTAACTACTTCCCCCCTTTATGTTACAAAACTTCTACCTGTGTAATTGTGACCATCTATCTTGAGACCAGAAGTGGCTGGCACCCTGGGTACCACTATCAACAGCTCTGATCAGGGGCATGAAAGATAAATTCTGAACGTGTGGGATAAAAATGTGCAACAGAACTCAAATTCTTACAAAGTTCAGATGTACTGGGCCAGCTGAGATGAGAGGACTCCCAGAAACTATTACCCTGCTGTTCCTTAAGCTTTAAACCAGGACAATTCCCTCAGGTCACCTTTTGCCAAATAACAGACTGACTCACAAAATAAAGACTATCACCATGAATACTGTGGCCCTGGACTTCTGGCATGGTGCTGTAGGATCAACACTGAACTTCAAACCACAAGGTAGGTGGTTCAAACCCACCAGCTGCTCCTCAGAAACCCTGTACAGGATCACTATGAATCAGAATCAACTTGAAGGCTCTTAGCAACAAGAACACTATACCTCTTAAGAAAATCATCTATTTCACCAAATCATAATAAAAAGGTTTCTTTCTTTTGAAGTCATCAATATGAGACTGAATGGTCACCACTTACTCTATCTAATGCAACGATGGGAAGGCATAGGGAAGGGAAAGCTAGATTACTACAAATGGAAGAACCAGAATTGAAATCACAAGAATGTTGACCGATGGTTTGAAAACCAATGTCACTGGACAATTTGTGTAGAAAATTTGTGTAAGAACCTAATTTGCTGCATAAACATCCACCATAACCACAATCAAAAACTATTATAAAAAGTGGGGGGCGGGCATCTGCACTGAATAGTCTTCATCTTGTCTAGATGGGTCTGGTGAAAGGAGATGGGGATAAGATTCTTATGATTCAATAATGAGTAATTGGTTCAAAGCTTAAAGAACAGCAGGGTAATAGTTTCTGGGAGTCCTCTTGTCTCAGCTGGTCCAGTACGTCTGAACTTTGTAAGAATTTGAGTTCTGTTGCACATTTTTATCCCATGCTTTCAGAATTTATCTATCATGCCCCTGATCAGAGCTGTTGGTAGTGGTACCCAGGGTGCCAGCCACTTCTTCTGGTCTCAAGATAGATGTGACCAGATGGTTCATTTAGACTATTAAAATCCTATAGTTTCTTCTCTGGGTTTCTGGGTCTCTTTCCTCTTTTACTCTGAGCAAGTAAAGAAGAATAATTGTGTCTTAGCTGGCCTCCACAAGGTTTTCTTGACTCTAATCTTGAAGAAGCAGATCGCCAGGCCCTTTCTTCCACCCTACCTCTGGGTGGGTTCAAATCACCAGCTTTAGATTAGCAGTTGAGCACAAGTCATTTGGGCCCTCAGGAATCCCTTTCTCAGCTACAAAACCAGGATAATAGCAGACAACTCACAGGGTTAGAATGAGAATAGAGTTAGAGATCTATGAAACAAACAGATTTTTCAAAGACAAGGTTTCATGTGTTATTAAAGATTGTTGTTAAGTGTGGTTGAGCCTGTTCCAACCCATAGAGACTCTGTATAGGGTTTCTGAGGAACAGCTGATGTGTTTGAACAAGCAACCTTGCTGTTCAAACTGTCCTTGCAGTCCAATGCATTATCCTGCAACGCCACACCAGGACTCTGTTAAAGGTTGTACTCACTCTTAAGTTATTGCATATTGATGTAGTTGTTAAGTGCCATTGAGTTGGTTGTGACTCATAGCGAGTTTCCAAGAAGTGGCTGGTGGGCTTGAACTGCCAACCTTGTAAATAGCAGGCCAGTGTTTATCCTGCAATACAACACTAGGACTCCATCAAATGCACACCCTCTGATAATGTTGATTAATTCCTTAGTACCTCAGGGTTTTTGAGGAAAAAAATCTGTAAGGGCAGTTGCTGCCTCCCAAACAGCAAATGGAGAACATTCTACAATCAATAATTCTACAGTCCAGTCCAGGATGGAAGGAATTGATAGCGTTTTCCATGCAAGTAATCTCTTCATCGCAGTAATTTTTGCCAAATACTTCTTTCAAGTCATTTTGGGAAATGGCTCCCTGCCTTTTGCTACTTTATTAAATGTAAGAGCCTCATCAAGTCAAGCGATCAGCAATGCATTGTCAGCCAGCAGAAAATGGGGAAAAATCCTCTTTCAGTTTTTGATCATGAAAACCTTTGTAACAAACCCAAGACAAACACATTCCACTCCCACTGCCTATTCACATGAGATTAACTATTGTGCCGCTCACAATATTCAATCATGATTTCTTACCCATTTAAGAACTGCTTGCATGAATTAGGAAACGGAGAACAGCAGGTCCCCATATATCTCCTTACATCTTCAGCTCTAGAAATAGGGCTTAATTAAGTGTAATTAGGACATTGACACTATTTTTATTAAGAAAGGAAGAAGCTAAAGCTCCCCCTTTCCAAAATAAAGATAAAAGATACTAGCAGCAATTAAAATGTATTTTCTACTTTCTAATAATCATGTGAGGGCTGCTCGCATATTTTATTGTTCCGCATTTTATAGATCATTATTCGCAGTCCTGCCTAATGAACACCATACTTCATATCTTGCCTTAACTTGCTACATGGACGGTCTCCACTAATAATAAGCCGTTGAGCATGTTTGAGGGGGAGTGCCCAATTTCATACGATCGGTCCAATTTTTGGAAATGTCCTTTCCCCATGGTTTTCAGGGTAGAGTTATGCCATCAAAGTGGGACTGTTTTCTTAGTGAGACTCCTAGTATGGTGCTGAGGATATGCACTCGACTGCAAGGTCGGTTTGAACCACAAGGTCGGTGATTCATACTCACCAGCCGCTCCTTGGAAACCCTATACAGAGTCACTATGAGTCAGAACCTACTCAATGGCACTTAACAACACTGATAACAAATCTCTTAATGGAACTTCTAGTGTGGTGTTGTAGAATCAACACTAGACTGAAAACCACAGGTGAGCAGTTCAAACCCATCATCTGCTCCTTGGAAACTCTACAGGGTGGCTATGAGTCAGTACTGGAACTGACTTAATGGCACTTAACCCAAACGTCAGCAGCTGAAACTCACCAGCCACTCCTTGGAAACCCTATACAGCATCACTGTGAAGTCGGATCCAACTCAAAGGCACTTACCAGCAACAATTCTCTTAGTACCTGAGAGTGTCTCTTTTGGTGCCTAGCACACAGAAGCACACTATAAATATGTGTTGGCTGGAGGCCTTTGCATTCATACTTACTTGTGAAAGAACCTTATAAGGGACTGTTGAGAAGGCTGTCAACTTTTCAGATGGCATTTACAAGTACTGTATGTTCACACAAATAACACGTGCCTCCTACACTTGTTTGCCAATGGATTCCTCTTCCTAGGAGTTTTTTGGTGAACAAATTATGCTAACTTTAAAAACAGAAACATGTAAAAGAGAAATTGGCATAGGAGCGCTTATGAAAAAACCTCCCCAGGGAAGAGGGGAGGAAAAGGTTGGCAAACAAATATAGAAGGCGGTGTTGTTGGAGTAAAAATATAGTCACTGATTTAGTGCTATAATGTTAAGCCAAGATTTTTTAAAAAGAAAGTTTTCCTCCTCATTATAAATTTTCATTATAAATGTCCACCCAGATGCAATTACTTTTAACATTTTGGTATATGAGCGGGCTTCAAAAGTTCATGGAAAAATTGAATTAAAAGATCATGGAATTTTTTCCACAAACCTTTTGAAGCCCCTCATATTTTCTTTTCAGTCACCCTTCTCTCTTTGTCTCATTATATAATGTAGTTTTCCGTTAAACTTTTTCACGTAGCATCTTTTGAGCATTTCTTCTTGTTGTTATATAGCCTTTGAAAACAACATTTTTAATGAGCACACATGTATATGTATGAATGATTTCTCATTGTGTGTATGCATACAGATACACAGATGGATCTATTGTTTACTATAATAAAGGGAGAGTCCCTGAGCAGTGCCGTTAACTCCCTAAACTGTTAACAGAAAGGTTGGAGATTCAAGTATATCCAGGGGTGTCTTGGAACAAAGGTCTGGCAATCTCCTTCCAGAAAACCTGTCACTGAAAGCCCTATGGTGCACAGTTGCACTCTGACACACATGAGGTCGCTATAAATCAGAGTCTGTTCCATGGCAACTGGTTATTGTAATGAAGGAACCACACACAGATAGGAGTGCAGTAGCTCTGCAGGATAAGCACTGGACTGAGAACCACAAGGTCAGTGCTTTGAGCCCACCAACCACTCTGCTAGAGAAAGAGGAGATTTTCTTCTCCCACATAAATTGACAGCCTCAAAAACCCTGCACAGGGTCGCTGAGTCAGAGCTGAGTCGACAGTACTTAACAACAGCACACAGAACACAACATAGAGGAAGCACTCATGTTGTAGTTCTGGTGTGGCTCTGTGGGCTAAGGCACTGGACCACAAGGTCGGTTTGAACCACAAGGTCAGTGGCTCAAACCCACCAGCTGCTCCTTGGAAACCCTATACAGGGTTGCTATGAGTTGGAACTGACTCAGCTGCACTTAATAATAACAACAGCATAGTATATGGAGTTCTGGTGGTGTAGTGGATTATGTATTGGGCTGCAAACCACAAGATCAGCAGTTCAAATCCACCAGCTGCTCCTTGGGAAAAAGATGAGGCTTTCTGCTCCTGTAAAGATTCATACCTCATAAACCCTAGGGAGAATTCTACTTTGCCCTGTGGGGCCTCTGTGAATCCAAATCCACCCAATGGCAGGGGTATGGTATGATATGGAGTAGAGTAAGGAAGAGCTGGCGTGATCAGACATAGCTCTGCTGAACTGGCGATTTTATATAAGGTTTTGGGGGCATGTGGAGTTTCAGAATTAGCCGACTTTCAGGGGCATAGTACGTTTACTGCCCTCTGGAGCACAGCTCTACACTGAAACCCATGGGCTGACTGGGTAGCCTGGTGCTGGTGGTGACAATGGAATTGGATTGCCATCAGCCCTAGCCATGTGGTTACTCCAGCGAGACTGTTGAATTTGTTGGTCAGAAGCGTATGTATTAGACTAAACCTGCTTCGGATTTGCAGGTGTCAGACACTGCACTGATTGTGTGTTCATTAAAGCAAGTTGTGTTGACGGAAACAAAAAGTTTAACACTGGGTTCTAGTGGTACTTGTTACCATGGTTACAGAGGAATAAGACATTCTCAATACCTTAGTTAGTTCTTTTCTGATCATGGGATAATTGGGTTATGTAAATTTGTCTCACGATTCTAAGTGATGCTACAGTGGCCAGCCAAACAAATCTTTGAGCACGTCTTTGATCATTTTCTTAGGAAAGATTCCTAGAAGTAGATTGTTGATTCAACAGCTTGTTTTTTAATTTGATGACAATATAATAGGTTCATTATGGAGCACTCAGGAAATACAGATACATAAAAATAAGAAAATTAAAATCATCCATAAACAATCCCCTCGTATGTTGTTGTTAAAGGCCACACAGTTGGTTCTGACTCATAGTGACTCTCCATAGGGTTTCCGAGGCTGTCAATTCTTTGTGTGAGCAGAAAGCCTCATCTTTCTCCCTCCGAATGGCTGATGGGCTTGAACTTTGGATCTTGTAGTCATAGTCCTGTGCTTATCCTATAGAACCACCATGTCCCCGAATGTCGTTATTGTTGTTATTGTTATTGTAAGTGCCATTGAATCGATTCCAACCCATAGCGACTCTGTATAGGGTTTGTGAGGAGCAACTGGAGAGCTTGTACCGCCAACTTTGCTGTTCAAAGTGACTTTGCAGTTCAGCGCATTAACCAGCAGCGCTGTCCCTGAATGGTCACCGCTTAACGCTTAATGCTGGTGTGGAGCTGCGGCTTAATGTGCTGGACTGCAACATCTGTTTGAACTAATAAATAACCTTGCAGCCCAGCAAGATTGGTGGTTCAAACCCCCCAGCTGCTCCTCAGAAACATCTGTTTGAACTAATAAATAACCTTGCAGCCCAGCAAGATTGGTGGTTCAAACCCCCCAGCTGCTCCTCAGAAACCCTATACAGGGTCACATGAGTTGGAATTGACTCGACAGCACTTAACAACAACAATGTTTACTGCTTATCCTTCTAATTCATTTCCTGTGTTTCTGTTGTTATTAGTTGACACAGAGTAGACTCTGACTTGAGGTGACCCCATGTGTTTCAGAGCAGGACTTCAGGAGGTGTTCACTGGCTGTGATTTTTTAGAAGTGGACCATCAGGCCATTCGTCCAAAGCACCTCTGGGTGGATGCTAACTGCCAACCTTCTGGTCAGTGGCTGAGGACTTAGCAGTTTGTGTCGCCCAGAAATTCCTGCTGGACCAGTAGAATGTGACATTCTGGGACTTTCTGAAGCAAACTCATAAAAGCTTGACACCCTGTCTCTTGGAACCAAATCACCACGTGCCCTAGCATGTCCATGTAGAAGCCCTCAGCCTGCAGCCCTAACTGAGCTCCCAGACGGCAACAGCATCAGCTGCTAGGTGTGTGAGTAAACTGTCTTGGTTGTCCCGTGTGGTGGTGGTGGTTGTGTGCTGTTGAGTCATTTCCAACTCAAAGCGACCCTGGACAGGCTTCCTGAGGCTGCCATTGTTTATTGGAACACCTCACCTTTCTCAGGTGGAGTGACTGGAGGATTCCAACTGGCGACCTGATTAGCAGCCCAACTCCTAATCCACCATCGACCAGGGCTCCTTACCTGTCTGGTGTCATTGAGGATAGTAATAGTGCTTATCTCATAGGGATTTTTTGAAAATGAAATGGTCTGTGATGTGGCTTAGAATAATGTCAGGCTGACTAGAGGCACCTAACAAGAGTTAGCTGCTGTTCCTGCTGTTGCTATTATTCTGATTACATTGACCAGGGCAGTAGGTAAGCCTATAAGAGACACTAAGATGCTTTATACAACGCCACTGCCCTCAAGAAGACTGTGATCTGTTTATAGATACAAATCTCTTTGCCCCGAGACACCTGTTCCTGGAGCCATGTCTGTACAATGCATTCTTGTATGTAGTTCAGGAGTTTTTCTTTGGCCATCAATAACACAGCAAAACTATCAGGATAAACAAAGCCCTGGGTGTCTAATGAACCATGGTCACAAAGTCTGATTCTTTCTGTGTACTCTCTTTGCCACAAATTATACACAGGCCTTAGTTAAGGTAGAGACGAGCTCTTCCAACACCTACAGCCACAGAAGAGAAAAATGAGGGAATGTTATTTCTACAAGGGCTTTCGGAGGTGCGTGGATGCAGTCCTTGTGTGTGTGGCAGCAAAGCTGGACTAATTAAGCTGGCAATGCATGGGGTCTATGAACCCAGTGAATGGTAATTCCTTCTGAGACAGGATACAAGCACAGCCACTTCATTCCACCTCAACTTTGCTGGCATCAAATGTTTTGGTGTCCAAGAGCGGGCATACCAATGCCACCATCATTAATTAATATTGACTAAGAAGCTGTGGTAGCGTAGTGGTTACGAATCGGGCTGCAAACCTCACAGTCAGCAATTTGGAACTACCAGCTGTTCCGCAGGAGAAAGATGAGGCTTTCTGCTCTCGTAAAGATTTACAGCCTCAGAAACCCTGTACAGGGTCGCTATGAGTTGGAACCACGGCACATCACAAGAACATCACAAGAACATCACAAGTGACGTATTGCATTAGGCAACTCTGCCTAATACAATACGTCACTTAGTCAATATTAACTAACACTTTTTAAAGTGTTAAAGAGCAAAGATGTCAGCTTGAAGACTAAGGTGTGCCTGACCCAAGCCATGGTATTTTCAATAACCTCATATGCATGCAAAAGCTGCACAGTGAATAAGGAAGACTGTAGAAGAATT
>NW_006408521.1:44274159-44294798 GCF_000296735.1 Chrysochloris asiatica | reverse complement strand
AGTCATTGGATTTACTTAGGAATATGTCATGCAAATTTGTGAAGCCTTCCATGTTTTTTTGAGTCTTGGTGTCATCATAGAATAAAAGACTGGGTTACTAACAAAAAGGTTGGCACTTCAAATCCACCAGTTGCTCTTGGAAAACCTATACAGGGTCACTATGAGTCGGAATTGACTTAACAACAACTTTCTTATAGGGAACTGGAAACAACCACCAGCTAACAGTTACTGAACTCTCAGCATGCATCAGGTAGGTTACACATAGTAGGTTATTTTAAAACACGTGAGTAATCCTCATTGTCTCATTGATGGAAAGAGAAATGGAACTAGCATTGATTAAATCCTGTGTTAGTTTCGTAGGTCCTAAAACCCAGATAGCTTCACACCATAGACATTGATTTTCTCATCGTTTTGGAGGCTAAAAGTTGAAGATTAAGATGTTGACACAACCATACTCCCGCAAAGGCTCTTCTAGCTTCTGGTAATCCTTGGCATTCCTCTAATTTCTGCCTTCGTTTTCACATGACCTTTTTCCTCTGTGTGCATCTGTTTCTCTATGGCCTTCTGATAAGGACTCCAATCAAGGGGTTAGGTTCTTCTTAACTTAATCACGTTTCTAAGGACTTATTTTCAAATATGGTCATATTCACATTCACTTGTAAAGATTTTATTTCCAAATAAGGTACAGGGAGTTAGAACATCAACATATTTTTTTAAGGGGGAGGGGGAATGTTCATTGACCCACAATGAACACTGAGTTAGTCTCCAGCACTATGCTATGTTCTTTTATACATACTTTCATTAAATACTTAAATAGTCATTTTCCAACTGAGGAAACTGGGTAAGAGAGTTTAACTAACTTACAAAGGTCTCAGAAGTAGTAGATCAGTGGTTCAAACTCGGTTCTCTCTGCCCACAAAAGGTGGTGCTCTTTTCAGCACACCAACTGCATGCTTCTAAGGGTTATAGAACAAGCCTCAAAATTTAAACAGTAGAGGCCTAACGTTGAATTTCTGTCCAGAGAGTATCTTTCTCTTGAGAAGTGCTCATTCTAGACACATGGAAGCTGGGAGGCACTGCAGAATAAAACACTGGATCATAAGGTCGGTTTGAATCACAAGGTAGGTGATTCAAACTCCCCAGCCACTCCTTGGAAACCCCATACAGGGTCGCTATGAGTAAGAACCCACTTAATGGTACTTAACAACAACAACAACAGCCTCCCTGGTAATCATGATTGTTCTCAGGTGGGCACATCGTCAAGTTAGGCTGTTTGAACTTTCTCTAGGAATATTTTTTTCTAAGTTAGGTCTAGAAATGGTGATTCCCCCACTCCTCTCTGATAGCAGAGATGTGAAGCTCTGGAGTTGTTGGCAGCCATGAGCCTGGCAGTGTAGAAGGAGGTGTCTGATTGGAGAGAAACAAGACAAATACCAAAAGGAGCCACAAAGAGAGCTGGCAGTGTTGGCTGTTGGAGTTGCCCCTTGGTCCAACTCTCTGCTTTCCCTCCTTATACCATGCACCTTCCATAAATGAGCTTCTCCCTAAGCTAATTCGAGTGGAGTTTCTGACACTTGCAACCTAACATCTCCCAATTTAACCCCAATGCAATTTTAATGATGGAGTAGGGTGTTAATTCATTCTTGGCATATTATGCAGTGTGATGGATGTAATGCTGCATACAAGATGGAACTATAATTCGATGGATTTGTGTGTGGGTGTGAGGACAGGAACCTGTCTCCTTACTATCTAGTCTCAGCTTTTCTGAGGAAAGCATGATCTGGCTTACCTGTAACTAAATCTGTTGTGTATCGTTTTAAACTAGGCTGGACTAACGCACTTTCAATTAGGGCAGACCAATAAGATGTTTTATCTTCTCTATCCTACTCCTCCTCATTATAAAAATGATTTGCTCTAATAGTAAATAATTAGGGCTGTAGGTGTGGTGCTGCGGGTTGATGCGTTGGACTGCAAGGTCGATTTGAACTGCAAGATCGACAGTTCAAGCTCACCAGCCACTCCTTGGAAACCTTATACAGGGTGGCTATGAGTCGGAACTGACTCAACACCACTTACCAACAACAACAACATAGGTATAGGGCAGGAAAGGATATTCTAAAAAGCTTACTGTCTCTTCAGTTTATTTTATTGCTGCTCTTGAGAACACACACAACTAGACATCCACTGATCCAGTACTTTCTACGTGGACAGTTCCGTGGCACTGATTACACTCTCCACGTGGTACACCCAGTCTCACGCCCCTTTTCTCAGTTGTCCCTTCTTCATTAACATAAACTCCTTCCTGCTAAGGTTTCAGTAAAATCTTTTGAGTTGCTCTTGTCAATTTGGTCCCATTTAGATAGTTCTTAAGACAGCATCATGCACAAGGCAGATCTTTTTTAAAAAATATAAGATATGCAAAATTTCTGTTAGATATGAAGATGTCAGGTAATATGTTTGATTTAATGTTTGAAGATTGTGTTAGAGCAATAGTTTCAGGGATTCATCTACCCTCCATGACTCCAGAAAGCCTGTTGTTGTTGTTAGGTGCCATTAAGCCAGTTCCAACTTATGGTGGTGGTGGTTATGTGCAGAGGAGTTGGTTCCGACTCATAGTGACCCTGTATAGGGTTTCCAAGATTGTAAATCTTTATGGAAACAGAAAGCCTCATCTTTCTCCTAAGGAACCGCTGGTAGTTTCGAACTGCTGACCTTGAGGTTAGCAGCCCAACTCGTAACCACTACGCTAACAGAGTGGCCCTATAATCAATAGAATATTATATAACCAATAGAGGGTTTCCAAGGACTACAGTTGTTGCCATGTTTGAACCCACTGTGTCAATCCATCTATTGGGGGGTTGTGTTAGGCTGGGTTATCTAGAGAAACAAAACTTGAGAAGCTTATAGATGTATATATAAAGAGAAGTTTTATATCAAGGAAATGACTCACGAGTATTAGGTGTGGGAGAGAGTCCCAAGTCAGATAAATAATGAGATCAGTAGGTCAGATGGCAGGTCTGGGAGTCAGACAGGTAGGAAGGTCCTGCAGGCAGATCTGGCAGGCAGGTCATAAAGTAGGCCCATGGCTCAAGTCCAAAGAACCAGCGGACAAGCCAGATGCAAGACCCAACAGAAAGCAAACAAACTTTGCCTGAGTATATTAATATATTGGAAGCAGGCCACACCTCCAAGGAAGCATCTTTTCAATTGATTGGCTGCTCATAGAATGAATTATATTCTATTAGGTCTCATTGTGGGGATACCCACATCTCAACTGCTAAACCACTGAGAATCCTGGCCCAGTCAAGTTGACACAAAACCTGAACTATCACAGAGATCTTTGTCTTGTTTGTTCACCCTCTACTTTGCCAAGCATGATGTCCTTTTCCAGGGTCTGGGTCCTCCTGATAACATGTCCAAAGCATGTGAAACGAAGTCTTGCAATTCTCACTTTCAACGAGCATTCTGGCTGAACTTCTTCCAAGACAAGATTTATTTGTTCTTTTGACAGTCCATGATACACTCAATATTCTTCCCCAACACCAGAACTCAAATGCCTCAATTTTTCTCTGATCTTCCTTAGTCATCATCCAGCTTTCACATGCACATGAGGTGATTGAAAATACCATGACTTGAGCTAAGCACACCTTAGTCTTCAAAGTTACATCTTTTCTCTCGAACACTTTAGAGAGCGCTTTAGCAGTAGATTGGCCTAATGTAATATGCCATTTAATTTCTTGACTGCTGCGTCCATGAGTGTTGATTAGCATCCAGGAAAATTTGAAAATCTGTTCTTCCTTCCTCCCACCCCACCCCATTTTTTTTTTTGCAACAAAATCATAGAAGCCTTTATTAAACAAAAATATCAAAAGATGAAGCTATTATTTCTCAACATATCCTCCTATGCACTTCCAAAGGTCATGTTTCCATCTATCTAGCACTCAAAGAATTATGTGCTCCTTAGTTTATACCATGCCCAAACTGAAGTCTTGGCATCCTCAAGGAACTCAAATTGTGTTCCTTTCTAATGTTCTTTGAGTTTGGGGAGCAAAAAGAAGTCTGAATGGGCAAGATAGGGCTGTTGGGTAGATGAGGTAAGGCTTCCCAATGAAATTCTCATAGGACAACCTTTGTGATCCTCAAACAATGAGCAGGCGCACTGTCAGGATGGAAACATTTCCTTGACGCAGCTGCCCTGCCATTATTCTCAGCAATGCAGTTTTCATTTCTCCTCAAACTACTTGCTAATAAGCTCCCATGATCATCGTATGTCCTTTTAGAAAATCTATCGAGATTTTTCCTTTGGAATTCCCAAAAACATTCACCATAATCTTGTGAGCTGAGTTCTCTGCCTTGCATTTAACAGGTCAAGCACATCCTCTTGGAAATCACTGTTTTGACTGAAGTGTTCTCTGTGGATCATTTTGTAAATCCCAAAACTCATTCCCGATTATGATTCGTTCCATAAAATCATCTTCATTAGCTTTGTTCTTCTTAAAATGGAAAGATCATCTCTTTGAGTTATCTGATCTTTGTGACACCCATCGAGCAGAAAGCTGAGGAACAAGGTGTTTGGAGAAAATTGAAAATACTGAACCATGTGAAATCCTGACTTCAGTAACAATCACAGTGGACATAATTATATGGTCTTTTTCTGGACTTCAGTCACAGTTTCTTCATTCCTCGAGGCTGACGGTCTTCCCTTCCTTGGCTCATCTTTGAGGTCTTTTAGATCTTCCTTAAAACATGTGATCCATCTAAAAGTGGTTGTTTCATGAGGGGAACCATTCCTATAACCCTGCTGCAAAGCTTCAGTTGTTTAGGAATATGTCCACTTGACATTTCTCCCCTTTTAATCAGGATTCTTCTATGTACTCTTTGATCAAAATGTTAGTAATGATAATTGGACACCCTTGAGTTCTTCTGGTCTCATAGCAAAGGAGGCATTTGTTCATGAAGGCAATTAGCACTCATTCCATCGCCTCCTCCTGACTCTCCTTCCTCTATTGCTGCAGGTGAATAGAGACCAATTGTGCCTTGGATGGCCACTTGCAAAAGCTTGGTGTTTCTGATTTCAAGGAATTTAAAATGTGGGTAGGGCGATAGATACATAACTCTGAAAAGATGAGAACACACACAGTTGGTAGAACCACTCCCCACCTATGTATTAGTTGCTTATGAAAATTGGAATGTTTTCCTTTAGGAAGAATGTGATATAAGGTCTTACTATTTCAGGTACCATCTACCAAAAAACCAAACAACCTTGTAATATCACAGAATAGTTCAAAACTCTTATCTCCTAAGACTTCCCCAGTCTGCTTCCTACCTGCTTTCTAGCCTGTTACTTGGTCCTCTGGCTATGTCATTGGCCATCTTTAAGTGGGTCTAGTGCTCCACCTGCCACAAGACTCTCACATCTCCCAGTCCATTTCCCTACCCACCACTTCACACCTTCACGAACCCACAATCAGCCTCTGACTCCCACGTAAATCTGACTTTCTCAGGGGGTTCCACCCCTCCCCCCTAGACCAAATCTTCCTCTGAAACATGACTACAGCTCCTCACAGAGTCCCTTTTGTAGTCCTCACCACACTGGTTAGGGTTTGTTTAGCATCTGTTCCCCTTCTCTGATCTCTTTCCTCACTTCTAAGATGTTGTTGTTGTTGTTAAGTACTGTCAAGTTTGTTCCAACCCATAGCAATTCTGTATAGGGCTTCCAAGGAGTGGCTGGTGAGCTTGAACCACCGACCTTGCAGTTCAAATAACTCTGCAGTACAATGCATTTACCCACAAAGCCACACCAGGACTCCCACTTCTAACATAGAAATTGGAATATATGTTGTGTGGGGCCATTACAAGGGTGGAAGGAAGTAGCCCGTAGGCTGTTTAGCCACACAAGCTGCTGATTCGGGTCAGTAGGCTTGCTGTTCCATGTTCATGCCCAACAGGAAGATCCACATAAGGCTTTATAAAAACAAAGCCATCACGGACAAAAAACCAAAACAGCCAAGTCCACACATGTTCATGAACATGACTGAGTGACTAAATCTTGACTGTCTTGGACATAGATGAACCAGGTTGAGTTTGGAGTTTCCAGGAGTCTGTGTGTGTGAAAGAGAGAGACAGACCAACAGAGGAGGGAAGGAAGAATGGGAGGGAGGGAGCTCTTAGAGACCCTAAAATGGACATTTTGGGAGAACTGCTCTTCTAGCCATCCATGAAATGTGTAGCTCTTCCGCATTCTTCCTGCTGAGACTCCTCAGTCGATGAAGTTCCGACCCAGTGAGTTAATGGCACCATAAACAGCCTCCATGGCCAAAGGGCTGGGACAGAAATCTCTGGAGTTCCTTATACCTTGGCAGGCTTCCCTATGATACTTATGGACGAGAGGCACCATGGGAAGCCTGGGGACTTGGGGATCTAGGACAAAGACCCAGGGAAGACTACCCTCCGCCAGCTGGGAAACCTTTGGCAAATCTCTAGTTCTTTGAGTCTTCTTTCTTAATAAAGTGGGAATAATAAAGTCATGTCTCAGAGGGTAAAAGTAAGGAGCCAAAGACGCCATGAGCATCTCAGCCTCAGCCCTTTAGACAAGGGTAGACAAACAACTGGGATCATTGTACAAGTATTTTTGCAGTTTATCTCCATCTTCCTTGAAAACTTTTGGAAAGCTCTCTGAGACTATGACCTCGCCATCGACTCATATTTATTTGTTGGGAAGCTTCTGTAAATCAAAGGCATTAAAAAAAACAAAAAAAGATGGGTACTCTAAGGGAAGCACTTCTATCCATTGGGAGAAGAACTTCAGGCCCAGGAAGGGAAGATGGGAGAACAAGGCGCTCTTTCCCCGGGTTGTTTACCTCATCAAGCCCCACCTTGATGCAGGCACAATGACCATGTGAAGTCCCCAGGCCATCTGCAAACAGATGCCTAATGTCCAGCAGGTCAGCAATGGTCCATTGTTTCCAGATACCTACATTATTTTTAGACTTGGAAGTTTCCCCTTGTCTCTGTAAGAATGGAATTTCCATGAGAAGCTTGAGATGCCCTTGTAAGGAAATAAAGTCCCTGTTGTTGGCAGGGAAGGTGGACTGAGAGGGAGATGGGGGATGTTGGAAAACAGGTGGCTTTAGTGTCGTCCCTACAGCAATTAGAGTGTCTACCAAATGCCACTCCCTACATTAGGAACACCAGGGGAACTTCCTTAAAAGCCAGAGTCAGGGTCCCACACAAGACTCATGGAATCGCTGGGAAGGAACCCAGGAATCTGTGTTTTTATCAAGCAGCAGAGATGGTTTTCCTGAGAGTCACCTAGACTTGAGAAACTTTGGACAGAGGTTGTTGTTAAATGCTGTCAAGTCTGTTCCGACTCATAGCGACCCTGTATAGGGTTTCCGAGGAGCAGCTAGTGGGTTTGAACCGCCAACCTTGTGGTTTGCAGGCCAGTGCTGATCCTACAGCGCCACGCCAGGAGTCCTTGGACAGAGGAACTGATGATTATTCAGGATTTGAAGAACGCTGAAAGATCTAATTCGGGACTGGACCTGTGGTGGTCCTTGCAGACCGTCTATTTGGCCTCCTTCAAGCCAATATACTTAAATATGTTTTCACACGTATTTAGAGGCAGGACAGATGGTGTTTGGTGAGAAAGACATCTGTGGAGTGCTCAGCCTTTCTTCTGTTGCCTCCAGCAAATCCACTCTTGCCCCAAATTTGTAAGCTTCCCGCTGTAACCGCATTCTGTGTGCTTCTCCTAAAGGTGCAGAATAGGCAACTATACAGAGACAGAAAGTCAATTAGTGGTTGCCTAGGGCTGGGGGGCATGTGTGGGGCATTGCAGGTCAAGTTTAAGGGAACAGGATTTCTTTTATTTTTTTTTTACTTTGTCCTAATTAAAATGTTCTAAAATAGATTTAGGAAATGGGTGTGCAACTCTGTCGATACACTAAAAGCTATTGGATTGGATGCTGTGACGTCTATCGCAATAAAGCTGTTACAAAACAAAGACCCAACTTCATTCTGCAAAGCCAGTGCCCTACATTGACCATATGCACACTTTACAAGGCATTGGAGAACCACCTGCTGTTACTGGGGAGCAAGGGGAAGCCCCTTTCCAGAGAGTCACTATGTCTTGTATGGGGCCCAGAAATCTGTAAAATAAGCAAGTGCTTCTGTTGGTTTCCAAAGTCAAGCATCTAGGGGCCACTATAAAACACTATAATCTGCCGCACAAGACCTTTTTAAAGTGTTGAAGAGCAAAGATGTCAACTTGAGGACTAAGGTGCACCTGACCCAAGCCATGGTATTTTCAATAACCTCATATGCATGCGAAAGCTGGACAGTGAATAAGGAAGACCGTAGAAGAATTGATGCCTTTGAGTTAAGGTGTTGGAGGAGAATATTGAAAGTGCCATGGGCTGCCAAAAGAACAAACAGATCTGTGCTAGAAGAATTGCAGCCAGAGTGCTCCTTAGAGGCCAGGATGGCCAAACTTCGTCTCTCCTACTTCGGGCATATTGTCAGGAGGGACCAGTCACTGGAGAAGGACATCATGTTTGGTAAGGTGGAGGGTCAGGGAAAAAGAGGAAGACCCCCAACAATATGGATTGGCCAAGTAGCAGCATAGATAGACTGAAGTGTGGCAACAGTAGTGAGGTTGGCCGAGGATCGGGGAGTGTTTCGTTCTGCTGTGCATAAGGTCACTATGAGTCAGTACCAACTCAATGGCACCTAACAACAACAAAAATAAAACGCTGCTGTGGCACTATACAATAAGCACTGGACTGTAAGGTTGGGTTGAACCTCAAGTTGGGTGGTTCAAACCCACCAGCCGCTTCTTAGAAACCCTATACAGGGTCACTATGAGCCAGAACGGATTCTACAGCACTTAACAACAACATCAAAGCTCCATTTCAGAGACAGTATTTTCTGTCCCAAAGGCCTCAGCAGCCTGCAACTTCCTTCCCTGTAGATTAGGAATAGCCACACCAGGTGCACAGAATGATTCTAAAGAGTAAATGAAATAATCCCCTCAATGAGCCTGGCCCATAATAGCTGCTCAGTATAAAGTAGCAGCTCTGCCTACACTCTGATTTTGCATTCTAGACATCTTTGGTATGAGGGTGGGCACCAGGCCACATACCTTTAATTCTCACACATCTACTAATTCAGTGTCTTGTATGGAGTGCTAATGATGGCTGTATGATAAGCATTGGACTGCTAACCGCAAGGTCAGTAGCTCATACCCATCAGCCACTTCTTGGAAACCCTATGCAGGGTCGCTGTGACCCAACTGGATGATATTTAACATGAGAAATCCTAAGCACAGTTATGGAGGGATAGGTTGTAGAAGGCACCTATGGGCCAGCCGTTCAGGTTCTTGTTTTCTAGGCACTATCTGGGGAATGCAGTGGCTCTGTATGATAAGCACTGGGCTGCGAACCTCAAAGTCAGTGGTTTGAGCCCACCATCTGCTTCATGAGCGAACAATGAGCTTTTCTACACCAGCAAAGATGTACAGCCTCAGAAACCCTATACAGGGTCACCACTGAGTTGGAGGGACTCAACAGCATTTAGCGGAGGAAGAAGAAATTTTACATTGTTGTTGTTTCGGTTTTTTTCCCTGTGCATGGACTTTTCTTAAAAAGTCAGAAAGTATTAAAAAATAAGAGTCACACACAATCCCTCTATTACTACCAACATTTTAACTATATTTATTTCCCAACATTTTACAACCACACACACATAGTTTGTTGTTGTTTTTAAAATTAGTTAGATATACATAATTTTCTTTTATCCCTTTTACCTAAAGATTAAGGGGTTCTGGTAGTATAATGGGTTATAAGTCAGGATGCTAACCACAAGGTCAGCAGTTAGAAATTACCAGCTGCTCAGCAGGCAGGTGAAAGATGAGGCGTTAGGCTTTAAAAAACTACCTTCTGTGTTGTCAGTGTTCTCAAGATACTCTTCTGATACCTGTTGAATTAATTACACCTGAGTGTCAATAACTTGTTAGTCCTCTAAGGGTGTAAGTATTTGAAAATGGTCTTACAGAAATAGATGGCTTCTTGTGAGAGTTCTCAGCCACAGATTTGGTCCAGAAGTACTATATAATCAAATCACTACAGTCAATTGTTCATAGCAACACTCCCTGTTCACAACCATCCAAAGGCAGAAACTACTCAAACAACTCAGATGCCAATGAACAGGCAAATGGATACAGAAAATGTGGTATATAACGTACAATGAGCTAATAGGGCACTGTTGTTATTAAGTGCTGTTGAGTCAGTTCTGACTCAGTGACCCTGTATAGGTTTTCGCAGGAGTGGCTGGTGAGTTTCAACCATTGACTTTGCAGTTAGCAGTCCGGTATTTATCCTACAATGCCAAATCAGGACTTTTCATAAAAAGGAATAATACACGTTGCAACGTGAATGAATCTTGAAAATGCCATGATAAGTGGGAAGAAAGAAGCCAGACACAAAAGGCCTCATCTTATATAATTCCATGTATTTGAATTTTCCAGAATAGACACATCCATAGAGACAGAAAGTGGATTGGTGGTTGCCAGGGGCTGGGGGGAGGAGCTACAGGGAGTGGCTGCTAACAGAGCCAGCATTTTTTTTTAGGAAACATTATGAATGGACTAAACGCCACTGGAATGTACACTTTGCAGTGGATAACGTTATGCTGAAGGACTTCTGGTTCGGCGCTGTAGGATCAGCACTGGACTGTGAACCACAAGGTCAGCAGTTCAAACTCACCAGCTGCTCCTCGGAAACCCTATACAGGGTCGCTGTGAGTCGGAACCGACTCGATGGCACTTAACAACAACAACATTATGCATGTGAATTTCTTCTCAATTAAAAAAAATAGGTCAATAGTCATTTATAGAAGAAAAAATGATCAATAGAATTATATAAACTTAAATTTATCTCCCATAAATTCCTCTTTTTAGCATGTCCAAACTACAGTCTTGTATACTGACTGTTAGAATCACTAGTAACCTTTATAAAGATGGGAACGCCCATAGTTCATTTTACAGAGGTTCTAATTCCATTGAGCTTTTGTGGTGGGGACCAGACGGAGAGAGTGCTAAAATCTCTTTAATTGATTCTACTCTTCACCGATTTAAGGCATCAGAACAAATCCAACAATTGTCATGTCGTCTTTAATCAGTTCTACAGGCCACTGAAAGGAGCTCTGGTAGCATAGTGGTTATGAATTGGGCTGCGAACCGCAAGGTCAGCAGTTCGAAACTACCAGCTGTTCCGCGGGAGAAAGATGAGGCTTTCTGCTTCCGTAAAGGTTTACGGCCTCGGAAACCCTGTACAGGGTTGCTATGAGTCGGAACTGACTCCACGGCACATAACAACAACAACAGGCCAGTGAATAGACTCGACGGCACTTAGCAACAACAGTAACAACAGATAGATGGATTTTAGAAGGAGCTTCACTAATTCCAAATACCCGCTAATCGAATGATTTGGATGCTCCTGCTGGAATGCCACTCCTCTGCAATGCCCCACCGCTCCATGGTAGTGTCTGCTCCGGTAAAGATTTACAGGGTCGCTGTGAGTATCCATAGAGGTGGGTTGGTTGGTTAGGCTTGCAGCCTGGTGGAGAGACACTGTTGGGAGACAGCGCCCTCCAGTGGCGGTATGGGGCAATTGTTGGGCCACCTTTCCATTGATTGTTTCCTTGGTAACAGGCCCTAAGGCCACTGGAGGTGACGTCACTTCTAGGCAGTGTCTGGCTGAGGGTGTGCTGCCCGCTGGGGAAAGTGCCCTTGAGTTATATGCTTGCTTTTCCTGACACTTCAGCAACAGACTTGGAACCGTAAGCCTGAGACAAAGTTTCCAGGCTTGCTCTTAATCGTCAGGATAAAAGCTTCAGAGTTGCTTATCAACCCAAGAATGTTAAGCTGAGCTGGAATTTTTCCTGGAACATCATAGGAGAAAATATAAACAAAACAAAAAACCACTTCAAGTGTTATAAAGTTATGCAGAAACATTTCTTGATGGTTACCAGGCCTGTGAGCGGGAGGGAGGAAAATCACTAGTGGGACAGCAGCGCCCCGATGGCCCTGTGGGTTTGGCATTGAGCACTAACCACAAGATTGTCAGATCAAACCCCCCAGCTACTCTCCAGAAGAAAGATGAGGCTGTATTCTCCCGTAAAGATTTATATCAGAAACGCTGTATAAGGTGGATATGAGATGGACTCACTGGCAATGTGTTTGGTTTGGTTTAGATAGTTGTGGTTAAGTGCCACCTAGTCAGTTGTGGTTCATAGTGACCCTCTGCACAACAGAACAAAAATCAGCCCTGTCCTGCACCATCCTCACAATCATTGTTAATGTTTGACCCCATTGCTGATGTCACTGTGTCAGTCCATCTTATTGAGGGTCTTCCTATTTTTCACTGACCTCCACTTTACCAAGCATGATGCCCTTCTCCAGGGACTGGTCCCTACTGACAACATGTCCAAAGCACAGGAGACTGCAATCATGACGATTCCATTTCCCACTTTCCCTTGTACAAGAGCAGAAGGTGGGGAGGGGACAGCTGAGGCAGCAGTCTCACCAGGGTGGACAGGAACAACAGTCCAGATTGCAGACCTGGCCCCTGGAGCCAGCATGCAGGGGGTTGGGGAAGACTAGTCCCTATGAAGAAAGCTTTCTTGTACATCAGAACCACCTAGAAAGCTTGTCCAGAAGTTTCTGCATATATCCATCATATATGATTCAAGGCTCAGGAACCTGAGGGGTTTTGAGAAGCATGCCGGGGGGGTCTGCATACTTGCTTGGTATTAGGTGGTATTACACACAACCTCCTCACTGAAGCCTTTTACTAACCCTCTGAGGAAGATAGTGCCACCCCATTTTACAGATGAGGAGCTGAGGCTTGGGAGGTCACGTTAGTATCTGTCTCACAACTGATCAGTGATGGAGCCTGGACTGCAAGCCAGGAGGTGGGATGAGGTTTGATACCAGGAACAAGTCAAATCCTTCATTACCGGGCCTGCTGCCAAACGTCAGCACAGAAGCAGACACAAGCTTGTGGTCTTTCTGCTCTGTTATAGAACAGGTGTGGTAACCCAGGGATGCTGAGCCTGCTTATTCTGAAAACAGGAGGCTGGATGAAAGCAAGAGCAAGAGGGGGAAGGGATGTGGGAGCCACAGAGGCAAAGCTCTGGATCTGGCGGGCCAGTGGTTGGCTGGGGTCTCCGCTGATTCTTCCTTCAGCCCTTCCTTCTCCCTTCTAGATCAGCCTTTTATTATTCTGTTCTTAATTTGCCTACATCCTTTTTCCATCTCTTCCCTGATGGAGAAGTGGTTTTATTTTCTCTCACCTCACTATTGGGTCACCTATCTTCCCACAGTGGGCACTGTCTTTGCTGGCCCCAAGCTCTTCTCAGCCTGGTCCCCTTTGCTGAGATCATCCCCCTCTGGGAAGTGCTGCCAGCAATTCCCTGTGGAAATGGCACGTATCAATTTCTCATGTTTAATGCAAATGAGCTTCAGAGACCATGGAGCCTTCAAGATACAGCTTAAGATACACACAACTGCTGCTCTTACAGGGCCAACAGAAATGTACAAAACCGCCTTATGTTATCTTACTTTACAATTACTACGTTCGCATCTGTGCAGATGGAGGCAAACTGTTCTGTGAGAAGAAAGGAAAATCTAGATCAAAAGGCCTTTGAGGTCTAGAGAAACCAAGGTCTGTGTTTTTCAGTCTTCAGTAAATTTTAAAATGAAGAACAGCCAAAAGAAGGTTATAAAACTTGTGGTTGATCATAAACGCTCATCATTAGCAAGTTGATATTTTCAACATCTAGGCTACAATGCAGTATAATTGTTCTAGTTACAAGATAATTACAGGGTTTGTAAAAATCATTTGTAGCGCATGCAACATAATGGGGCACAGGTGTAAAACGGTGGTGAGAGTAACTGCTTTCAATTCTGTCAGTATACGATTCTGTTTGGAAATAACATCAAAAGGCTAAAATGAAGGCTTTTTGTGCGACAAGTCTATAATATGGGTGAGTGAGGCAGTTTCCTTCTGTTATTTATATAGTCTTATCTCTAAGCAGAGTCCTGTGCACTGTGGGTTAAGTCTTGAGCTGCTAACGACAAGGTTTCACCTTCTTCTGACTAACACAAGAGTCCTGGTGTGGTGCTCCAGGTTAATGCGATGAACCTCAAAGTCAGCTTGAACCACAAAGTCTGCAGTTGAAACTCACCAGTTGCCCCTTGGAAACCCTATATGGGGTCAATGTGAATTGGAACCAACTCTATGGCGCTTAACAACAATAATGATAACACAATGTCATATTCTGCTGGAAACTTAGCAATGGTCTCTGAGCTTCCAGTCCACTGCGCTCTTTTCAGTTTTGTGTTCCTGGAGGCTAGAACTCTGCAAACTCCCTTTCTCCATTGCCAGCTGGCTCTCTATTAAGTTCTGTCAACAGTGGATAGTAGAGGGGAGATAGGAGTGACTGGAGAAAGGAAGAGTGACCTTTCTTCCTTCTGCTTAGAGTTCTGTCAGTGACAGCTGAGCAGTGTCGTTTTAGCATTTATATATAGTTGAGAGACCCTCAGTGGCATGAACTAACACAGTGGTTATTACAGTGGCTCTAACACAGCAATGGTTTTGAGGATGGCTGAGGACCAGGCATGGTTTCATTCTGTTACATGTGGAGTTGCTTTGAGTCAGAACCAACTTGATAGCACTGAACAACACAACACATATATTATTAGCACTTGACGCCATGGGGTAAGTGTTGGGCTGCTAACCGAAAGGTGAGTAAGTAGTTCAAGTCCACCAGGAGAAAGATGAAGTGGTCAGCTCCTGTAGAGACTGACGTCTCAGAGACCCTATGGAGCAGTTCCACTCTGCCCTCTGTGGTCGCTGGGAGCAGTTACATAAACACAGGAATGTTTTGCCTCAGCTGCTGTGGGTTCCATGTCCAAATTATTTAGCACGTCTAGAACTAGCCTCCTGTGGCCTGGTGGACAGCCCTCCTCAGAGGTTAGGTCTGATACTCTGGGCTGCTTCCTCTGAAATCCCCCAGATTTTATCTGGGTTACAACAACGTACCCCCTTTGCTTATACTTAGTCCTTCAACATCCAATTCCTTATGTTAAATTCTCTCTGTTGAAATACCCAGTGTGACTTCTTCTGTTTTCTTGACCAAATCCTTCATGATTGAAGGAGCTCTGGTAGCGTAGTGGTTACGAATTGGGCTGTGAACCTTAAGGTCAGCGGTTCGAAACTACCAGCCGCTCTGCAGGAGAAAGATGAGGCTTTCTACTCCTGTAAAGATTTACACCCTCGGAAACCCTGTACAGGGTCGCTATGGGTCGGAACCGACTCGACAGCACTTAAAAACAACAACAACAACACTGTACTTGAACTCAGGAATGCGGTCAGGAGTTTCCAAAGCCCAACAGACCCTCCAAGATGGGCTTTGAAAGTTGATTATGTCCTTGGCCTTTAAATGCTGAGCTGAGCAACTTGTCGATAGGGAATGGATTAATACTAATCAATTGAGAGTGATAGGACAACAGGCATCAACTGGCGCCGTTCCTTGGACATCCTAATGACTCTAAGACTGTGGGATGAGAAGGCTTTGTCCAATTGGAGAGCTTACAGAAAGGAAAGCAGTACTCTCAGGGTCTCAAACTCTAAGTTCAAGTCCCACACAGAGAACCAGAGAGGTTCCATGGCAACTCTGAAGGAATCTCATTTCTTTAGCCAAGGGACAATTTGCTGGGGGACAAATGACTCCAAATTCAATTGTGTGGAGTCATTTGTCCCCCTGGCTAACAACCTCAGTTGAATTCAGACTTTCCATTGACTCATATGAAAGGGTATTGATTGAGAAGGAGTGGAAGCCCGCAATTCTGAGTGGGCACATCTGGGATCACATCAAAAGAAACAGACTCTCGAGTTCCAGGCTTCTAGGCAGTGGGAGCATTTTTTTGCCTCTGGACCTATAATTAGAATCAGCCCCAGCATGATCTGGGGGGGAAGCAGTCTGACCTGGAAAGAATTAACTTCTATTCCAAAAGAATGACATTTTGCTAGTTTATGCCGGCAGACATCTAGGAATTATGTGTGGGAATGGAGTCAGAGGAAGAGAAGGCCAAATCTAGGGATATGTTTGCACTTATCAAAGAGTCTGGATTTAATGTGTTTGCTTGTCCAACTGGAAGTGGTTCTACTGGTTTTCTTGGTTGGTTTAATGGAATGTGGACCCATGGTGGCCTACATTCAATGAGAGTAAAATGCTGGAAGTCTCTGGTATACTGTAGAGCAAGATTCCAGAGTCTTAGGGAAACAACGATGTGGATTTATGTGGGAAATGCACACTTGCTCATGTCTTCTAATGGGGCCTAGCCAGAAACACTCCCTTCACTAAGGTGCTAAGAAATATACAAATGAAGGGAGTGCCCGAATCCTGGAAAAGCTCTGTGGCACTGATCCTCTTTGTTGTTGTTAAGTGCCACCGACTTGGTTCTGACTCATCACAACCCCGTCTACAGTATCCGAGGAGTGGCTGATGAGTTTGAACCTTCGACATTACAGTTCAAACCGACCTTGCAGTTCAGTGCATTAATGCACAGCTCCACTAACCCTCCTTGTTGTTGTTGTTGTTATGTGCCGTGGAGTCGGTTCCGGCTCATTGCGACCCTGTACAGGGTTTCCAAGGATGTAAATCTTCAGCTGGGGTTATTAGTGACAAATGCCATTACTGAGATGAGTCCACTCAGGAAGAGTGAAATGACATGATAGGTATTTGAACAGGGGGAATTTAAGTCAGCCATTGTTTATACCAGTATTGGAGAGATGAGTGAGCTAAAGTGTCATTCTGAGGTCACCCAGAAATAATAACTGAGCTACCATCCCTGGGGCTAGGAGACCAAAGGGAAGAAGTTGGGGTTGCAGACCTAGAAACCTGGAAGACAGGTCCTGTAAAATTGGGGCTTTGAGACAGGATGCTGCCATGCTCTTGTTCCTGCCTCTGAGGAGGTCTGAGCAGCTGGTTCAGGAAGTACTTAAGGATGGTTGTTGTTAGGTGCCACCGAGTTGGTACCGACTCATAGCGACCCTATGCACAACAGAACAAAACACTTAAGCATTAGAGAGACTGAAACCAACCGCTGCAAACCCAATGCTGAGACGATATGACAAGAGCACTTAGTCCAAGAAGAACTACCTACAATTGGCCCAAGAGGCTAATGGACCCCATGAACCCCAACCTCCATCTGCCTAAGGCCAGAACTAGATGGTGCTTGGCTACTATGGCTGATTGCTCTGAAAGGGATCACGATAGGAGGGTCTGGATAAAGTTGGAGAGAAATGTAAAACAAACTCAAAATCATAAAAAAGACCAGACTTCCTGGTCTGACAGAGAGGGGTAGAATTCCTGAGACTATGATCCTTCAACACCCTTCAGACCTGGAACTGAACTCAACCCATGGCTCATGTCAGCGAAACGATTGTTGTTGTTAAGTGCCACACCAGTCAAGTGATTGTTATTGTTGTTAGGTGCTGTTGAGTTGGCACCAACTCAGGGACCTGATGCACAACAGAACATAACACTGTCAGGTCCTGTGCCAACCTTACCATCGTTGCTGTGCATGTGCATGAGCCCGTGACTGCTCCCCCTGTGCCCATAGACAGCCCTGGAAGGCTGGCAACCGCATCTGGGAGATGCACACTCCCGAGGGCTCAGCTGACAAAGGAAGGGCAGCTTCCATTCATCAGGGATAAAGCTTAGAAGTAGGAAGAGAGAGGAACCGGGAAGTGCAGGGAAGACGTGGGAAGAGTGCTGTTACATTGTGGATGGTTGCAAGAAAAAAAAAAACAAAAAACAAAAAAACAAGAAGGAAATGCCTTCTCCCCTCCTCCTGCTTTTCATGCTTTCTCTAGTGTCCCCTGCTGACAAACAACAAACCTAATGGAAACCAGTTGTTGTAGTTGTTGTTGTTAAGTACTGTGGAGTCGGTTCCGACTCATAGCGACCCTGTACAGGGTTTCCGAGGCTGTAAATCGTTACGGGAGCAGAACGCCTCATCTTTCTCCCTCAGAACCGCTGGTAGTTTCGAACTGCCGACCTTCAGGTTAGCAGCCCGATTCATAACCACTACACTACCAGAGCTCCTTTAAAGTTAAGAAGAAATGTCTTTTGTGAAACCCCAGGCAGGCCAGCACCACAAGGCATAGTTCATAAGGGGGGATTAGGAATCAAACGGCAAGAGCTGAATAACTTGCCCAGAACCTACTTTATCCACTTTAGTTTTAAAACAAACTCCTCAATGGTGATCCAACCTCTTCCCTCACCATAGTCAAGCAGAGGTGAGTCAGTATTTGTTGACCCTCCTTAGCCGTTAATTTCTGACCATCGCTGCAACAAAACATTTGTTTTGGACCTTAGACCAGATCTCACCATTTACAAACCCAGCACTCAATTACAGTGCATTGTTTCTCTAGCTAGAAAGCTACACCCACTCCAAGGAGGATCCAGGGTTGATCTGGAGAACAAACCCTGCAGTTTGTGTCATTGGAGAAGACTTTTGCTGATAGTGCTTTGATGAGTAGAGGAACTGAGACCAACTCAACAGCTTCAGTAAAATACCTTTTAAGAAAAATCATTGTAAGCGGCAGGGATCAACTTCCAGGGTGACCTGAGTTTGCAGGTGAAGGATAAAATGCAAGGCCTGAGAGACTTGCAAGCCTTTCTAAAAATAGCTCCAATGCAGGCAGAAAAAGCTAGCTTTTGCACCTACCCTTCAGGACCTTCCATAGCCAAATAAGGCTGGCAGAATGACCAGTGCTTAAGGAGACTTGTGGCTCCGTGGTTTAAGTATCAGGCTGCTAATTACAAGGTCAGTGATTCAAACGCCACTAGCCACCCCGAGGGAGCAAGATGAAGCTGTCTGCTCCTGTAGAAATGTACAGCCTCAGAAAAGTTACACTGCACTATAGGGTTGCTATGAGCTGGAATCTACTGATGGCCGTGCATCTGGTAGTGAGCTGCTGGATATGGAGTTGAGTGTGTGATTAGCTGGCTCACTGAGAAAGGACCAGAATACAAAGGTCTTGTATCAGAAAACAGAGTCACGGCAAATTCTGAGTGAGGGCAAAGAACCTGTAAAAATGGCCTGAAGATGTTGATAGTCAAATGCTCAACCCAGAATCATCAATGTCAACTTAATTACACTTCCCTAGTCTTTTTCTTTCTATTGAAATAAAAATGATAATAAATGAACAACATGACTTTGCAAGATATATATCAGCTTTCTCTTTGAAATACACAGAGCTCAATGAATATCAATTATATTATATGCTGTGCATGAAAAGACTCCACTCATTAGAAACCATGAAGAATTATTTTTATTTCAATGTCAAATTCCAAAGACAGATACTCAGAAATTGCTACATACATTTGCATTTACAGCTTTAATGATTTCTCAGATGTCTTTTTGAACCCAAATTCTAATGAATGCACTAAGTCACAGGTGCTCTTGCCAACAGTATTTTTAGGAAAAGATTGACTTTCCTGCATGTGATTGGATTAGTTTATGGAAAATGCAGGTGTAGCAAATGAAACCTGCCTATTGTTAAGGAGTTACCTACACTATTGGGGGTAATTTTACACCCTAAAACTAGATCTGCTCTTCTCAGCTTCTATTTCTGTTGGAACCCATTGCCAATGTGGCTTAAGAAAAAGATGTTTTATTTTTTTTAAATCATTTCTAAAACAATGGAAATAAAGATCATAGGACACTCAGATAGCTCAAACCCGCAACAAAGATTACAGAGCCACAGAATGCTCTGTGACTTGCTACACTGTTGTTAATAACAACAGGACAGAGAGATTTAAATAGAAAACTGTATTTTAAACATGGAAGACTAATATTTAAAGAACAGCCAATTTGCTTCCCTCAAGAAATCTTCAGTACATGGTTCTCTTGGGAAGACTAATCAATGAAAACCCTACAAGCGATTCTACTTGGGAGTGGAATGAGAAATACGTTTCTCTTGTTATTACATAAATGAATCTCATCTTCAGGGCTTTGAAATATAACTTTACAGAGACATAGTGAATTTGTGTGTCATCTCATCTTCTTGCATTACAGCAAAATTGATTTTATGATTCCTTACTCATAAGTGACAAGCCCAAGGCAATAACAGACTGCGAACTGCTTTTTCTTTGTCTTCCTGTCTTATAGGTTGGGCGTGTTCCTTGCTCCATTTTTTTCCAATCACATTTAGTTCTCCAAGGTTGCAATTCTGGTTGTAGTTCTCAAGCTAAAAATAGGTTTCATAAAAAAGAATGGTCTACATTGGGATGCGTTCTTGTCCTCTAAACTTGAGTACTATCCCTGTAACCATTAGTATATCACTGGAATTATACATCTTGTTAAGGATTAATAGAAAATTAATGGTGACCCAACAGAATGCAGAAATCAATGGACAATCTCTTTGATATCCCATGCGAGTAAAGTGTTACTAAAGGTAATACGGAAATGGCTGCAAGCTTCCAGAGTTTCTAGCCGGATTTAGAAGAGGCCGTAGAACGAGGGATATCATTGCTGATGTCCGATGGATCTTGGCTGAAAGCAT
>NW_006408521.1:44271142-44273358 GCF_000296735.1 Chrysochloris asiatica | reverse complement strand
GTTGGAAGAAGTGCAGCCAGAGAGCTCCTTGGAGGCCAGGATGGCCAAACTTTGTCTCTCATACTTCGGACATATTTTTGGAAGGGCGCAGTCACTGGAGAAGGATATGTTTGGTAGGGTGGAGGGTCAGAGAAAAAGAGGAAGACCCCCAGCAAGATGGATTGGCCAGGTGGCAGCATCGATGGACTCAAGCTTGGCAACAATGAGGTTGGCCCAGGATCCGGCCGTGTTTCGTTCTGCGGTGCATAAGGTCACTATGAGTCGGTACCGACTCGATGGCACCTAACAACAACAAAAGAATATTGCACAACTTGAAAAATGTGGTCAATGTCACTGAATTGTACATGTAGAAATTATTGAATTGTTGAATGTTCTAACAACAAAGAAATCAATGACAGCCATGCAAATGAAGGACATAATCACGTGGGTGCCATAATGAAATGAATAGCCACAAAGATGAAACAATGCCTTCCTCTTCCCTTCACTTCCACCCTCTAAGATGAAAGCAGAGACCCACTGTGGTATTCAAGTTTCTGGCAGTCTGTTATGGGTCTTGCTTTCATGTATGGATTTGGTTACTGCATCTTTTTAAAAAGATTCCTTGTTGGTTCCATAATATATGGAATAGTCTAATAAACTAGAGGGAAAGGTCATAATACAGGGCTCCTAGTGTGGCACTGTGGGTTAATGCGCTGGACTGCAAAGTCATTTGAACTACAAGGTCAGTGGTTCAAGCTCACCAACCGCTCCTCAGAAAACCATGTACACGGTTGCTAAGGGTTTGGAACTGACTCGACAGCACTAAACAAGTGTGACACTGTAAGATAAGCACTGGACTGCTGAGAGGTTGGCGGTTCAAGCCCACCAACCACTCCTTGGAAATCCTATACAGGGTTGCAGTGAGTGGGAACTGACTCAACAGCACTTAACAATAGTATCTCAAGAAGACTGGGTATGAAGGGAAGTGAAGTCAGGTCTCTCTCTGTTGGTCACTGGCCAGGTATGAGCCCTGGCCTGTCTCCCTGCCTTCTAGTCTGACCCCAGACTTAGATTTTCAGGAATAGATGTGAATCCTGCCTGTACATTCTGAATTCTCCTCTCATCTCCATCAAACTCTGCTGATTCCCTTTCTAAATTAGATAGTCATCCTGTGCCCCTCAGATGGCGATGAAGAAAATGGTTAATGGAGTATTGAGGTGAAACAAGAAAAAGGTTTAGTTCTACAAATACTTTGGCTAAAACAAACTTACCCTTAATCCATGGGCCAAGTTTTAAAGCTTAATCTCTTGATTTTAATGTTTTGACTGACTTTTTGCCTTCTGTACATATGTGTGGCGTTGTAGGATAAGCACTTGACCACAAGGTCAGTTTGAACTGCAAGGTTGGTAGTTCAAACCCACCAGCCATTCCTCAGAAACCCTATACATGGGACACAGAAGTTCTCCTTTTATGACTCAGTTGACGTTTTTATATAGCACAGCTACGACTCCTTAGAATACCTGGCATATCGACATTCAAGAGTAAGAATTCATCCAAGACTTGATGTCTTTCCATTTTTCCCTTTTAGATGATCTGCAACACCTCTTCCCACTGCCCTGTGCTCTCACATCCTGGGGGCTGTGAGGCCCATTGAGATGACGAGTTTCACAGATGAAACCATGCAAAGGTCTTAACAGCAGTTTGAACTGGGTCTGGGACTGAGAATTCAATACCTTAAGATGCAGTAATCCTTGGATCCAGAATGAGAAAGATAATTCCAGTTCTTCAATCGCTGTGTCTTACCTCCCAGCATCCTTCCAGCCTATTATGATCCTTTTTATTTTTCTTAAAATGATTTTTGAATGACATCGACTAAAAATAATCTTTGGGTCAGTAGGATTGATAACTAGCTTTTTGTTTCTGATTGTACCATCCATTACATGTTTCTTTCAATTTCCAAATGAGGGTACTTTGGCAATACTCACATGAGCTGAATAAGCCTAGAATCTAATGTTTTAAATGTAAGAAAACGTTTTCTACGTTATTAGAAAAATATTAATGAATTATGCTTAAAATGACTTTTTAAAAAACACTTGCCTATTGCAATGTCATATCAGACAAGGGACTCATTTCTAAAATATATAGGAAACTACAACACCTCTTCAAGAAAAAGACAAATAACCCAATTAAAAAGTGGGCACAGGACATGAACAGACACTTCACCAAGGAAGAGATCC
>NW_006408521.1:44264282-44268842 GCF_000296735.1 Chrysochloris asiatica | reverse complement strand
GCAATGAGACGATATACAATAGAATGAATGTAAAATTAATGTTCTCCCATGTATACTATCACATAATTCACAATAAAACATTTAAGAAAAAAAAACAACCCAACAAAACACTTGCTTATACATCTCTCCTTTAAGGATAGTAATTACTAAAGGAGCAATGTGGGGATATATATGAGTTCCACCTAAGGGAATCTTTTTATCTAAACACATTCCTCCACAAAGACTTTGATGTAATCCTTCTGTGCTCTCTCTAGAGCCAATACTATACAGTTCCATTGGTTCTAATATGCCACACACCCTTGTGTGTTAGGAGTGGATAAAATGTTCCAATTTGAATTCTACAAAAATATAAGGAGACATTTTGTTTAAATGACATTCTTTATTCTTAGATTATCCCTCTTAGTCCTGCATGCATTGTTAGCACAAGAATTTGGACTTGATCATAACCTCCTTTGAAGAAGTGAGTAGGTGTACGATCTGCTTCTGACGTTTCTTCATGCCGGCCCATGAATGCCAGACCTGGTAACACTGTCAGTAACCTACACAATTGTCAATAGAAAAATCTACCAAGTATTATCTGTTTAATGTAAACAAGGCAGGAGGCAAAACAAGAATATTACAGTAACACTATTTTACAGGGCCCAGAAATAGGATGATCTATCATGTTTTAACACTGAGTGTCGCAATGACATGCATATTTTGACTTACTGTACAACCCAAAATGTAATTATCATATAATTTGTGGCTCTAGTACGTCACTGTAACTTCATTACCTATGAACTTCATAATTAAATGGTAGTTGTAAAGTAATGCAATAATTTATGAAGCATGTTACCATGAATTTATGAAGTAATTCTATAATTTGTGCCCTGTAAAATTAGTGTAACAATTTTTACACTAGCAACAGTGTAAGCAAGCTAAGGATTTTGGTCCTTAAATATATACATATATGTACACACACAGTAATGTACAAAAAAACCCCACCCCAAACCCAAAAGCTATGAATTGACTCATCACTCATAGCTTCCATATTGCACAGACAGATACATCGTGAGAACATTACATAGTTATGATGTGAGTACTACAATCACTGGCTAAGGACAAATTTGAGTTCTATCAAGTAAAGAATGTGGCTCATTATTAAGATTAAACCCAAAGACTATTCGAGATAAAAGTAAAATAAAAAATGTGCATCCCTAATTATAAAAATGTGAAGTAAGTAAAAATTCTGTTTGGAACTTGTTTTATTCATCAGTTATTGAGGTGGTACTCTGTATCCTACATGGTTTTACAAGTACAGAGTCATGGAAACATTCAGCTTCCCAGAGACAAAGAGAAAAAGACCACTGATGCAGGCCAGTATAGTCCACTAACAAATCCGACTCACTAGGAGAACTTGTGCTGGCTCTATGTCTGAATTAAATATGGGGGGAATAAAAGCCGTAAGAATCTCTTTTTATATGAGAAACTATTATTTTTTTTAAATTACCCTTTAACTGAGTCAATAGCTATGTCATTGTAATAACTTAGGATCATTATATTTTTAGAAGCAGCATACACATAAAAAATATAAGTGATAAAGCTTTTCTGGGGTTGGACTCATAGATTAGTTCTTAGGTCCCATCATGAAATCCAGGACAAAATGTATTTTTGGTTTGAGAGGTCATGTCACTGCTATTATGCCTACTGAGCATTATGTGAAAACATTAAAACGTATCTATTATCTCAATGCCTTATTTCAAATTCACTAACACACAGAAGAGATGCACAGTGCCCCTTGTATAAAACTGATGGATAAGCACAGCAAGATAGAGAATGCTTTCCCTCCATTAAAATCATTTAAAAATCACACAGGAAGTAACTATTACCCACTTTCTTTTTTTTTTCATTCATTCTCTTAATACATTCCTTAGAATATACGAGCGGAGAGTTGCATTCTATGAAACAGTTTGCCTTTTTGTTTTTTTAACAGTGGTATGCATTCTGTAACTGAAAAGATTTATACTCTTGATATTCTGTTCTTCATAAATAGCAAAAATGACTACTAAATGAATCAGAAAACCAACACACCAAAACTAGCAGGTGGACACCATTCGGCTTTGTCCATACCATTCAGTGTTTGTATGCAAACATGCAGCAGAAAGCAACTTCTTAGGAGGGGGCAGGGATAGTCCCTTCCGGGATGGAGAGTTCAGGATTCTGGTTCCCCAAACACCAGTGAATGGGGAGACAGGGAAGAAAGTGCTACTGCTTAGTATTTCGACTTGGAAACTGGAAAGCAAAACGAGTGATCAACATCACTTAAATAAAGAATACGCATTGAACCAGCAAACACCATTTGTAAATCAAGTTCAGACATGCTGCGCACAGCACAGCTTTGCTAAACGCACACGTTCCCACATTTATACCCACTTGCACACAGATCCAATTTACCAAAATCCTTTAGCATGTAAACAGAACATTTAAAAGATTTTTTTTTTTTTTTCTCTTAGGATCATTTAAAACAATTATGGAACAAAATGAAAAAACAAAAATGTAAACATTAAGAAGGCCTGTGGCATTTTGATTGCGGCCTAACCATGGTGTGTTAGTTCCCTGCCTAGACACTAGGAGGGGTTTCAATCAGAAAATCAAAGCATAAAGCAACTCATAAAGCAACTTTCAGAGAGAGAAAGGTTCTCAACCCAATACAGGTTAATCAACTTTACAAAATACTAGTTTACTTAAAAAAAAAAAAGGTGTCCCAGTGGAACAGTGGTTAAAGCACTAGGCTGGGGACTGAAAGGTTAGCAGTTGGAATCCATCAGCCAAACCTACCAGCTGCTCTGTAGGAGAAAGATGTGGCCGTAAAGATCCACAGCCTTGAAAACCCTCTCAGGCATAGTGACAATTCTACTCTGTCCTTACAGAGTCACTTGAGCCCAAATCAACTAGATTACCAATGGGTTTGGGTATTTTAGCAAACACTACTGATGATGAAACAGAAATCTAACAATGTTCCAAAACTGACAAGAGTTTAAATAAGCTGGGACCCAGACATGATAATCAATCACTAACACGGTTATGTGCACAAAACAGTAAAAGAACATTTTAAAAAATATATATATTATATTCTTCAAGAATTCCTTTATCATATTAAATTGTTATTCTTAGAAAAGCTGAAGCATGTTAAGCATGCTCTACACACGTTTGTCTTAGACTACCACCCTGTAATTAACTCACTTCATTTGATGCTTCCTCAACTCTTTTACTAATTTACAATTTCTTTTTGGATTTTGTTTGATAAGAAGTCTAACCTTAAAAAGTTATAAAATTAATGATTTTTTTTTTTTTTTTGCTACTCATTAATCAAAAAGAATAGAAGCATTTGAGTCCCAGAGAATGTCAAAATGCCTTGCCACCTAAAGGATATTAAAATAACAGAAATATCAAAGTCATGACATCAGAAAGTTTGCAGCTTTTCACACAGTCATTAGAAATGCTCATTTCCTGAAGTTCGTTTGATTGTATCCCAGATTTCACGACGTGCAATTTATATACAGAACCATTATGGTAAAGCCAATGAAAACACTGTACAGCAGTTTACTGAGAATGTTCATTCACCAGGTTCTGAATGGTTCTGTTCAGTTTATAACAAAGGTTTCTATTGAAAAAGGCTTTTTATTCCCTCTTGGCTGGGTGGAACGGAGTCTTTTTTTAAGAAATGTAGACAACTGTCTTGTCCTTCTCATTACTTCACAGGTGCTGCTTCCTTAGGGTGTAGAGGAAGCATGGTACTTCACAAACGCAATGGCAGCCAGCTCCTTACAGAACTCTTCCAACACAATCACACCCTCGAGCAATGTGATGTGGTCCACACTAGCAAAGGGAGAACAGACAGCACATCAACTCAAGGTATCGGCAGATCATTACGTTTTGTCTAAAACTTAAGGTTGAAAACGGACTTACATAGGGCCTTCAGGTTCCAAACCAAGTAACCGCTTTCTGACCAACAGAAGTTTGGGAGTAAAATCTTGAATACGTTGGATTCGAACCATAAGGTCTCCAACCACCTGTATCACACAGACAGAAGGAACAAGTGAAATCAATGGCACAGGAATTTTCAGGATCAAGAGATTTCATTCTCTTATTACCAAGGAAACAATGGCCAACTGCAACTACTCACATAACTGTCTTTTTTATTTTTGGGGGGTTAAAAAAATTTTTTTAAGGTGTTTATTGTGGATTGAGTGAAAGTTTACAGGGCAGATCATCAGTTTTACATTCACCAAATCATACACCTTGTTTCATTACAATGATTATAATCCCCTCCATGTACCATCAGATACCAGTATTTTTCTCTATCCACTTAAGCTTTTTTAAAAACCAAAAAACCCATTCAGGCATATATAATAATTTACACCTCCAAAGGGTACATTCTGCTCTTCCCCTCAGCTGCTCCCTCTCTCCATGTCCCCATCTCTGCCTCTATCTCTGGTGTCACTGCTTCTCTGGATAGGGTCCCGCATTCCACTTGTACTCTTTTCCCTTGATGGTCCTAGGGTCCTCTGTTTCTGGACT
>NW_006408521.1:44248475-44261712 GCF_000296735.1 Chrysochloris asiatica | reverse complement strand
GGCCCCATATAGGTTTTCCTAAGAGCGGTTGGTGGGTATGAACCACCAACCTTGCATCATTTTTACTTTCAAGCAGCAGATATATTATTTTTCATTATGTGGCACTGTCTACATTCAATGCTTTAAAAATGTTAATTGGACAAGCTCAACCAGCCTAGAGAATATAACAAAACTATGAACTCACCCTGACAATCACAGAGAAGAGCGATCGGCAGCCAGAAGCAAGGTTCACGTAAGGATCCAAAAGGTACTCGTGAATGTGTGGATGAGGGAAGAGGGACAGTCTAGACAACACCGAGGTCACTTGGAGATTTACATCATATGGCTATGGAGAGATTAAAGGGAAAAAGACATCTGACAGTTTTTATAATGCACATAGTTACCTAGGCACTTAATTTACCATCTCAACGTTCCAAGGAAGGAGACTGCACCACAGCACTCCCCCTCCATCTGCTTCTCTGTAGCAAAAATATCTACAACTAAACTCGGCTCTAATCACCTTAGTCAAAGTATCATATAGTCTTTAGACTTTTAAAATGCATTTAAACATAGAGAAAACACTTTACAAAAATCAGGAATGAGTGTTGGATTTTGTCAAATGTCTTTCTGTGTCAATCGATAAGATCATGTGGTTCTTTTACTATTATTATTTTTTAATTTCTGTGGTTTGTTACATTGATTGCTTTTCTAATGTTGAACCATCCTTGCATGCCTGGTATGACGCTGATGAATTATTTTTTTCAATTCATCATTGGAAAAACAAATACGACAGTTACATAGTCAGAATTTTGGGTTTATGTAGGGTGTTTTCATTAATGAAATAGTTCTGCAGGTCATCAAAACTTCAAGTCTAATGCTGCCAGTCCAATTTTCATCTTTCTAATCACTATAGTCTCACAGATTTTACCCTTAATTTATTCATTCAAAATGTAGCTTTAAGCAACATAAATGAAAGGAGATGTGCAGTCTTAGTAAAGGAGAGTTTGAGAAGCATATGCTTTTTCTGGATGATATTTGCAATAGAATAACTCACTCAAAGACTCAATTTAATAGCAAACAACAAATTCACTTTATATGGTATTTCAGTCACAAAAGAAACATTAAGAAAAACTCTTATAACAATGCATTTGGTAAAGAATGGACAAAATAATTTAAAATACAACATTAAGTACAGAATTGCTCCAGACTCTTCACTGCGTGTAACTGAGAGTGTTGAACTCTGATGTGGCACTGTAGGATCAGCACTGGACTGCCAACCGCAAGGTGAGCAGTTCAAATCTACCAGCTGGCTCCTCAGAAGAGTCAGAGCCAACTGGACAGAACTTAACAACAGCAATAGCTGAGAGTCTGATGTTATTCAAAGGTGTTATTATGCAAATAAACCAACAAAATTTGGCTTCAAACAAGGATATACTATCACTTAAACTTTTTATTTTCTCTATGTGCCATTACTCTAAGTTTCAATGTTATTTTAACATAAGTCTATGACTTGGTTTAAGAAATTTAAGATTCACAGGATTATTTCTCAATTAAAGAGAAAATCAAAATAAACTCCAGGAAAGCAGAAATGGTTTCACTATTCTCTGAAATGGGTCTAGTTCTGTAAACAACTGTAAAACAACTGACCTTTTTGGAAGTTGCCAACAGTAAGTGTTCATACCTCCTACTTGGGGCTGCTGTTAAGTGCTGTTGAGTTGGTTCTTACTCATAAAGACCCTATTATAGGGTGGCCGAGGAGCAGCTGGTAGGTTTGAACCACTGACCTTGCAGTTCAAACTGACCTTTCAGTGTAGTGCTTATACTACAGCACCACACCAGGATGCCATCTACTACTTGGGATCCCTTTATTTTCACTATATATATATATATATATATATTCACCTGTTATCAGGTGCCATTGGGATGGTTCTGACCCACAGCAACAGAAGGAAATACTGCCCAGTCCTGCACTATCCTCACAACTGCTGCTACGCTTCAGCCCCTTGTTAGTGCCCATCCATCTAGTTGGGGGGCTCCCTCTTTCTTGCTATCCCTCCAAGCATCATGTCCTTCTCCAGGGATTGGTCACTCCTGATAATATGTTGACGTATGGGAGTCAACGTCTGGCCATCCTACCTTTTAAAGAGCACTCTGGTCGCACTTCTTCCAACACAGATTTGTTCTTCTGGCAGTCGTGGTACCTTTAATATTCCTCTCTAATGCCATAACTCAAATGCATCAATTCTTTTAGTCTTCCTTATTCACTATCCAACTTTCACATGTATGTGAGACTACTGACAATACCATGGCTTGGGTCAGATGTACTTTAGTCCTCAAATTGACGTCTTTGCTCTTGAACACTTCAAAGAGGTCTTGTGCAGCAGACTCGCCTAATGCAATAAATACATCGCTTGATTTCTTGACTGCAGCTTTCATGAGTGCTGGTAGTGGATAGAAGCAAAATTAAGTCTTTGACAACTTCAAACTTTTCTCCATTTATCATTATATTATTTATTGGTCCAGTGGTGAGGATTTTTGTTTTCTTTACATTGAGGTACAATCCATACTGAAGGCTGTGCTCTTTGATTGTCATCCATATTTGAAGTCCTCTTCACTTTCAGCAAGCAAGTCTGCATCATCTGCTTATCACAGGTTGTTAATGAGTCTTCCTCCAATCCTCATGCCACGTTTTTCTTCATATAAAAGTGTCTCTGATTATTTGCTCAGCATATAGATTGACTGAATAAGTATGGTGAAATAATACAACCCTGGCACACACCTTAGCTAATTTTAAATGATTCAGTGTCCTCTTGTTGTGTTCAAATAACTGGTTCTTGGTCTATGTACAGGTTCCTCATGAACACAAATAAGTGTCCTGGAATACTCATACTTCACAATGTTGTCAATAGCTTGCATGATCCACAAAACTGAAAGCCTTCGCATAGTCAATAAAGCACAGGTAAACATCTTTCTGGTATTCTCTGCTTTCAGCTAAGATCCATCTGACATCAGTAATGATATCCCTCATTCCACATCCTCTTCTGAAGCCAGCTTGAACCTCTGATAGTTCCTTGTCAGTGTAATGTTGTAACTGTTTTTAAACTATCTTTAGCAAAATCTTATTGCATGTGATATTAATGATATTGTCTGTTGATTTCTGCATTCCGCCAGGTCACCTCTCTTTGGAATGGGCACAAATATGGATCTTTTCCAATGAATTGGCCAGTTTCTTTTTTACAAATTACTTGGCATAGATAAGCAAGTGCTATGCCTAGGTTTCAATTTGTTGAACAATTTCAATTTGTATTCCATCATTTCCCAGAGTCTTGTTCTTTGCACCGTACCTTCAGTGTACCTTGAACCACTTCTTGAAATGGATGAACATTGATCATTTCTTTTTGGTACACTGAGTCTGTGTATCCTTTCCTTCTTCTTTTGATGCTTTCTGCAACCTTCAATATTTCTCCCAAAGAATCTTACAGAATTGCAAGTCGAAGCTTGAATTTTTTCCTCAGTTCTTTCAGTTTGAGAACTGCTGAGAATGTTCTTCCCTTTTGGTTTTCTAACTCCAGATCTTTGCAGATTTCATTATAATATTCTACTTTGCAATTTTCTGTTCAGCCCTTTAATCTTCTTGTTTCCTCTGTCTGCTTTAGCATCACTATGCTGAGAGCATGATGCCCTTCTCCAGGGACTGGTCCCTACTGACAACATGTCCAAAGCACAGGAGACTGCAATCATGACGATTCCATTTCCCACTTTCCCTTGTACAAGAGCAGAAGTCCAGGCTGGTGAGGAGGGGACATCTGAGGAGGCAGTCTCACCAGGGTGGACAGGAACAACAGTCCAGATTGCAGACCTGGCCCCTGGAGCCAGCATGCAGGAGGTTGGGGAAGACTAGTCCCTATGAAGAAAGCTTTCTTGTACATCAGAACCACCTAGAAAGCTTGTCCAGAAGTTTCTGCTAAGGCCTGTCTGTTCCATCATATATGATTCAAGGCTCAGGAGACTGAGGGGTTTTGAGAAACTTGCTGGGGGTCTGCAATTCATCCCATACTTGCTTGGTATCAGGTGGTATTACGCACAGCCTCCTCACTGAAGCCTTTTAGTAACCCTCTGAGGAAGATGGTGCCACCCCATTTTACAGACGAAGAGCTGAGGCTCAGGAGGTCAAGTTAGTATCTGAAGTCTCACAGCTGATCAGTGATGGAGCCTGGACTGCAAGCCAGGAGGTGGGATGAGGTTTGATACCAGGAACAGGTCAAATCCTTCATTACCGGGCCTGCTGCCAAAGGTCAGCACAGAAGCAGACACAAGCCATTTGCTTTAGCATCTCTAAGCTGGAGAGCATGTTTTAGGGTCTCTGCTGACAGCCATTTTGGTCTTTTGCTTACTTGTCTTCTTAATGACCTTTTTGAAGGAGATAATTCTCTGACATACGTGACTCATTTTTTGGCCTGAGTGCACATTGAATCAAAAGTGAATTTTGAGGCAAACGTTGACTTGAAGGCATACTCATGTCACCAGAACTCAAGCTCAAGCCTTCTACTCAAAGCTAACTAGGCCAATGGTCTACCTAAGATCTCCATGAAATCTTCAGTTTGCTATTTTCTGAAATATCTAGTAACATTTGCACTTAGTCATTTGTTTATCTTAAGATATTTTAAATGACTTATTTCATTTACTTATTATAAGTAAATCTAGGGAGAAAGTCAGAACAAATAATATCAACTTCACTTTGTTGTTGTTAAATGCTGTTGTGTTGGTTCTGACTCATGGTGACCCAGTATAGGATTTCCGAAGCTTTAAATCCCTGAGGGAGCAGAAAGTCTCATCTTTCTCTAGCAGAGCAGGTGGTGACCTTGAACCGCTGACCTTGTGGTTTGCAGTCCAGTGCTTATCATTCGGAGCTACCTCATCCCAACTTCACTTTACCAGCATCAAAATGAGACAACTGGCTAACTAACTTACTCAGGTTCAAATTGTTCAGTATCTGGGTGGGAACAAGAACTTGGCTCTCCTGACATTTTTTACATTTGCTATGGATTTGACATTTTACTATCTGAAATCACTAGTTACAAGCAATACTAAATGTTTTTGCTATGAAGTCTTGTTAAGCTAACATGTGACAATATAATGTTGTTGACAAGTGTCGTTGAGTTGACTCCAATGCATAGTGATTCTGTATAGGGTTCCTGAGTAATGGCTGATGAGTTTGAACTGCCGACCTTGTAGTTCAAACCGACCGTGTAGTCCTGCCCTTACCTCTACTGCATTATAGCAGGACTCCACAATACAGTTGTACAATTTCAATTACACCTGCAGAAATTAACTAATTTATTCATCCCACTGCCATTGAGTCCATTCTGAGCCATCACAACCCTACAGGGCCGAGTAAAATTGCTCCACAGGATTTCTGGAACTGGAAATCGTTATGGGAACAGTCTCATCTTTTTCCCAGAGTGGTTGGTGGGTTTGAACCGCCAGCCTTGTGGTTAGCCCAGCATTTAACCCATGGTACCACCTGGGATTCTTTAATTAGCTGCCGTAAATGCTTAATCTCTGCCTGGTTACCCTGGTCCTGTCAAGGATTATAGAAAAGCAAGCAAATGTTATCACCAGCAGAAACATTTAGGGAAGAAAGAAATTAAAACAAGAGCAAACACGCTTAGTACACAGACGCACACATTATCTTTGAGATTGGAATAAAACATTCTTAGCAAAAAAGGTTTGAAAAAGACAAAGATTTTTAAAGACAACTGAACTAAGGCTGGGCTCTTCGGCCTACAAACTGTATATAAATCATGTAACTGAGATGAAGGGTCTCTGATTTATAAAGTAAGAGGACTAGGGCTCTGTATTGGCAGGAAGACATCACATAACTGAGATTCAAGATCTCAGATTCCTAAGAAAGAACAGGAGGAATGCACCTTGCCTTTTAGACAGAGTTACAGGAAGAATGACTGATTATGACACTGTGCTGTGAAATGCTATTTGGTGAAATATAAAAAAAGAATTTTAAGCATTTCACTATATTCTGTCCTCTGTGTCTACTTTTATGTCAGCACTCAATAAACTAAAGGATTTAAAAAAAAAAGCCAAAGTATAATGGAACTTCAGAGAGTATCTTTCAATTCAATTCAAAACCTACTTTTAAAATGAAGCCCAAAAAGGAATCCCAAAGCACTAAACGTTTAACATAAACCACCCTCTCCTCCACCTCACACACACACAAACAAAAAAAGGAAGAAACCCCCATCCTCAGGAAGGAAATAATGTTTGCACTATTTTCAGTAACACCAATCAAGATTTGCACAACCCAGAGAAAATGAAAAAGATTTCCTAAAATATTAGTAATAAATACTTCCCTACAAAACGTGCACAGAATTGACTGGATCCCTCTTGAAGCAGGGTACAGGGCAGTTAGCACTGAAGGAGAGCAAACCACTGGCTAGGACTATAAACCACCAATTTTATCTTTTTAATTCTGAAAATTGTGCAAACAAGAGGTACATTTAAAATCAACTGACATGCAAAACTGCACGCATCATGCCAGGGCACTGAGCTTGCGAGTGTCTCTCTCAGCACTGCGCAGAAGGAACTGCGAGGCCGGCTGGTGTGTGCCATTTGCGATTCATTCAGTCTACATTTTCCCACTCGTGAGTAGAAAACCAGTTTAAAGTGAAAAACTACAGAGGGAAAGAGTACTGTCAGAGAAAGCTAATGAAAATGTTTTCCTTCCAGTCAACGGTACCGTTGCAGAAAAAAGAAGGGCTAATGTAAGTGATGAAGGAGCCCTGGGAGCATAGTGGGCTACTAAGCAGCAGTCTGAACCCAGCAGCCACTCCATGGGAGAAAGATGAGGCTTTCTGCTTCCATAAAGATTTACAGCCTCAGAAACCCTGTGCAGGGTCACTACGAGTCAGAACCGACTCCACAGTATGTAACAGCAAACAGCAATACCCAGTGGTGGAATATGACACTCCAAATTTAGTAATTCATCATCTATCACAAATTAAATGGGAAAATCAAGAATGAAAACCATCATGAACTCTTTCTGTGCTAAAGAAAAGGGAAAGGTACAGATAGGAACACAATATTGCTCTTACTCAAATTTCTGATGATTACTAATTGATACTGATTGTTAGTATCACCTTCATTAGATTCAAACTAAGTCTAGTAAAGCAGTACAAAAACAAAAACTGGTAAATCATGGATTTTCTAGAAGGTTAACTCATCCACAGCGTCTAAACCATAATACCTACACTGTTGCCATACACTGTGGAGTTGGTTTCTATTCACATCAAAACAAATAACCCCTCTGCCGTTTAGTGACCCTATAATAAGACATGCACTGGACTGAAAGGTCGGTTTGAAGTGCAAGGTCAGCAGTTCAAACTCACCAGCCACTCCTCAGAAACCCTTAACAGACCCAACATGGGGCAGATCAGAACTACCCCATAAGGTTTCTGAAGCTGTAATCTGGTTATTGACGATGACCTGCTTATGGAGTACTTTACTGTCATAACCCCATACTGGCATAAATACTAACAAACTAAAGAAGAACTAGTATTTGAATACATAATTTAAAATTAATTCCCACTTCCTGTTGTTGTTAGGTGCTGCTGAGTCTGTTTCAACTCATAGTGACCCAAAGCACAACACATTGAAACATTGCCCAGTCCCATGGCATCCTCACAATTGTTGCTGTTTGAATTCATTATTGCTGTCACTGTGTCAAGCCATCTTACTGGGGTGGGGGGTGGGGGCTTCCTTCCTCTAACAAGTACTCTGTTCTTCTCCAGGGACTGGTTCCTCCCGACAACATGTCCAAATTACAAGAGACAAAGTCTTGCTTCTAAGAAGCTTTCTGACTATACTTCTTCCAAGATAGATTGGTTGTTCTTCTGGTCTTCTGTTATTCCCCTCCAACACCATAACTCAAATGCATCAATTCCTTATTCAGTGTCCTACTCTCACATGCACATGAGCCTATTGAAAATACCATGGTTGGGTCAGGCACACCTTAGTCCTCAAACTAACATCTTTAACACTTTTAAGAGGTCTTTAGCAGCAGATTTGCCTAATGTACTGTAGTGTTTGATGATCTGATTGCTGCTTCCATGAGTGTCCATGGTGGATACAAGTAAAATGAAGTCTTTGACAACTTCCATCTTTCCTCCATTTATCATGATGTTATTGATTGGTTCTGTTGTGAGGATTTTCCTTTTCTTTACATTGAGGTGCAATCCATACTGAAGGCTGTAGACTTTGATTTTCATCAGTAAGTATTTTAAGTCCTATTTGCTTCCAGAAAGCATGGTTGTATCATCTGCAAATTGCAGGTTGTTAATGAGTCTTCCTCCAGTCCTGAAGCCTCATTCTTCTTCATGTAATACACTTCTTGGATCATTTGCTCAGCATACAAATTGAATAAGTACGGTAAAAGGATACAACACTGATGCACACCTTTCCTGATTTTATATCATTCAGCATGCCCTTGTTCTGTTCAAACAACTGCCTCTTCATTTCTGTACAGGTTCCTCATGAGCACAATTAAGCATTCTGGAATACCCGATCTTTGTATGGTTATTCATAGTTTGCTATGATCCACATAGTTGAATGCCTTAGCACAGTGAATAAAACACGAGTAAACGTTTCTCTGCCTTCAGCCAAGATGCATCTGACGTCAGCAATGATACCCCTCATTCCACAGCTCCTTCTGAATCTGGCTTGGATTTCTGACAGCTCCCTGTCGATGTACTGCTGTAACCAATTCCAAACTGGTTCACTCACGGTCATCTCTGTGTTGAAGCAAATATTGTCCGGAACCATTTTCTTTCACATGTAGATTCCAAGAGAAGGAGGGAGGGAGTCCATAACCCCAAATGCATTTCCTAGTAAACCCACCACTGCTGAGTGGATTCCAACTCCTAGTCACGCAGGAGAACTGATCCTTAGGGTTTCTGAGCCTGTAATCTTTGCAAGAGCAGAAATTTTCATTTCTTCCAAAGAGCAGCTGACAGGTTTGAACTGCTAACCTTGTGGTTAGCAGCCCATGCTTAACCCGCTTTGGCATCATAGAGCAACAGATTAGCTAACGGTGATGGTAACCCATCTCTGAATAGACAAATCAACCTTTTGGTTTTGTTTGTATTTTAATTTTACTTCCCCTTTATGATGAAGATGAGTGTCACTCACGGGTTCTTCGTCTGAAGATGGTTAGTCTAATACTCGGTTCTGTAGCTGTAACAGCTGGTGTGGTGCTGTGGGTTAATGTGACAGACTGCTAAAGCCGTCTGAACTGCAAGGTTGGTGGTTCAAGCTCACCAGCTGCTCCTTGGAAACCCTATACAGGGTCATTATGGGTCAGAACCGACTCGACAGCGCTTAACAACAACAACAAAGAGTCCATTTGAAATGACATTTAAGGCCTTCTGAATTGAACTTACAAAGCTTTACTGCATCTACTGTTAGCCATCAAAGGAAAGCACTGTAGCCATCTCCTATAATTGCAAAGGACAGGAAGACAAGGGCCTGTGACAAGAAGAGAAACAACACAATTCTCTAACAGCTGCCAGGCTCGGTAAATGCTCTCAATACACTCAGTGTAGCGGGAACCCAGCAGGTGTTGGGATTGTTTTTATGGAGGAGTACTCGAGTGCAAGAACAAGGAAAGCAATAAGGCTATTTTATTGCAGCTCTAAACTAAGGCTGGCAATGAGCCCCTGATGAATGGTAACTAAATGAGAGAAAACTGAGGATCTAAAAACGTATTACCTGATCAAGAATTCTTCCCATTCTGTCAAATAACACTTTCAAAAAATGGCCTTCAAAGAAAGCTGCTTCTAAATGGCACTTTTCCAACGCTTTGGGAGACCCCGGCCATTCCCACCGTAAACAGATAGCACAGTAATCCCGGAACTAGGAGAAAAAGCATTTAAATCATTAAAGAGCGAACAAAAAACAAATCAGATGAAACAGAAATGATTTCCCCAGGTAGTCAAATATAAAGCTTTTAAATGCAGACTGTGTACCATGTGTGAAGCACCTTAGGAAGGGGAGAGAGGTGGATCAGAGGAAGCCCTTCAGCAGTAGCCAACAGGATACCTCAATGGAAAAGGGTAGTATTTTAACTTGACCATCTTTACCCTTTCCTGGGGAGAATGGTAACCCCTCTTACTTATTTCCAACTCAGATTTAAAGTACATTTAAAAGCATAGGCAATCCTAGTCAAGTTTATCCTCAAACGTGGACCTATAATAGAAGAACAGATCCACAGGACTGAGGAGGCTGGTTGGACTCTCCTATAATGTGCTTACATTAGGTGTGTCCTCGTTCTAGGAGAAAACAGTGCTGCTCCAAGCACTGCCTTCCACGCTGTTTGCTACCCTCTACAATGGGATGAGCAGCCTGTATTTTGTGTATCGTCTTTTTTTTTCTAGTAACTGATTTTGATAGTATTTTACAGAAGTTACAGGTTTGTGACCAGATTTGAAATAATAAAACAACTGGTCCTTCACCACAGATCATGGATAAACAATAATTTTTATGAGGAAATGAATATCTCATAAAACTAAAAATGAATTTTAAAAGTCTCCTCAAATAAGTAATTCACTTGAGTCTTCCTCTTTTTCACTGACACTCCATTTATCAAACGTGATATCCTTTTCCAGGGACTGGTCTCTCCTGATAACAAGGCTGAAATAGGTTAAGACAAAGTCTCACCATCCTCAATTCTAAGGGATAGTCCGGCTATACTTCTTCCAAGACAGACTTGTTTTTCTGACAGTCCATGGTACTGTTTTTTTTTTTTTTTAACCAACACCATCATTAAAATGCATGGATGCTTCTACTGTTCAGCTTTCACATGGATATGAGGCCACTGAAAATACCATGGCTGGGATCAGGTCCACCTTAGTCCTCAAAGTGGCAGTCTTGCTTGAAAGCACTTTAAAGAAGTCTTTTGCAACAGATTTGCCCAGTGGAGTATGTTGTTTGGTTTCTTGACTGCTGCTTCCTGAGCAATGTGGATTCAAGCAAAATGAAAGTCTTTGACCACAAAATCTTTCTCTATTGATCAGGATGTCATTTATTGGTCCAGTTGTGAGGACTCTTGCTTTCTTTACACTGAGGTGCAATCCATAGTGAAGTATGGATTTCAATTCCTCTTGGCTTCAACAAGCAAGGCTGAGTCTTCCTCCAATCCTGATGCTGCATTCTCTTTATCTAGTTTAGTTTCTTGGCTCACTTGCTCAGCATGCAGATTGAATAGGTATGGTGAAAGAAAAAAACCTTGATCACATCGTTAAGCCATGTAGCATCCCCTTGTTTTACTGGTCTACATACACGTTCTGCAAGAGCAAAATGAAGCCTTCTGGAATTCCCATTCTTTGCAACGTTATTCACAATTTGTCATGATCCACACAAACTCCTTTGCAAAGTCATAAAACACAGGCAAAAATCTTTATGATATTCTCTGCTTTTACCAAGATCCTTCTGACATCAGCAGTGATATCCCTTATTCCACGTAGTTTTCTGGATCCAGTGAATTTCTGGCAGTTCCCCTGTCAGATAGCGTTGCAACTGTTTTTAAATTATCTTCAGCAAAATTTTACTTGCATGAATATTCCCATTATTATTACATGCAAGTACAATTTTGTTGAAGAGAATTTAATGATGGAGTCCTTGGTGTGGCACTGTAGGATAAGCAAGGTCAGTTTGAACCACAAGGATGGTGGTTGAAACTCATCCAGTATCTCCTCGGAAACCCTAGACAGGGTCTCTATGGAACCGGCTACATAGCACTTAACAACAACAACAACAGTAATGATATTGTTTAATAATTTCCACATTCTTTTGGATCACCTTTCTTTGGAGTAGGAATGGGTGTTTTCCAGTCACTTGCTTGGTCTTCTAAATTCCTTGGCAGAAATCAATGAGTGCTTCTAGGATTGCATCTGTTTAGTAACACATCTCAACGGGCATTCTGTGACTTCCAGGGGCCCCGGCGTGCAGTGAGGTAAGCACTGGGCTGCTAACTGCAAGGCTGGTGGTTCAAACACAGCCAGAGCTGGATGGGAAAAAGCTGAGGGAGGGTGTTTGTTTCCCTAAAGCTTTCTCTCTGTGGACACCCTATGGAGCACATCTCCTCTGTCCTGCAGGTGCACTAGGAGTTAGAACTGACTCCATGGCAGCAGGACTGGTTTTTCAAGTCACGTGCTTGCTGTGCAGCTTGGACTTCTTCCTCCAATCCCGCTGCTCGTGATCATGTGCTACCCCTTCGGAAATGGTTGGTTGTCGGCCAATTGTTTTTGGTACAGTAACTCTGTAAACAGTAACTCTGGACTCCTAGTGTGGCACTGTGGGATGAGCACTGGACTGCAAACGACAAGGTTGGCAGTTCAAAGCCACCAGCTGCTCCTCAGAAATCCTATACAGGGGTGGCTGAGTTGGAAGCCACTCAGAACAACAACTCTGTATTCCTTCCCATCTTCTTTTGCTGCTTCCTACTTCATTCAATATTTGGCCAATGTGGTTTTTGTTATCAAAGTGCTGTCAAGTTAGTTCCAACTCACAGGGTCCTCCCAGGGTTTCTGAGGAGCAGCTGGTGGGTTTGAACCACTGACTTGGTGGTTAGCAGTCCAATGCTTACTCTACAATACTATACCATGATTCCATTTTGCCTATAAAATTCTTCAATATTGCAAGGTCGTGGCTTGAATCGTTTCCCTCAGTTCTTTCAGCGTGAGAAATGCGGAGCGTGTTCTTCCCTCGTGGCTCTTCAACTGCTGGTCTTTGCACATTTCATTAGAAGACTTTTCTTTGTCTTCTTGAGCTGCCCTGTGAAACCTCCTGTTCAGCTTTTTCAGTTTATACTTTTTCTATTCACGTTAGCTATCCAGTGTTCAAGAACAAATTTTAGACTCTCTTCTGACATCCATTTTGGTCTTATTTCCCCCTGAAATTTTAATGATGTTTTGCTTACTTCACTTCACATATAACGTCCTTGATGTCATCACACAACATAATTGTCTGGTCTCCAATTTGAGAGGTCTCTAAATTCAGGAGGGACATACTCAAGGTCATACTTTGGCCCCGTTGACTTGTTTTAACTTTTTTTAGCTTCAACTTCAACTTGCATATGAGCAACTGATAAGTTTGTTCTGCAGTTGGTCCTGGCCACTTCTCCACTTTCTCTTTCCAGAAGCAGTCAATTTTATTCCTGTGTATTCCATTTGATGAGGTCCATGTGTAT
>NW_006408521.1:44219618-44248340 GCF_000296735.1 Chrysochloris asiatica | reverse complement strand
GGTTCCGACTCATAGAGACCCAGTACAGGGTTTCCGAGGCTGTAAATCTTTACGGGAGCAGAAAGCCTCATCTTTCTCCCACAGAACAGCTGGCAGTTTCAAACTGCTGACCCTGAGATTAGCAGTCTGATTTGTAACCACTACGCTACCAGAGCTCCTTAATGTGTGCATAGCTACCACTTATACGGTTGGAAAAAAGATATATGTAATGGCTAAGCGATGGGTCTTACAAAAACCACGCTGTCTAGGGTCTTGTTTTTAACAGAAAGATTGAATTTCTAATCACTGAACTTCCTTCTTTGCTTTCAACTTATCCATTCCAATGGCCAGAAATTATCAATGCAGCTTAAGTACCTGTGTGACCAGTATCAGATGGCAGAAGTTGGTCAAAAGCTCCAATTTCTTCATCTTTGGCATGAATGGTTGGTGTCTAAATCCGAATACTAATTGTATCAACTGGTCTTCCATGTAGGCCTATGGATATTATCCCATCACCGAAAACACTGTACTTCAGAGTCAATCTGAACATTTTCTTTTTGACAATGAGTGCAATGTTAATCTTCTTCCGTTTGTCATTTCTGACACAGAATACTCTATGATTGTTCAGATCAAAGTGGACAGCAGTACATGCCAGCTTCATAATGCCAAGCATACTGATTCCTACATGCTCCACTTCAACTCTGATGACTTCCAATTTTTCTAAATTATCCTTCATTGATTTCCACAATCCGATATGCAACTGTTTGGTCTCATTATGATAATGAATTGTTCATATTAGCATGCCTCAATACATAGGATTTAAATGTAAAATAAGTGTGTCTTTTTATCATTTGAGTCAGAAAGTAGTGGCTTCCTGGGGCAGGGGGAAGGGGGAGGGGAGAGGCCGCTTCATGGATACAGGGTTTCTTTTGGGGGCGATAAAAATGCTCTGAACTGAATATACTGAATGTGCTAAATGAATATCTAAAACCCACCAAACAGAACACTTTCAGATAGTTAAAATGGCAAACTTTTATCAATACGTTTTTTGTTGTTGTTTTTTTCCTGAGGAGGAGGTGGTTTACAGTGTAAAACGCTATTAAGAAGAAAGAAGATGGAGAAAGAGCCATTTCATCCAACCATCAAGAAGGGACCTGTGAGAAAGCAGTTCCTGAAAGGTAAAAGCTAGAATGCAGGGCAGGAAGGAGTGGGTGAGAATTGGGCGGAAGAGCATGTGTGGGTGACTCTGTGGGTAAGAATGGGGGTGGAACAGGGAAGGGGAGCAGCCTGGGAACGTGAGTAAGAGTAGCTGGGTAATATCACTGAGAGCAATACTCTTACAGGGGAAAGGGTCCGGGCGGGGAGGAGAGGTGTAATGAGAAAGTGCCAAGCACAGAAGGAAAGCATATGGAAGTCTTGAGAAAGCGCTAGCTGCCTAGTTAAGAGAGTCGGAGAGCAAGGTCATGTGCAGAGTAAAAGCAGCAGTGGAATTCAGGTCACTGGTGTTGAAGTTTGGAGGAGTCACTAAAGGAAACTGTGACAAGATCTGAAGGAGTGTGTGCATCCTTATTAGGGTTCATTTCAGATAATTAGTGACTTCACTCACCTGCCTATGAGCATCTCTGAGGTAGGTATCATATCCAGTGCCCTCAACATGGTATGATGATTTTGCCTCATCCGGTACCAGACAGAGAAAACTTCAATGGGGAAAACATCCAGAGTAAAAACTCACAATTCAGTAGCAATATTATATGTATTACAGCATCTAGTGATATCTTAAGTTCACCCAAATATTAAAGCAAATGGAAATGTGAAAAATAAAACTGACTACTTATTTTGAATCAGCATAATAATTCACTGAGTAAATGTTCTTTCATGATGTTAAAGGTTATATTGTAAATTAGTCAGTCCACTTAAAGCAGAACTTCTTGATATTTGTTCATCTCAGAGGAAACTGGCTTTTAAGCAATTCAGCCTGAGGTTTTTATGCAGCCTAATTGTGTGTCTTGATTTTTTTTTATTTTTTTATACAGCCTAATTGTGTGCCATTTTCTCTAAAGTCACCTGCCAGAACCTGGCATATCAGTGACAGCTCTGCTTAGGAATAGAGAGAGAAATAAATTACCACAAAAGGGCACTGCAAAAAAATCCAAAAAACATACTAAAGCACAAAATGAACAAAAAGCAATAGCCCTAAGCTTAGCACACAAGAGTACGTATTTCGTAAGTACAATCTGTCACAATGGTCAGTCTCAATATTGTTCCAACTGGCAAGTACTTATAATTACACTGCTTGGGTATATATTTTAAAGTGGTTGATTTCACCACTGCTAGGGGCTCTTTTCTATGTGAAGCTTTTCGCTTTGGGTATTGATCACTGCACCAGCTGTCACTTGCTACACAGGCATGACAGGAAGTTGACATAATCTTTAGATTCAGTAAGGGAAGATTTCCACTGAGTTCATAATTTATTTATATAAGGAGCCCTGGTCGTGTAGTGGGGTTACATGTTGGTCTGCAAATATCAAGGTGAGAAGTTCAAATCCACCAGCCACTCAGCAGAAGAAAGATGAGGCTTTCTGCGTCCATAAAGATTTACAGCCTCAGCAGCCCTAAACAGGTCATGGCACACAGTCACCACCCGCCTTCCAGCAGTGTAAGAGCAGAGCTATCTTGTGTTATAAAAAAAGCAAGTGAACTATCAAGTCATATTTACACAGCAACTCACCTATTGACAATTTTATGGACTTCCGTTTTCCCATCTGTTTTGGGGTGCTCTGGGGTAGGAGGAGGTGACGAAGTAAGCCATTCTTGGTTTGACAAAGTGTTATCTGGTGCCATGTCAGTAAATAATGGGTCTTCTTCCAGATCGCTACATTTACGTTACACATGCACAAGAAAGCCCATTTCATTATGACATTTTCTAAACCAAAAGAACCTCTGCTATTCACTTAGAAAGCATTATGTCATTTTAAACATAGAGAAAAAAGCAAAAAAAAAAAGAATTCATATTTACGTTCTACTGACAAATTAACACTTTATACTAACACTGAACATAAAACTGTATCAATTTTGTTAGCTCTCATGACCAGATAATAGCTTTTCTCAATTTAAAAGGATGGTAGTTTGAGGGGATAGAAGTATCACTTTTTTGAAAGTTTTAAACTGTTAAATTTGTTTGCTTGAGGACTGAGGGAGAGACCTAAGAAGAGAGAGAAGGCTACAACTCTACATGAAACGCTGAACTTAGAGTTGGATTAAAAACTTACACGGCGCCTGGGATCAATCCGTTCTCTACCACATCTTTATCTTCCGGGCACAAGGGCTTATATTCTGTATAGTTTCTTTCTTCAAGATTTCTTAGGACCAAGTTATAAAGAATGTGCTCATTGGGTTTTTGCAAAAGATGTTCAAACATTCTTAATGTCATTATGCTTATCTGAAACCAAAAATAATAAAAGTTAACAAGAAAAGATCTTTAAACAATTTATCCTTCTTGCCAGCCTAGGAGTCTTGCTTTCGATTTATAAAGCCATGTAACAAAAGAGGTTGTAAACATCACAGACATGTTAAAACGTCCAATTATCAAGTCTAATTATAAATCATTACATAGCTTACCTCATCAGATATGTGATCACAGTGTTCAATTAACCTATGTCTTAAAGGATGTCTGCTAATTTCTGCCAGAGTTTCCGGTTCTCTCTGTTCTCCAAGGATAAAAACCACCATTTCTTGAAGTAAAACATCGGAGGTGACTTGTCGAACAATGCGATGAAGGAGAGCAGTTGATGTGAGGATACCCATCTCAGAGCTGAGCACAACAAACAGGCACTTAGGGGCAAGCATGACATGAGCACAGCATTTCGGTTTGTTTGTAAGCAGAGGCCACTCACGTTTGCATTAACTGGGGTTCCATCACTCCAATGAAAAACCTTTCATGAACAGCTTTGGCCAGAGCAACAGCAGCAGTCTAGAACACAGTACAAACAAACCCCACGATCTTTTGGTTTTCGTGGAAAAAGGAGAGCAAATTGTGATGCCAACACATGAGTTTGCACTCTCCATCTGAATTAACGTGGAAAAGTACAAGGTCCCTCTTGGCTACTTCACTGATGGTATATGAACCGAGACTAGCTACTGAATCCTTTACATTTGATCTACATTCCCAGACTAAGGGGAACAGAACAAAAAGTATTACCCTAATCCTCAAAGATGAGAAAGAGAGGAAGACCAGTGTTTCCTCATGATGCATTGTACCAGTTCAAAACGGTTCAGCCATGGTCAGTGGGGAAAGGGCCATGTAGGTGTTGCATTGCAACCGATCCTCTTGCACAGTGGACTCTGACCCATGTAGGAAATAGGTGGTGATGCCCCACTCAAAGACGGTAGCTGAGTGTGCCACTCTGAATGTGTTACAAGGCAATGCACAGGCTGGCCATGCCTCCGTTGGTCATCACTGAATGAACCATGTTGAAGTGGTTCAAAGCCCTGGTTGTACCGTACTTAAAGAAACACAAGAGGACAGACCTTTGCTCCAGTCATAAGACACACACGTCTGGTTTTTGTTTATCTGGTGTTTGCTGGTCTGTTTTACTAACTATGCTGTCCTCGCTAAAACATTTAAGATGTATTCAGAAATACAAAGGAAAGATTCAAATTTTACTTTGCAGACAATTAAATTATCAATAAGTAACAATAATATTCAAACCTTCTGTGCTTCCTTAATGAGCTGATCGCAATAGTCGAACCAGGAAAGAAATGAAATTAAGGCTCGTTTCCCGGGAAATGCCGAAGCGTCTTCTTTATGACTATAGGAGTCCAAGCTGTAAGACACCAGAAGAAATGCTAAGTCCCAAGTTAACCAGAACACACGAACCCTACCCAGTATGCATGCAAGCCTAAGGAGGTATGAAGGCTTTTGCACAGTAAGATACACTCAATGGAGCAATGCCAAATGCTGAACAAAAGAAAGCCAAAGAGAAGAGGAAACTTGAAAAGCTGTAATTTTAACTCATTAGGTGGGAAGAGAGAAGCAGCCACAGCAGAAGAAAAAGAAGAGCTCTCAGAGTCCCAGAGTAAGTTATCCAGTGACAGCAGTGAAGAGGCGAGGCGCTCAGAAAAGGAAGGGGTGCAAAAAGAAAGGGTGGTGGAATGTTCGGCCTCTCGTTCTGACTCACAATGCAACACAGTGATGATGCTAACAAGATGTTGCCAGTACACAGGGCAGAAAAACAAGTAAAAAACCACTACCGAGCCCTTTAAGTTATGCGGCAAAGTATCAGACTGCATTTAAGGGGCAGGACAATGAGGCATTTTACTAATGCTTCTATCTCCTTTTAATAACCTGTGAGTACATTGCAATAATCACGTGTTTCTATGAGAATGGGTGGGCTGCTGGTGCTGGCGGTGAGCCGTAGAGTCAGATCTGACTCACAGCCACCCTGTGTAGGGTTTCCGTGGCTGTATATCTTTTATGGGAGCAGAAAGCCTTCTTTCTCCCACAAAACAGCTGGTAGTTTCGAACTGCTGATCTGAGTTTAGCAGCCCAACTCATAACCACTATGCCACCAGAGCTCCTTAAAAGGTGGGTAGAAAAGATGCAAGAATGAAATAGGAGAGATTCTCTAAAAACAGAACACAAAACATGAACTGCCCTCAGTGGCTAGAAGGAATTATGAGTTTAAGAAAGAAGAAGAGGCTGTCTTTTTGGGGCTTTTTGTTTTTAATAAAACGATCCAGGTAAATTACTGGTATTCATGTAAGCCCTTAAAACTTGCCCATAGTAATGAACAAAATCAACAGTAGTTTCACTATGTGACGGCTGGCTCATCCTCACACATTTGTTACCACTGATGGGTAACAAATTTAATACAAGCCTCAACAAAGCAATCCCATGTTAAGGATCACTTACAGGGTTATATTGTTCAAAACTAAGGATTTCTAACACTGCAAAACAGAAACAGATTCAGAAATGCTGGTGTCAGAAGTCCCCTTTACGGGAAACACAGATAAGGGTTCTTACCCCCAGTTAATTGCTTCCACTGTCTCGATGTCTAACGGATCCACAGACTGAGGTAGGGCCTTGTACAGGGACGCCAGCCTGTCTGTCAGCAGTTCACACAGGCAAGTGCTCTGGGTGAGGCACTTTGCAGCCGCCGGCTCTGGCAAACTCACTAACAACATCAAGCCCTCACATGCTTTCACAGCGATTCGGCCATCCTGAGGAAGAGAATTAGACATACGAGAGGGTGTTACAAAGTTCCAGTGATAGGATTTTATGACTCAGTCGTGACTAACTGCAGGATTCATTGCAATTGTCACACCTGTAATCGTAGAGGATGTGTAAGTAAAGGAGGAAGTGGGTAATCTTTCATGTCAGGAACACATGATCCCAGGATTGTCAAGAAGAGCCTGTGTGGAACGTGAGATCTCTACCTAGAAAAGCTACGACAGCAGACAGCGGCTGTGAGCCTGCGGACAGTAGGCTGGCCGGGAGACTGTGACCTCTGGACATTTACATGAATACATAATTTTTGTTTTGTATGTGTTCATCAAATGTTTTTGCCTTGTTCATTTGTGAAACATAAGCTGACAATGGGGAGCCACAGGGAGGAAGCTGGATAAATGTTGTTGCAGCGAGGGGACCACAGTCATTGAGATGAAATAAGGTGTGTATAGTTTGTTGAATGTAGAGCTGATGATCTTGTCTATAAATTTCACCCAATTCACAATCAAAAGTGAAACAAATAAATTCATGAAATGATGGAATGAGAAGATAATGGAAGTTCCCCACAAATTTTCTGAAGCCCCCTCGTAAAACAAGTTACTTGGAAAAATTCAATGGATAAGGAATTAAATGTTTACACTACACTATAATACAATTTTGGTGGGGACGGTGGTTTCTGCTATTTTTACTACTGTGGTGGTCACATTAGGAAAAAAAGGTAAAGAAGAAAACTCACAGGACTTCTGGTGAGATTTAACAACGAGTTCACTAAGTTGTAGTCTTGGTTGAGACGAACCACTGAGGCCTCTGGCAGTGGAGTGACACTGAGGTGATCCAAGCTGGTGGACAGAGTGTCCATATGATGAGGAAGCCCATCTTCTAACTCTGACTGTTCCAGTCCGGTAGCACCAGAAAGTTCCTCAGGCTGATTGGACTGTCCAGTATCTGTTGACAAGGCCTCTTGACCTTTCAACGAGGCTTCTGAAGTGACGTCGGGTATTCCTCTGGAAGCCGATGACTTCAGCTTATTCTGTAAAGGAGAACACGTGTGGTAAGGTTCACACCAAGCACCCATTAAGCAGAAAGCACATTTCAAATGTATTTTTCTACCATCAGCATTGTACGTGTCTAACCAATGACACAATCAATGAAAAGGATTGTGACAAATGAAAAATATTGCATGGGGAAAGACAATGAACTTTAAAAAAGGAAACTATCTTCTTAACTGAATTGAAGAACTTTCTTATAAATATCAACCAAAACCCAAAAGAATTGTAATACTCCCCCTTATCCATAAATCTATCCCTATCATTAAAAAATCTTTAGAAATCTAAAATCCTAAGAAGATCTTCTAGCTCTGCTGAAGCAAACTTTCAAAGTAAGATGCATGTAGTGAAAAACAGGCATTCATAGTCCTTCATCTACTGTCAAGGGGTTCATTCTGACTCCCGGTGACCCTATACAGACTACAAGTCTTGATGGGAGCAGAAAGGCTCATCTTTCTCACTCAGAGCAAGTGATGGATTTGAACTGTCAACCTTGTGTTTATCCTAGGATCCTGAGTAACTTACTAAGTAATGTGAAAGAGAAAATGAACTCGGGCACCTATTCAAAACCAAAACATCAAACTCACTGCCATCGAGTCAATTTCGACTCATAGTGAGTAGGTACAGAGTTTCTGAGGCTATAGCTCCTTCTGAGAGCAGAAAGCCTCATCTTTCTCTCTCAGAGTAGCTGGTGGGCTTGAACTTCCAACCTTGCGGTTAGCAGTCCAGGGCTTACCCTATAGTGCCACCAAACAGAGACATACCTATTATTGTTGTTGTTGGTAAGTGCCATGGAGTCAGTTCCAACCCATAGCAACACTGTATATAGGGTTCCCGAGGAGCAGCTGGTGAGAGTGAACCGCCGACCTCAAGGTTCAAACCAACTTAACAACCAACCTTGAGGTTCAAACCAACTTTGCAGTCCAGCACATTAACCCACAGCGCCACAACAGGGCTTCAAAATTTAAACAGAAACCTGACAACACCAGGGCTGACAAGGAGAGCTTTCAAGCACAATTCTGCTCCTACTATTAACGTCAGTGAAATGAACTGGATACTAACACAATAGCTTGAATGTGGATGCTTACGGTGGCTTTATTTCTGACTGCCAAAAAGCAGAAATAAATCTAAAGTCCCTTCAGCTGATGAATGAATAAGAAATAAATAGGTACAAACTCATGGATGTATCTTGAATGCTACCTGAAAAAATCAGGGCTTCAACCTGGTTCAAATGGTTCTGAAATTGCCATTGTAAACAAGGACCTATAGGAGTTGCATAGCAACCAAATCTGTTCCCCAAGGTAATCTGCAGGATAAGCGCTGCACTGTTAACAACAACTTGTAAATTGTAGCCCACCTACTAGTCCTGGGGTGGTGCTGTGGGCTAATACATCAGATTGCAAAGTCATTTGAACTGCAAGGTCAGCGGCTCAAGCTCACCAGTCGCTCCTTGGAAACCCTATACAGGGTTGCTATGGGTTGGAATCGTCTTGACAGCACTTAGCAATAACAACAACTGCTTTACAGGAGAAAGGCTTTCTGTTCCTGTCAACATTTACAACCTTGGAAGTCCTATACAGGGTCCTATACTGGGTCATTAAGAGTTGGAACTGACTCAGTGCCAGAAAAGTTTGAATCTCAAGGTTGGCAGTTCAAACCCCACCTCCTTGGAAACCCTATATAGTTGTTATGAGTCAGAACCAACTCGACAGCACTTAGAAACTACAAAATATATTTCTAAAGACTTCATTGCTGAAAAAGAAGTGGATGAAAGCAGACAGTCCATAAAAGTTATTTGCTACTTCACAACTGGAAGTATAATCCAAAATGTCAACGGATTCAAGTAAACTCTGCTTCAGTGACGATGGCTGTAAACAGACAGTACAACAGAGCACGGGCATCCTCCCAGCTGAGAGCAGGCTGGAGAGCCGATGAGTCAGCCTTACCCCTGGCCAGCTGACCCACATTACACATCACAGCAAGCATGGCTGAAACATGATCCCAACTCGTGTGACTGCCATCTCTGATTCGCTCTCAAGCTGTGCTCTTCCCAAGCCTGGGCTTTCTGTGTGTCCAGGACCTGAGCAAGCTCACAGGAGAAAGGATGACACTCCACCGGAATGTTCCACGGCATTCTGTGACAATCTTGTGTGCCAAGAGAGTTCAAGTTAGAATCTAACAGGGATCTTAAATGAAAAAGGATTCTGGGAAGTAGAACAATCGATCTGCTATCCAAAATGTCATTCCTTCTTACATTATTCACAGAATTTAATTCTAATTCTAATTGTAACACAAGCATACTTTGAAGGTTGACAAGAAATGGACCATACCTCCAGAAAAAAATTAACCAAGTAAGGATCTTGCTTCAGCTTAGCACACACAATACAAAGAAACTGAATTTCTTCATTTTCCGTTGGAGTTGCAAGAACTTCACCACAAAGTCGAATTAATTTCTGTAAAAACAAAATAAAACTATATTATATTTTAAAAACAAAAAAGGCTCAGGTTGTCTTTACAAGCATGTAAATAACATCTACTTACCCTGAAGATATTTATAATTTACAACTATATTTACATTACCATAAAAAGTGAGATATGTAACAAACTCTTCTAAAAGTAAATTATTCTTTTAAGGCCATAATGTATACAATTTTAAAAGAGAACTAGAAAGACATGAAGTGTACTTAATACAATGTCATTAAAAAGAAAGTTCAACCTATGTGTTATTTTTAGAACAATTTCCTTTTACTCTTAGGGAAAAAATGTCATTAATAAAGGAAGTTCAAACCTATATGTTGTTTTTAGAACAATTTCCTTTTATCTTACTCTTAGGGGAAAAAAAAATCATATAATATTATTTCTATAAAAAAGAAAGCAAATGAAGGAATGCAGTAATTACTTAAACACTATACCTGCACTGGTCTATGTACATTAATGTGAGGAAGCAGTGGCTGCCGGATCCTTCCCAGAAGTTTCGTGTAGAATACCAAGACCTGCTGTTTCATTCCTGGAGGACACTGAGTAAAATGAAAAAGGGAAAACAGGGCAAGAACAGATGATACAGATACTTATTATAAAATGAGGAGAGACAATGTAGATGAATGCATCCCACTTTAAAAGGACAAATGCAATTAATCAATTAATGACTGCCAGAATCACATTTTCAATCAAATACTAATGACTAACGTTCTTCAAAGGATAATAGAACCTAGGTGCTAGGTGGGGTATTCATGAACAGCATGGTGATGATACACTGTCGAGACTAGAGTTTGGTTCAGGCATGGTCAGCATGTTTATAGTCAAGATGCTGGGCCAACCTGAAAACATTATTGGTAATGCCCTGGCTAGAGAGAAGGGAGACCTCGTTACTTACAAGATAGGCAATCAAGAACTTCCCATCATATAAAGCCTTCTCACACATGCATGTAAATAAAAGGAATCCTATGGCATAAAATGCTGTGATTTACTCTGACAACTCTTTAAAACTGATAATTACTCACACTGTATTAAGACGGTGCACAATAACAAAGCTGTATGTTTTATAATTAAGTGGCTTATACTCCCTTCGAGGAGCTCTGGTAGCGTAGTGGTTACGAATCATGCTGTGAACCTCAGGGTCAGCAGTTTGAAACTACCAGCTGTTCCATGGGAGAAAAATGAGGCTTTCTGCTCCCGTAAAGATTTACAGCCTCAGAAACCCTGTACAGGGTCGCTATGAGTCAGAACCGACTCCATGTCACATCACCACTACCACTGTCATACTCCCTTCACATTTAAAATACAGACACGAAATGAGCATTTCCAAAGCATCATCATATACAGGTGACCTGAAAACAACAACTATAATCTTAAGTGAAATACTATATAATTTTAAGATAGCAAATACCTGGCTTCATTCACACAAGAATCCCAACAATGCTTACTATCGCTATTACCAAAATAAACGTACTAGTAGCACCTCCTAACTTTTAGTTGTTGTTGTGAAGAGCTGTCAAGTCGGTTCTGACTTATAGCGACCCTGTACAGGGTTTCCAAGGAGCAGCTGGTGGGTTTGAACTGCCGACCTTGTGGTTCATAGTCCAGTGCTGATCCTACAGCACTACACCAGGAGTCCAATTAATAGCGTATCAATTTAGTGTTATACAATCTCTCCTTCCAAAGGACAAGCAAAAGAAGAGCAGATGGAAATAAACTACAGGATGTGTGGAACAGATATATTCCCTAGAAAATATAAAGTGAATAAATAAATTAACACTGAGGTATTAAAAATGACCAAAAAGTCCACAACTGCATAAGGATATTTTAGACTTAGTTAAAAGGAAGCTCTCTAATCATAACTCCATTTGGTGTTTACATGTGCCTAGTAAAATTTTTTTGTTTGATTTCCATAAGTTATAAAACTTCATGGAACAAATGGGAGGATTTTGAGTTAGGGGGAAACCTTGTGACCAATGTGGGCCTGGAAAGCCAGGCGTCTTGACTCGAACTCAAGGCTCTTCACTGTTTCTTCCAGCACCACGTGGCTTGAGCATTTGTTTGGATAAGTAATTTGAAGGCTTTGATATACAAAGTATCATTTATACCATAACAGCAGTTTTGCAGTGATTTTCCAAGATTAATTTGCTTTTGTTGTTGTTGGTTCTGACACACAGAGACCCTATGCACAACAGAACGAAACACTGCCCAGTTCTGTATCATCCTCAGAATCACTGCTATGTTTGAGCCATTGTGTCATTCCATCTCATTGAGAGTCTTCCTCTTTTTGGCTGACTCTCTACATTACCAAGTATGATGTCCTCCAGGGACTGGTCCTTCCCGATAGCATTTCAGTGTATGTGAGATGAAGTCTTGCCTCCTTCCCTTCTGAGAAGCATTCTGGCTGGTATTTTTCAGACTGTTCTCTGGCAGTCCCTTTCAATATTCTTCCCCAACACCATAATTCAAATGCATAATTTCTTCTCCAATCTTCCTTATCCATTGTCCAACTTTCACATGCATATGTTGTTGTTGTTGTTGTTGTTGTTGTTGTTGTTAAGTACCATGGAGTCGGTTCCAACTCATAGTGACCCTACACAGAGTTTCCGAGGCTATAAATCTTTATGGGAGCAGACTGCCTCATCTTTCTCCCGCGGAACTGCTGGTAGTTTCGAACTGCCGACCCTAGGGCTGGCAGCCCAATTCGTAACCACTACGCTAGGTAGTTGAAAATACCAGGCGTGGCTCAGACTCACCTTAGTCCTCAAAGTGACATCTCTGCTCTTGAACACTTTAAAGAGGTCTCTGGCAGAACTGTCATGCCATCACAGCATGACAAACTGACAGATGAATGGTGACAAGATTCAACAGGTCTAAATATCTGAATTTGCTCTAAACTTCAGTGAAGTTAATGACCCAGTTATCATCAACATTCTCTTTCAAAATTACAAAAAATAACCCCTATTTTTACATCCACTTCCTTGGGTTCTTTCTCATGTCCATTGATTCTGAGCACATGTACATGTGTTTATTCTCCGAAATGCTTACATGTAATTTGAGGCAGTCTAAGTATCAGCCTCGGAAACCCTGTGCAGGGTCACTGTGAGTCGGAAGTGACTCCACGGTACTTAACAAACAACAAATAGCAGTCTCGGTGAGTTTACTTTCCTACACCTTTACATGGGATTCGAGGCAGTCTAGCACACTTGGCAGCTTTGCTAGCTCTATGGGTATATTATTCATAGAGGCTACCCTTTCCCCCTTTTTTTCAAAATACTGACTTGAATCCAGCTATGCTCAATGCATACCCTTGTAATTAAATTTAGAACATGGTAGGTTATTTCTAAAACATGAATGCATGTGTCACATGCCCAAGACTTGAAGTGGATAAGGAACTTACATCAGCTTTTCCTAAGGTGTATAATGTTTCCAGGATCTTGTGATGAAGCAAATATTCCATACATGGCCCAGTCTCTCCAGATTCTCGTTCATTTTCTTCCTGTACCAGTATGTCTAACATCTGCTCCAAGTGAGATGGAATGTTTGTATCTGTTACTGGGGCTTTATCATCTAAACAACAACATAAAAATAGTCATCAAATAATTATTAGCATATTCATACTGAAAATACTCTTTATTTGAGCTGAGAAAAAAAACTGAATTACATACTTTTGTGAGGTTTATACACGAGGTGATTATCTTAGCTAGAAATTAGACTGTGCTTTTTGTCATGTTCTTATTCAGAATCTGGGTCAATATTCTGACATATACTCAACTTAATATTCATGCATAGTAACTCAGAAATAAGGTTCATTTATACTAGGAATGGGATTATCATCAGGAAAACTGTAGGTAACATCAGAATTTTGCATGTACTTGTCATTTCACATAAAATGGTGGTGGTTGTTTTTTTTTTTTTGTTTTTGTTTTGTCTTTTTTTCAATTAGGCTGTTAAGAAAATCTGACTGTTAAGCCTCTTCATGAAGATATAAGTTTTCCTTGAACACTAAGCTGAGTAGCCCAGGACAGATGAAAACTGAGTAAGCTCCACTCAGAAGGCGCCAGGTACACCAGAACCCTGCCTGTGCTGTGCCAATGTGGGGAGCATAGGTTCTGGTTTTGATTGTGGCTGCATTAAACTGCAACACTGGGAAAGTCATAGAAAATGAGCAGCCTTGTGCCAGTAAAATATAATTTGTAAATTTACTTCTAATTAACTTTAAAACAATGTTTTCCCTGTAATTGTCGACTTGAAATAAACACTCCAAAAATGAACAAATATTCAAACATGTTTCTATTACAGGTATTTATGGGAGAAAGTGGCCTAAATCATTTTTTAAATGGTGATCTGAACAAATGGTAAACTTGACTTGATAGGATTCAAACCCTAGCTTCGTAGAAGCCAAGATCTAGCTTCTGCTACTCCCCTCATCATTTTCAAACGAAGGATGCCTCGCATACTCTGTTCTTTCCACCAGAGACACCTTTACCTGCCTTCTCCACCTCCCGCCCTACATATCGTTTAAAGCCTAGCGTAGACACCATCTCCTCCTACCACTCAGTCATACTCTACCAGCCACAGACTTTTTTAAAATCCACCCCATACGTCCCTGTAATTCAGACATTAATTTATAGATTGTACAAAATACTTTAAGGCATGAATGCACGCATTTCCTCACACTCATGGAGGCAGGATGGACTCACAAGCTCTAAGAACAGTCATTTGAAAAGGTCACCTTTCTAAACAAATAGGTTGACAGGTCGAAGTTGTGTTATATAACTGAAAGGTCTTTTTATTTTCACTTATTATCCAAATATAGTAAGATGCCTTTTTCTTATTTAAAGCATGTCATTTCAACTGTTCTCAATTTGTTTACGCCCCTTGCAATCAAGCAACTCAAGTCCAGGCATCTGCACCCCCTCATGTTTATCTACACTTTCCTCAAGGCAGCCCGGACAGCTCCGTTGTAGTGTGGCCTGTCCCTCCTTCACAGGTCAGTAATAGAAGATCCGCTCTACCGCTTGTTTGTGCACAGACCTTATTGCAACAACGGAACACTCACTCTTTTACGTGTTGTCTGCAGCTGCTTTTGCTTACCAACAGCACAGTTGAGTGGTTACAATAAAGACTATCTTTCCCTCTACAGAGTAAGTTCCCCTGCACCTACCCTAATTGATTTGCACTTCCTACAGTTGCTCTCCGCCCTTCCAATTCACTGAGGAAATAGAAGCAACTAGAAGATCATTCCAACTTCCTCAACCACATTCACTCACCTCCTGGAATGATACTCAAATGCTGTTTTCCACCCAACTGTTATGGAAAAGCTGTCCACAGGCCTATTGGGGGCCATGTCTCTCTTTGTGCATTAGGTCCCAATTTACCTCGCCTAGTTAAGGGTTGAAAAGACCCCCAAATCAATCCACTTTCATCATGCTGATTCCAACTCCTAGTGACCCCTATATATTGGGTTTCTGAGACTGTCACCCATGGAGCGGCTGCTGGGTTTGAATGACCACCTGCAGTTACCAGTCCAGGCTGTCTCATTGCATTCTTGTACCCATTTCCCGCTCAACTCAATCATCCCTCCAACTGTACACTGCGATACCTTACATCTTTAAAGAGCAGATCTGACACATCGTCTGCACATGTCTCCTGCCCATTTTCCCTCAGCCCACTCCCAGCAGGCTTTCCCCCTTCTCCCTGTCATTCATGAAAAGGGCTCTGTATTTGACACAAGCCCTGGTATTTTCAATCTACTCATATGGATGTGAGAGTTCCAATCTACATGTATGTGTGTACATATGTATGTAGATCTTCAATCTATTCATACGTATGTGAGTAGATTTTTAAACTACTCATAGGTATGGAGTTCTGGTGTGGTGCTGTAGGATAAGCACTGGACTGCCAATCAACCAGAAGGTCAGTGGTTCAAACCCACCAGCTGCTCCTTGGAAACCTTATACAGGGTCACTATGAGTCAGAACTGACTTGATGGCTCTTAACAAAAACTATGCATGGGAGTCCTGCTGTGCTGTTGTAGGATAAGCACTGGACCATAAGGTCGATTTGAACCACAAGGTCAGCGGTTCAAACTCACCAGCAGCTCCTTGGAAACCTATACAGGGTCACTACGGGTCAGAACTGACTCAACGGCACTTAATAACAACATGTATGTGAAAGTTGGATAATAAGGAAAACTGAAGTAGAATCAATGCATTTGAATTATGGTGTTGGCAAATAATATTGAATGTACCATGGACTGCCAGAAGGACAAGCAAATCTGTCTTGGAAGAAGTACAGCCAGAATGCTTGTTAGAAGCGAAGATGGCGAAACTGCAACTCATGTACTTTAGCCGTAAAGGACAGCATGCTTGGTAAAGAAGACGAAAACCCCCAACGAGATGGCCTGACACAGCAGCTGTGACAATGGGCTCGAGCCCAGATGACTGTGAGGATGGTTGGTGCAGGATCACTCCGTGTTTCACTCGGTGACCCCATCAGCGTGTCATTTCAACTTTCCTCAATTTGTTTACACCCCTTGCAGTTAAACAACCCGACTCCAGGCATCTGCACACCCTCTAGTACATAGGGTTACGGAGTCCAAACCGACACAAGGGCACCTAACAACAAGAAATGTCTTATCTAACAAATTCCTTATGCATAAATCTAATGATTCATTCTCAGTCTTCATTAACTTTATATCAGCATCCTCTCTTCTTTAGCTTCCAGAACATCATTCTTTCTTGGCTCTTCCACCTTACTGGCAAAAGCAGTTACCTTTGCTAGCCTTCTTATCTTTCCAACCTCTATACATCATGCCCATGGGCTCACTTCCATCCAAACTCTCTCCTCCATCTATCCTCACTCGCTTGATAATCTCATCCAGTCTCATGGCTTTAAATACAACTTATATACCGAGACTCTTAATTCCAGACCTGTCAACTGTCAGTCTGTCATACTGTGGTGATTTATGAGACACTGTGATTCTGGAAGCTCTGTGACCGCCATTCTACATGCCAGCAGGGTCACCTGCGGTGGGCAGGTTTCAGCTGAGCTTCCAGACTATTACAGACTTGGAAGAAGGAGAGGCAGATTACTTCTGAATGTTTAGCCACCAAAAACCTTATGAATAGCAGTGGAACACTGTCAGACCACAATATTGAATATTGAGACATTATTACTAGCACCAGAATATTGTTAGAAACAGTGCCGAAAGATGAGTCCTTCAGGCTGGGAGACACTCAAAATATAACTGGGAAAGAGCTGCCTCCTCAAAGTAGAGTTGATCAGGATAGCATGAATGGAGTAAAGCTTTCAGGACCTTCATTTATTGATGGTGAACAACTCAAAATGAGGAGAAATAACTACAAACATCCATCAATAACTGGAACATGGAGTGTATGACGTATTACTCTAGGAATATTGGAAGTTGTCAAAAACAAAATGTAATGCTTAAAGACCAATATCCTAGGCATTCAGGAGCTGTAATGGACAAGTATTGGCCATTTTGAATCAGACAATCATATGGCTTACTATGCCGGACATGGCAAATTCAAGTGAAATGGCATTGCATTCATCATCAAAAGGAATGCTCTCTGTGATAGGATAATATCTGCAGTCTACAAGGAAGACCAGTTAATACGACTATTATTCAAATTTATGCACCAACCACTAAAGCCAGTAATGATGAAATTGAAGAATTCTACCAATCTCTTCAGTCTGAAAATGATAAAACATGAAATCAAGATGTACTGATAATTACTGGTAATTGGAATGTCAAGGTTAGAAACATATAGGAAGGATCATTAGCTGGAAAATATGGCTTGGTGACAGAAACAGTGCTGGAGATCACATGACAGAATTCTGCAGAACCAATGACTTGTTCATTTCAAATACCTTCTTTAAGACAGCAGAAGAGACAACTATACACATGGACCTCACTAGATAGAATACACAGAAATCAAACTGACTACATCTGTGGAAAGAGACAATGGAACAGCTCCATATCATCAGTCAAAACAAATCTAGGGCAGACTGTGGAACAAACCATCAATTGCTCATATGCAAGTTCAGGCTGAAACTGAAGAAAATTTTTTAAAAGTCCAAAAGAAGAGAGGGAGAGGGGCTGTGTGCTGACGACCGGGGGGTAGGCTTGCAGGGTATACCCTTTGGTTTGTTGATGATGCATGGAGGGGACTGTAACCATGGCAATGAAACAATATACGATAGGATGAATGTAAAACTAATGTTCTCCCATGTAAACGCCCATATCATATAAGTCATAATAAAACAGATAAAAAAAAAAAAAAGTCCAAAAGAACCAAAATATGACCTTGAATATATCCCACCTGAATTTAGAGATCATCTGAAGAACTGATTTGATGACTTATGACATGAATGATCAAAGACCAGAAGAATTGTGGGATGACATCAAGAACATCATATAGGAAGCAAGCAAAAGAGTCATTAAGAAGACAAGAAAGAAGACAAAGACCAAAATGGATGTCAGAAGAGACTCTGAAACTTGTTCTCCATAGTCAATATGCTAAAGCAAAGGAAAAATTGAGGAAGTAAAAGTGCTGAACAGAAAATTTCAAAGGGCAGCTTGAGAAGAAAAAGTCAAGTATTAAAATGAAAAGTGCAGTAAAGACCTGGAGTTAGAGAAACCAAATGAGAAGCACATGCTCAACTTTTCAGTTCTGAAAGAACTGAATAAATATCCAAGCTTTAATTTGAAATATAGAAGGATTCTATGGTCAAAACAGAGTCCGGTTGTGACATTGTAGGACTGGCACAAGACTGCTAACCACAAGGCTGGTGGGTTCAAATTCACCAGTTGCTCCTTGGTCATCCTATATAGGGTCACTATGAGTCAGAACTGACTCAAAGGCACCTAACAACAACAGTTTAGACCTGGTAGTTCAGTGGCTCCATATGATAGGCACTGGGCTGCAGACCACCAGGGCAGCAGTTCAAGCCCACCAGTCGCTCCTTAGGAGAAAGATAAGACTTTCTGCTCCTGCAAAGATGAAAAGCCTTGGAAACCTATAGACTACTGCACTGAGTCAAAACTTAAGAATAACAAGTTTAGACCTTTCCCCTGATTTACAGATTTCTATTTCCCATTGTCTACTTGGCATATAAGGAACCCTGGGAGCATAGCGGGTTATGAGTTGGGCTGTTGACCACAAGGTAGCAGTTAGAATCTAATAGCTGCTCCACAGGAGAAAGATGAGGCTTCTGCTTCCGTAAAGATTTCAGCTTCAGAAACCCTATACAGGGTTGCTATGAGTCAGAACCTACTAGGTGGCACACAACCACCACCGCTTGGCATACGCATTTAGATATATAATGAACATCTTACACTTAACATTTCCCTAAAATTCCCTTGTGAACCTGCTCCCCTTACAGTCTCTCCATTCTCAGGAGTGTCTCCTTGATTTTTCCAACTGATTAATCCCCAAATTTGGAGTTATCCTTCACTCATACCCAGTATTCAACACATCAACAGATTTCCTTCAAAATATATCCAGAAAACAACCACTGCTTAATACCTCCCCCTGGTCTATCTAAGTCACCACTATCTTTTGCTAAGACCATTGCCACAGACCTCTAATTCTTCTACAAGCTACCACCCCTGTGGACTTCTGATGTGGCACGGTGGATCAACATGGACTGCAAACCACAAGGTTGGCAGTCCAAACTCACCAGCGGTTCCTCGGAAACCTTACACAGGGTGGCTGTGAGTAGGAACCGACTCCATGGCACTTTAACAACAACAACAAAACCATCCCTATAACTCTTCAATCTAGTTTTTTCACAAAACCAAAGAATCTTTCTAATAGATGATGCGGCATCTCTGCTGGAAACCTTCATAATGGCTTCCCATCTCAGTGTAAAAGCCAGAGCCCTGAGTGAATCACCCTGTGCAAATCTACCCCCTCTCCTCCCAGTCCACCTGTTTGATTTTATCTTCTACCCTCCCCACTCCCACCTCGTTCACTTTGTTCTAGACACGCTGGTTTTTTGGTATTTCCTAGGATACTCCACACACAGAGCATGTTCCTGCTGAGAGGTTTCTGCATTTACAGCTCTTCCTTGATAATCTTCCCCCAGATAGTCACCCAGCTTGCCTACTTTCTCTTTCAGTTTTCAGCTCAGATATCACCTTGTGCAAAGACGTTTTCTTTCCCTCGTCATACACACACCTGCTTTTCCTGTTTGCTGCTTCAGTTTGTCCTTAACACTTACCATCTGACACACTATATGGTCTTGTCTATTTATTGTATGCCTCGTATCCATCAATATATCAGCTCTCTTAGGACAAGGACTGTGTCTGATTGGCTGTTCCAGCCCTCAGTGCCTCCAACAATGCCTGACACACAGATACATTTTTTTTTTTCTTTAAATGAATGCATAAATGAATCTCAAAGACAAATTAAAGGTAAAATAAACTGTTTATAAATTTAAATCTAAAATAACTGAAAATATATTTAAAATATATTTTATTTAATAGCAATAAATTGTACACCTGAAAAATGTTCAACTGGTAAAAGTTGTGCTATAGTTTTACCATTTTATTGGGTTATTTTAGTATTTCTCGAACTTATTAGCATCATTTCTTACCTGAAGTCTCTATGTAGTAATGGGTAATTGCCTTCCAGTGATAAACAAAATCTTCTTGTAACGGAAGTGATGGTGCCAGCTACATAAATAAGCACACACAAAGACATAAGCATTAAGATAGCAACATTCAAGGTTTCCCATAAAATGCAACCACATTCCTTCATTATGGCACAGAAAGAGCACAAGAAGACGAATGGATTCGAGGCTATATGCCAGATGCCAAAAGAGAGACTAAACTGAGTGAAACCCAAGAATGAAAGGTGATTTCTTAAAGAAAGATGAAAAACATCTTTTAACATAATTCAACCATATGTTGGGACATTTTCTCCCATAGCCCCCGCAGAACTAATAAATATACGTTGTTGTTGTTGTTGCTAAGTGTCGTCGAGTCGGTTTCGACCCATAGCGACCCTGAACAGGGTTTCCGAGGCTGTAAATCTTTATGGGAGCAGAACGCCTCATCTTTCTCCCGCGGAGCAGCTGGTAGTTTCAAACTGCTGACCTTGCAGTTCGCAGCCCGATTCGTAATCACTACGCTACCAGAGCTCCTTAATAAATATTGGTGTGATTTAATTGAATTTTTTTTTAGAGGTGCTATATGAGGGGGCTTCAAAAAGTCTGTGGAAGAATCAAGCTTCCTCATATAGCACCTCCAAAAAAAAATTTAAATTAAATCACACCAATATTCTATTACTGAGTTATCAGAAAAATGCATTGATCAATAACCAGGGATCTCTGTACCTGGGACTTTGAAACGCAAGCCAGTAAAAAGCAGTTATGTATTTAGTTACACATCATCACTATACAAGGTACACGTATCAAAGTCAACTCCAGAATCAGATGAAAACCATTCCCCCTCTTCAATGACGTATGCAGGCCAATCCTTTCTCTTTCAAGTCTGAGCTAGGCACTGCATATTTTTAGCAAAGTATATGGATAGCAAACCATCAATTAAATTCCACAAAACAAAAAAAATTTACATTTAGCTCTGAAATTTACTTCAAAAAACTTTCAGACCAAAATGATATTCCTTTGGCATTTCACACCAAACCTACAAGTATTTTTACATGTGGGAGGGTTGAGAAAAAAGTTAGGAAGAAAAATAAGAGAGCCAGTATTAACTTGAGAAAACAGAATCATCTTCCTGAAGCTTTTAGATAAAAAAAATTCTGCCTGTTTTAATTTATCATTTGTTTAGAGAATTGTCTACAAAATACATAAATTTTTCCTTGTTTTCTGGACCTACTTTCATGTAGTTTTATATGGGGTCCTGGGACTCCTGGTATGGCGCTGTAGATCAGCACTGGACTGCAAATCATAAGGTCGGCAGTTCAAACCCAATACAGGGTTCTATGAATCGGAACCAACTAGACAGCACTTAACAACAACATATGGAGTCTCTGGGTGGGGTAAACAGCTAATGCTCTTGGCTGCTAATGGAAAGTTTAGAGATTCAAACCCACCCAGAGGCACCTCGGAAGAAATGCCAGACAATCTATTTCTGCTCAATCAGTCACTGATAACTATGGAGAGCCCAGTCTCCTCCGACACACCTGGGATTGCCGTGTGTCAGAATCGGCTTCACGGCTACTAGTTACTGTTAGGGGTTCCAAGGGAATTGCCTGGGTCTACAAAGAATTACATCTTTATTCTAGATTATTTCACCAAAGAGTCTCAACTCTAGTTGAAGGATAACTGGGTAGACCAGAGGTCCCAAAAGATTTGCGTCAGGTTTTTTTGCTGTAAGTTATAGTCAATTTCAAAGCAGGATGGTGTTATTTTGTTTGTGAACACCTCTCTCCCAGAGGCGGTGGTGTGTGGTGGAGTCAATCACGACTCAGAGCGAACCTCTATTGGGTTTCCAAGGCTATAAATCTCTACGGGAGCAGAAAGTCTCATCTCTCTCCCAGTAGTATACTGAAGTGAGACATCTATTTAAATAAATAATTAAACAGTTCTAAGCTCTGGTAGCATAGCGGTTACAAATCGGGCTGCGAACATCAAGGTCAGCTGTTCGAAACTACCAGCTTATCCGCGGGAGAAAGATGAGACTTTCTGCTCCCGTAAAGATTTACAGCCTCGGAAACTCTGTTCAGGGTCGCTATGGGTCGGAACCGACTCGACGGCACTTAGCAACAACAACAAACTGCCAATATGGAGTCCTGGTGTGGGTTAATGCGCCAGACTGCAAAGCTGTTTGAACTGCAAAGTCGGTGGTTTAAGCTCACCAGCTGCTCCTTGGGTACCCTATACAGGGTCACTATGGGTCAGAACCGACTCGACGGCACTTAGCAACAACAAACTACCAATAACTTAGGATAGTAGCAATCTTACTCTATGCGAATAAATTTCCTTATTTATGTGGAACTTTCTAAGTAAACTAGTCTCTTTAATAAGTCTGACATGCAAATTTCCTATTTTATCATTACATAAAAACATGTATGTTCTGGTGAAAAAGGAAAAGATGTATTAGCAAACAAAATGAAGTTCTAATTTGAGTTATCTTTGTACCATAGAGATTAAATCAGGGCATTGATTCCGTTCCAAATGGTTTGGTGGATGGAAACCAAGGCAGAGAATGCATTACACAACAATGAAATCTCTTGAGCATTGGATTTTGATCAGGCAGTGGTGCCCCAACAAACATGGCGGCCAACCAACACTCAAAGCTGCGCTGTCAGCCACCATCTTTGAATGGACACCCAACTGCCTGTTTCCTGATGCTGTTGTATAGGGTTTCCAAGAAGCAGCTGGTGGGTTTGAACCGCCAATACTGTGGTTAGAAATCCAGTGCTTATCCTACAGCACCACACCACCTGGACATAAATCCAACACTCAAAAAATAACCACTGTCAAGCAACATGTAGGTTACTCTTGTTTCTATCAGTTATGACTGAATTGTTTTGAACTGGTTCAAAGTCCTGGATTCAATTTTGAGAAAAAAACACACAACAAAAACCAAAATCATATGCTTATATCTCAACCAAAAATGGACATAAATGCATGACTGGGACATCGCCTTCTCTGGGAAGCCCTGTCAAGCTGCCTGCCTCAGAGACAGTCCCTTCTACACCTACCTGTGGCTCCCTGCCTCTCAACCCTTCTCCCACCTTTGAAACTGCTTTATTATCTATCTTCTCATACTACCTTGTCCTAGTGTGGCCCTGTAGGATCAGCACTGGACTGCTAACCACAAGGTTCGGGGTTCAAACCCACCAGCCACTCCTTGGAAACCCAATACTGAACCACTATGAGTCGGAATCAACTCAACAGCACTTTACAGCAAATTCTATGAGGGCGGGAGTTGGGCCATCTTTTGCATTACACAATCTTAGTGTTTGGAGTGACGTGACGTGGAGCAAACATTCAATAATATTGACTGAGTAAACGCACAACATATTTACTAAGCAGTTACATGCCAGGCAGTGCTACAGCACTTTCCATACAATAAAGTCCTATGAAGACACAAAGCAAGTTCATTGGTTTGCCCAAGGAGAGACACTACTAGTAATTAGAAATCCGGTGTTGTCTTTCTCCAAAATGACTACCACACAAAAGGGCTGACATTGATAATTCCGAGGAAAACTAGGGTTCTACGAGCCACATCTGCTTCCTGTCTTCATGTTTCATAAGCATTCTACTTCTTTCAAAATGCTTTCTCCCTCCCCTCAACTTTCCTAACACTCTTCCCCAATCTTCTCTGGCTCTCCAAAACCCAGTTCAAGTCCCACTTCCTGCACAGAGACTTATCCACTGGCTCCTTGAGCACTGCTTCATCTCCTACAGTAGTAGACTCATTGGCTGAACCACTCACCAACTAAGTGTTAATACTGTTCACATTTACTGAGCAATTAATAGGTGCCAGGCACTGTAATAAGCACTTCATATGAAATCACTCATTTTAATATTTATAAGGATTCTATGAGATAGATAGAATCCTTTCCACTTTACAATGAAGACACTGAAATAGATAAAGATTAAGTAACTTGTCCAGCAAATTTAAGGGCTTGAAGGAGGCACGTAACCCTGTCATAGCTACGTAACCCTGTCATAGCTAGATTTAGGTTTTTTTTTTAACTCTCACACATAATTTAACTTACATATTTGCTTTGTCTCACAAATCAGACTGCAGACTCCTTGTGAGCAAGGAGATGGCTAATATCTTGTTTCCTCCACACTGTGCTAGGCTTTCATGGTTGTTAAGTGGCATCGAGTTGGTTCCGACTTACAGCGACCCCATATAGGGTTTCAGAGGAGTGGCTGGTGAGCTGGAACCGCCTACCATGTGGTTCAAACTGACCTTGTGGTCAACTGCTTATCCTATAGCACCATGCTTTCATGGTAGGCTCATAAAGTTTTGAATGCTGAATGCTTGAAACACTTAATTTAGAGATCGTTCCTTAAAAGAACACTACCAGGCAAGCCCTGGGTAATGAACAGTTCAGTTCCTTAGTCTGTCGTTAAGTCAAATTTGTATATAAGTTACAATAATTAGGTATAGTTTCATATCAGTCAAGTGTTTGTCTAAGTATGTAGTGTATGTGTACCTTTCTATGCATAAAACAAACATTTCCAGATACACTAAGATATATTTAACAAAACAATACAGTAAAAAGAATAATGGCTTGATGCACAATGCAAAGTAGCGTCCATTGGCTACTATGAACCATTGTGTTATTGTTGTTGTTAAGTGCTGAGAAGTCAGTTCTGACTCATAGTGACACTGTATAGGGTTTCCAAGGAGTGACTGGGGAATTTGAACCCCCGACCCTGTGATTGAAACCAATCTTGTGGTCCAGCACTTACCCTGCAGCGCCACAAGCGAATATCTATTAGTCCCTCAACAAATACTGAATTGTACTAAAAGGAAGGAGGTGTACTTTTCCTCTAAAGAAATCGTGCTAAAATGATACTGCCCAACTTGTCAATTTCAGCAGAGTCCCGACTGCCAACCTGTGACATGTGGCAACTGTCTATTACTAACTACCCATTTCTATACTACTAGGAGAAGTGCCATTCCTGAAAAGGGGTTAGGGATTTACATTACAGTTCATGTGTTCTGAGTAAGCTGTGAATTTCTCTCCTAAAAAATGCAGTCTGTCAATTTAATGACACGTGAATAATTAACAGTGGAGAAACTATTGATTAAAAATAAGGAAAAATTTTACCTCATTTACATAAATATGCATTTGACCAACTAAAAAATTCAAAAAATATGTAAAGCCTAATCCAATTGAACAAGAAATGATAGCGAATGGATGGGAAAACTACTCTGCAGATCTATCGAAATAGACAATGGATAAACAAGGTCAAGGAATTGTCCAGGTATAGGTTCATCTCCCCTCTGTGTTTAAGCCTAAAAATGATTAACTAGAATAATGCACCGAGCAAGCAGATGTGCACATTAAAAGTAGAGAGAAAAGAGACAGAAATTAATTGAGCGATGTTATTGTTGTTAAAGGGTTTCCGAGGAGCAGCTGGTGGGTTTGCACTGCAGACTTTGTGGTTCACAGTGCAATGCTGATCCTACAATGCCGCACCAGAAGTAACAATAAATTTACTACTAAAGCAGTGGACCACAAGGTTGGTTCGAAACACAAGGTTGGCAGTTCAAAGTCACCAGCCGCTCCTTGGAAACCCTATACAGGATCACTGAGTTGTAACCGACTTGATGGCACTTACCAACAACAACTAATAATAGTAAAAGTAAATTGAAAGAATATCAAGGAAATACCTGAACAGACTGGATAATTGGAAACCAAAGTTGGGGCTACATAAGAACCTTCTCTAAATACCACAGGGATGGCTTTGTAATCATTGTGGTGGTGCTGGTTCCGACTCACAGCGACACTGTACAGGGTTCATTGCCAGGAGCAAATGAGTACACCAAAAAATGTTAAGTTCATGAAACTTAACATCTTCTCAAGGTAACTTGGCTCAAAACATTAACTCTAAGCAAAGAAAAACATTCTCTTTCTTCATAGACACATTACTCCCTAGGACCAGGTGAACGTAATGCGCTTAACTTTTTCAGCCAAGTAAAGAACAGATATTACAGGACTGGTCAGACCATTTAGGTGGACAATTTGGGAGATGCTAATATATACAATTATGAAAAGATAATGAGGACAGAAAACACAGGCCTCAGGACAAAAATGAGCATTTACTGGGGCTGTAGGAAGGTCATCTTTCTTCTAAGTACTTCACATATCTGTAAATGTCAACCTGATAGGTAGAGAGTATTGTTGTTGTTAAGTGCCGTGGAGTCGGTTCCGACTCATAGTGACCCTGCACAGGGTTTCCGAGGCTGTAAATCTTTATGGGAGCAGAACATCTCATCTTTCTCCCGCGGAACCGCTGGTAGTTTCGAACTGCTGACCTTAGGGTTCACAGCCTGATTCGTAACCACTACGCTACCAGAGCTCCTTAGAGAGTATGTTGTTGTTGTTGTTGTTGTTAAGTGCCTTCGAGTGGGTTGGTTCCCATAGCGACCCTGTACAGGGTTTCCGAGGGTGTAAATCCTTACGGGAGTAGAAAGCCTCATCTTTCTTCCGCAGAGCGGCTGGTAGTTTCGAACCACTGACCTTAAGGTTCGCAGCCCGATTCGTAACCACTACGCTACCATGTAAAAGATACTTATTCTCAATCACCCCAGTGTTAAGGTACACTCAATGTTAAGAACTGGTATTTAAAGAAATGGAAATAGCAAAATGTCAATGTCATTCTTTTTCTACTAATTTTAGTTACATTCTTTCAACATAAAGAGGACTCAAATTAATGGATGTGTATGTGGCCCTATACGGTAAGCACTAGACCACAAGCTCGGTTTGAACTGCAAGGTTGGCAGTTCAAATCTACCAGCTGCTTCTCGAAAACACGATACAGGATCGCTGAGTTGGAACAGACTACACTTAACAACAACCATTGGGCAAGTAAGGAAAACTTAATTGTGTCTAAACTGTCATCTCCTTCAAGTATACATGAAACCTTGTTTTCCTTTATTTGATACATGTGTTTTCCCAAGAGTTTGTAGTGGAGTTAAGGTACTTTTAAACATATCCCAAAATCATTTAAATAACAATTAAACTCAAGTTTTAACTTCAATACTGAAGTTAAAAAAAACAAAACAAGTTATTTGGCCATAAAAAATGTTTCATTGTAATTGATTTTTTAAAAAGTTGCGTGGGTTTTAAAGTAGTGTATACTACATAATCTGAACAGGGAAGGCGAATGCCATTTTAAAAACTAGCAAGGTACTCATAAGCGTTTCTTCTTAGGATGCATTTTTTTTTAATGCGGGCAATTCTAGAGTAAACACAGTAGCTAGTCTTACTATTACAACTGCAGCAAGCAGCATCGTTCAGTTCTTTTCTATTAGGGGTGTCTGAGGCTATTTGGGCGATGCCTTCCTCTCTAGGCCGGTGTCTGCAATCATCAAAGGAGCAGCGTGTAGCTGAGAGTAAACGGAAGACAGTCCAGAGGGCAGAGGACAAGAAAGCAAACAGCTGGCCTGTCCCCATGGCCGAGAGCTCGAGGCCATTTACACCACACTTGATTCAACCCTCCAAACTCCCACTGCAGATCAATCGAGTCCAGCTGAGTCCGGCCGCAAGGCCTGCAAAAGCCAAAGCCAGCGAGATTATGAAATGGGCCCCCGGTCAGCTGCTTCCTCGCTAGAGTTTCCACTGCAGGATCGTCCCCAGCCCAAACCAAAACAAAACAAAACAAAAACCAAGCCCAAACAGTGTTTGGCCGTTTCTTTTGTCTTGCTCCAGATCGGCCTTCTCTCCCCCCCCCCCCCCCCCCCCGAGAAGGTTAACGGTTACAGAGTCCGGGAGATGCGACCGGAGGCCCCGCCAGGTACCCGCTGCAGTCGGAAGTCGCCCCCAGACCCCGACCCCACACTGGAAGGACTGATCCGCCCCCTACCCTGACACCCCCGCCCACCGGCTCCGGGAGGAAGGGAGCCCCGCCGGGCCGGGACAAGGAGGAGAGGCGGGGGTGGGGGGTTCTGCTCAGACCCGGCCCACGGCCCCGACGGCCCCGCCACGTCCTGGGGCCGAGGGCCGCGCCGGTAGGGAGTGTAGGCCGCCGCCATCCCCGGCCTGGCGTGCGCCCTCAGCCCCGCGGCCTTACCGCCTCCACGGCGTGCTGCAGGATGGAGGTGAACTTGGAGAACATCCTGTCCCGGGACTGCAGCAGCCGCTCCCGGGACGACCTGGAGAGCTCCTCGATCCGCCGCCGCCGCCCCTGCTGCGGCTGCCGGGGCCGCTCCAGAGTGAAGGCCGGTGCGGAGCGGGGAGGACGAGCAGAGGGCCAAGGCGGGGCCCAGCCCAGCCGCTTCAGGTGCGTGCGGGCGGCGCGGCGGCT
>NW_006408521.1:44194048-44219343 GCF_000296735.1 Chrysochloris asiatica | reverse complement strand
CGCGGGGCGGGCGAGGCGCGTGGGGCCGTGCCTGGGGCGGGAGCCTTAGCCTTCCTGGGGCCCCGACTCCTGAGACACCGCCATTCTTATAGTTCCAAGATTCCGTCATTGTCCCCCGGTCTGTTTCTCCAGTGAAAGGAACCAGCCTTGTATGGATCTAACCGTCCTAGGAAGTCGAATAAGAAAAAGCACCATATTCTAAAGCCAAAAGTGTTCGTGAGTCTGTCGAATTGGACAATTTGAGCAAAGTAGCTAGCAGGGGCAGGTGAAATGGCTTTAATAACTGGGTAATGTGTGTACTAAAACAGGAAGTCAGATGGTGAGCTGGCTCAGTTAAATAATTCAGTACAATCATTCGTTCTGTGTTTGTTAGGTGCAATGTGTTCAGCACATTTATTTAAAAACAAAGCCGTTGCCCTGAAGTCGATTCTATTTCCTGTTGATCAGAGTTGTGCTCCCCACAGTTTTCAGTGGCTGATCTCCGCCCCCATCACACCCCACCCCAAACGCTTCACTTGGGGAGGCCTTACTTCCAAGGTGCAGGTGGGTGGACTCGAACTGCCAGCCTTTTGGTTATCAGTCAAGCCTGTAGCCTCCCGCATGGTTTATCAGGTGACACTTGAGAGCATGAGCAGGATTCTACTAAATGATGCTACCGGATGAGCACTTGCTACCGTGTGCCGTCGAGTTGGTTCCAACTCAGCTATCCTGTAGAGGGTTGCCAAGGTTGCAGCGGTAGCTTAGTGCTTACGAGTTGGGCTGCTAACCTTAAGGTCAACAGTTCGAAATTACTACCAGCCATTCCGGAGGAGAATGATGAGGCTTTCTGCTCCCTTAAAGATTTACAGCCTCGTAGGCAGGGTCGCTGTGAGTGGAAACCGACTCCACGGCACACCACCACCAAATCTTTATGGGAGCAGAAAGCCTCATCTTACTCCCCAAAAGCACTTGGTAGAATCGAACTGTTGACCTTGTGGTTAGCAGCTCACCGTTTAAACCACTAGCTATGAGGTTTCCTTATGAACACTTGAGGCTTCCTAAAATTCTCTGGTACGGATTATTCTCGAAACCTTGGAGATACGTAGTTCAGCCTGGTACATTTCAGGCTGGGTTACTAGAGATTATAGGAATGCTTCAATCCTGGAGAAATCTGAGTTTGTTTTATGCTAGTATTAGGTTTGTAGTTGTTATTATTAAAAGAATCATTAAGTTCTTGATGAGGAGGCAAGGGAGTAGGTTCCCCACAGGCAGTGAGGAAATGTCTTTGTGGTAGCATTAAATTAACAGGGGACGAGGCAGCAGCAGAGCTGTGCATCCTAGACTTAGATCTCAGCTCTGCCACTTCCCTTCTACAAGTTATCTAATCTCTTCGCGTTTATTTCCGTCATGTGTAAAATGGAGAACATAGTACCTGCCTACCTTCTGAGGTTTTTGTGGTAGCGTAGGGGTTACGAATCGGGCTGTGAACCGCAAGGTCAGCAGTTCGAAACTACCAGCGGTTCCGCGGGAGAAAGAGGAGGCTTTCTGCTCCTGTAAAGATTTACAGCCTCGGAAACCCTGTACAGGGTCGCTATGAGTCGGAACCGACTCCACAGCACATCACAACAACAACCTTCTGAGGTTGTTGTGGCAAGCTAAGAATGTATGTGGAACACTCTGTGCCCAGTACAGAAACCTTCACAATGATCATTAATGTTGTCATTGGTTGTTGTTAGGTAGGTACTATTGAGGCGGTTCCCACTCAATAGTGACTGAGACAGTAAATCTTCAAGGGAGCAAAAAGCCTCCTCTTTTTTCTTTGGGGTGGCAAGTGTGTTTGAACTGCTGACTTTGTGGTTAGTAGTGTTCCTTACTCATTGCTACTAGTAGTAGTTAACAAAACAATGGGCCAGAAATTGAGATTTAAGGAGACTTTAAATAGACTTGTCTTCTTTTTTGGTTGCTGGGTTCAGTGACCTTAACTTTCTGTGAACTAGTCCCCAAAAGGAGTCCTGGTGTGGCACTGTAGGACTGCTAACCATGAGTTTGGTGGTTTAGACTCAGCAGCCACTTCTCGGGAACCCTAAACAGGATCACCATGAGTTGAACCTCTATGGCACTTTAACAGTGCCCAGAAAGAGTCCTGGCGTTGTGTTATAGGGTAAGCACAGGACTGCTAACCACAAAGCTGGCAGTTCAAGCCCACCAAGGGCCTTGGAAGCCCTATACAGAGTGGTTTATAAGCCAAAGGAGCTAGGTGTCCTCTTGGAAAGAGTTATTAGGAAATCAAAGACTTTGTCTCAAGGACAGGAAATGTCTTTGGGTCTCTGCTGTACCCTGTTTCTGGCCCAGTGGGATATATACAGTAGGAGCTCAGTAAATGTTCATTGAGTCGATTCTCAGCAGTGGATGATTTCTAAGAACTGTAGCCCCAGATGAGCCTCGCTGAAGCATTCATACGACCCAATCCCCCAAATCTGTTCCTTGACCTTTCCAAGCCCCTCTGAGATACAGGGAGCCTAGGGGCCTCTGGGAGGATGAAAGCATTAATGCCAAGATCTTGCCCGTTTTGCAGTCTATTTACTGTAAACAGACTACCCATAAGATCTCTATAGTTTACCTTCTTGTACAGTCTTAACTCGTTTTACCCACTTTGAAGGCTGAGAACACCAGTCCCTGGGAGAGGCTGGAACTGGAATACTGAAGAAGCACACATGTGCAGCCTCCCATAGTAAGTTTTGTCTACTCCTACCAGAGATCTTTGTGGTAGAATACATCTTGAAGAAATGCTGCACACGCACCCAATTAGTGTAGTACTATTGTTCAGTACCATTGAGTTGGTTCCGACTCACAGTGACCTTGTATAGGGTTTCCAAGGAGCAACTGGTAATTTTGAACTACCAGCCTTGTGGTTCAAACCAATTTTGCGATCCTTTGCTTATCCTACAGCGAAATGAGCCATTTCCCAGAAATCCTCACCTATCCCTATGAATACACATGCCTTTTTCTCCACCTAAAACTACCCTCCCGCCATCCCGATGACTTCCTCATTGCAAATATCTTTCTTAAACAACATAAAAGACGAGCATATATGTGGAACTCACCAGGTGGAAGACACAGAAACCAAATTGACTACGTCTGTGGGAAAAGATGTGCAAACAGCTACAAACTAAAATCAGCCAAACTAAAGTCAGGGGCATACTGAAACGGAGTTTCAATTGCGCATGTGCAGGTTCAGGATGAAACTGAAGACAATGAAAGCAAGTCCACAAGATCCAAAATATGACCTTGAACATATCCCACCTGAATTTAGAGATCATCTAAAGAGCAGATTTGATGACTTAGACACTAATGTTCAAAGCATTATGGAATGATATCAAGAATATCATACAAGAAGAAAGCAAAAGGTCTTTGAGAAGTCATGAAAGAGGAAAAAGACCAAAATGGATGTCAGAAGAGACTCTGAAACTTGTTCTCTGGTGTAGGGATGCTAAAGCAAAAATAGGAAATGAGGTAAATGAGCTGAACAAAAAAGTTCAAAGGGCAACTCAAGAAGACAGAGTCAAGCTTTGTAATGAAATGTGCAAAGACCTGGAGTTAGAAAACCAAAAAGGAAGAACACATTCAGCGTTTCTCAAGCTGAAAGAACTGAAAAAAACATCCTAGCCTCAACTTGAAATATTGAAGGATTTGGTAGGCAAAATATTGAATGATGCAGAAAGCCTCAAAAGAAGATGGACAGAATACGCAGAGTCACTGTACCAAAAAGTAATGGATGATGTCTAACCATTTCAAGAGGTAGCATATGGTACTGAAAGAAGGCCAAGGAGCACTGAAGGCATTGCCAAGAAACGAGGTTCTAGAAACTGATGGAATACAAATGGAAATCTTTCAACAAACTGATGAGGAGGCCCTCACTCATTGATGCCAAGAAATTTAGAAGACAGTTACCTGGCCAACTGATTGGAAGAGATCCATATTTGTGCCCATTCCAAAGAGAGATGACCCAATGGAATGCAGAAATCATTGGACAATAGCATTAATATCATACGCAAGTAAAATTTTTTCTAAAGACAATTAAACAACTGCAATAATGCATTGACAGAGAACTGTCAGAGGTTCAAGCTGGATACAGATAAGGACATAGAATGAGGGCTATCATTGCTGATATCAGAGAGATCTTGGCTAAAAGCAGAGAACACCAGAAAGATGTTTACTTATGCTTTATTGACTATGCAGAGGCTTTCAACTGTGTGGATCCTGACAAGCTATGGATAACATTGCAACAAATGGGTATTCCAGAACACCTAATTGTGCTCATAAGGAACCTGAATATAGTCCAAATGGCAGTCATTCATGCAGAACAAGGGGACACTGAATGGTTTAACATCAGGAAAGGTGTGCAACAGGGTTGTATTCTTTTACCATACTTAGTAAATTTGTTTGCTGAGCAAATAACACGAGAAACTGGATTATATGAAAAAGAATATGGTATCAGGATTGGAGGAAGACTCATTAACAACCTGCAATATGCAGATGATACAATCTTGCATGCTGAAAGGGAAGAGGAGTTAAAGTACTTACTGATGAAGATCAAAGACCACAGCTTTCAGTATGGATTTCACCTCAATGTAAATAAAACAAAAATCCTCACCACTGGACCAATAAATAACTTCATGATAAAGTTTGAAATTGTTCAGACACTTCATTTTGCTTAGATCCACTATCAACACTCCAGGAAGCAGCAGTTAAGAAACCAAATGGCCTATTGCATTAGGCCAATCTGCTCCACAAAACCACTTTAAAATATTCGAGAGCAAAGATATTAGTTTGAGGTGCACCTGACCAAGACATTTTTAGTAGCCTCATAAGCATGTGAAAGTTGGACAGTGAATAAGGAAGACTGTAGAAAAATTGATACATTTGAGTTATGGTGTTGGAAAAGAATATTTGAAGTACCCTGGGCTTCCAGAAGAACAAATTTGTGTTGGAAGAAGTACAACCAGAATGCCTCTTAGAAGCCAGGATGGTGAGACTTTGTATCTCATACTTTGGACATATTATCAGGAGGGACCCGTCTCTCGAGAAAGGATATCATGCTTTGTAAAGTGGAGGATCAGTGAAAAAGAGCTAGACCCCCAACAAGATGGATTGGCATTGTGGCAGTAGTAATGGGTGCAAGGGTAACAACGATTTGTGAGGACGGTGAAGGACCGGGCAGTGTTTCCTTCATTGTGCATAGGGTCACTATGAGTTGCACAAACTCCACAGCACCCACCTAATAACAAAACAACAACATCCCTATGAATCTTGGTGTGGCACTGTAGGATAAACACTGGACTGGTAACCACAAGGTTAGTGGGTTAAGCCCACTAGCTGCTACTTGGAAATCCTATACAGGGTTGTTATGAGTTGTGACCAATACAATGGGATACAACAAACAACAATCCCTACAAATAAACATGATGTCATTCATTTCCCCACCCAAAACTAGCAAAGTTTGAGAAGAGAGGGTTAAGGGTTGGGTTAAGCCCTCCCTGTCTCAGCCTGCAAGCCTCCTTCCTATCCTAAAACCTCTGCTCAGACAGAGTCCTGGGGTGGTGCCTGTGGATAAAGCGCCGCAGGGTCAGAGTGAACCACAAGGTGGCCCTTCCAGCCCACCAGCCGCTCCTTGGAAACCCTGTACAAGGTGGCTGTGAGACAGTACCATCTCCACGGCACCTAACAACAACAACAGCTTATATGGAGACCCTGCCTCACCTGACTGTTTTTCATTATTACAAGCAGAGCACTTTTTCTTGGAAGGTAGAACTGCAATCAGCATGCCATGTAACACTATGGGTCTAAACCAACTGGACAGCACTTAGCGTAGTGGTTACTAATTGGGCTGCGAACCTTAAGGTCAGCAGTTCGAAACTACCAGCTGCTTCGTGGGAGAAAGATGAGGCTTTCTACTCCCATCAAGATTTACAGCCTTGGAAACCCTGTACAGGGTTGCTATGGGTCGGAATCGACTCGATGGCACTTAACAACAGCAACAACAGGGTGGAAGCATCGTTTGTTGCTTGCTACAAATTGAAACATGCTCCTTACCAAATTCTGGCTAATTGCATTTGCTTCAACCAAGAGCACATAATGTTTATTATTCACATGATTTAAAATGATTAGTCATATTATTAACCATAATTATTTCCCTAGCCTAATTGTCATGCATTTATATGGCATTTTGTGTATTCATAATGGCTTACAACCACTAATTGTATGAGGAGGTCTGTTTAAAGCAGGCTTACTTAGAGTTGTTTGCATTTAATGATGCCCTGGTTTGGTATGCTCATATATACTGCCAAACATATGTTTGTGTTCTAGATCAATATCAGCATGTATGGTAATGATTTGTCGTATCTGATAATCTAGGTTCCAAGACATACAAGTTGGAATAGAATTGTAACCGAGCAGACATTCCTATTTCTTTCTCTTATCCTTTTGTTGTCTGTTAAGTACCGTCGAATCGGTTCCGACTCTTAACAACCCTGTACAGTGTTTCCAAGGAGTGACTGATGCGTCTGAACTGCAGACCTTGTGGTTCAAACTGACCTTGAGTTTGAGGGCTTATCTTATTGTGCCACACCAGAACATACAGCAAATCCCTCAAAGTGGGGTTCTTTAGATTCAGAAGAGAAGGACTCAACTGAGTAACTTTTTTTTTTTTATGTTCAACAAATCATTTTATTTCATTGCAATGCTTACATTGTAATGTACCATGTTGTTGTTTTTAGGTGCCATTGAGTCGGTACTGACCCATAGTGACCTTATGCACCGCAGAATGAAACACTGCCCGATCCTGGGTCAACCTCATTACTGTTGCCACACTTGAATCCATCGATGCTGCCACTTGGCCAATCCATCTCATTGGGGGTCTTCCTCTTTTTTTCTGACCCTCCACCTTACCAAACATGATATCCTTCTCCAGCGACTGGTCCCTTCTGACAATATGTCTGAAGTATGAGAGATGAAATTTGGCCATCTTGGCCTCCAAGGAGCACTCTGGCTGCACTTCTTCCAAAATGGTTCTTTTGGCAGCCCATGGCACTTTAAATATTCTCCTCCAACACCATAACTCAAAAGCATCAATTCTTCTATGGTCCTCCTTATTCACTGTCCAGCTTTCGCATGCATATGAGGTTACTGAAAATACCATGGCTTGGGTCAGGCCATGTACCATATGTACCATGTACCAAAGTTAACAGTATTTACCTCTATTCACCGCCCCCTGTTTGTTTGTTTGTTTTGTTTTTTTGCTGTACACATACAAAGCAGAAAAAATATGTATCAATTTAAATGTCCAAAGGGCACATTTTACAAGGCAGCCTCTTGCCCGCAGACACACAGTGTTTCTCATTCTTAGGGTCTAGAGTTCTCAGTTGCTCTATCTTTCTGTGCCATTACCTCTGCCTCCGTCTCTGCTGGCACCGCTTTTCTGGTTAGAATCCCGTGGTCCATTCATGCTCTTCCCTCTTGATGGTCCTAGATTCATCTGTTCCTGAAATGACAGTTTAACTACTCCGCCCTTTTAGTTACACATCTTCTACCTGAATAACTTTATTATTCATACTGTCATTAGGAAGAACAAACAAAAGTTTCCAGCACTCCGAACCACTACCTTTCTCTCTGGACCTCATGTATGTAAAGAATTCCTCTCTGTCAGCCCTTTAACAACAACAACACGTCAGTCCTTTAGTTAATTCTAAGGACTGGACACTAGGGGGTCATGACATCTTGCACAGGTAGAGACAAGCCACATAAAATCCTGGTCCCGGTAGGTTTTGTCTTCCTGTCTTACGATGGGCTGGTGGAATACTGCCTCATCAGATGCTCAGGGCAGTGATTGTAAACTCGGTCAGGCTTGATACTTGAAGGAAGAGGCGGTTCATTTTTGAACAGGCATTGCAGACGATTGTTTTGCAGTTCTTAAATACATTCCTTTTCTGGCACAGCTGACACACCTGTGGCTTCTCAGAGAGCAAAAGTGGATCCAGGTGACCCCCGAGAGTGAGCCTGCTCCTCATGGGCTTTTTGAGGCTAACATTTTCCTCTTGAATTTTGTGCTTTCCATCTATTTTGGGCTCTGTCTTCTGTGACCCCTTTCCTGGGATGCTCCTGTTGTTATGTAACCGTCTGTTTCTTCCCTGTTTTAGCTCTAACTCAAACTGAGTTTGCCACCTGGTGAACTCCTCTGCTTTCAGCTACAAACTGTTGATCTTGTCTCCAAACTCCTGCCTGAAGAGTCGGTTGTCCAGCTTGGCCGACTGATGGCTTTGCCCAGCTTGGCGTGACCTTTGTTCCAGTTCTTCAGATGTAGCAGTCATCTGATTAGTCTTCTCTTCCAAGTGACTGTTTGGTTGACTTTCCTGTTTTACTCCTAAGTCTGAACTCTGCGGTTTAAAGGCAAGTTCATGCTTGAGAGCCCCTGAGACCATCCAGCTGCTGCTGTAGAGACACCTGGGTGGCCTGCATCTCAGACTTCCTTCTTATCCTTTCGTTGCTGTTGTTAATGACAGCAAGGTCTTCTTATCCTATCACACCTAGAATGGTACTTACATTTGCCTTATGTTTAGGCAGAGTGGGAGTGACTTTGTGTGATTTGGGACTCCTGGTGTGGCACTGGAGGAACTGACTTGATGGCACTTAACAGCTGTGATTTGAGAAAGTCCGAGGAAGATTTCCTCTTGCACTGGTGTTTCAGTGGTAGAATTCTCCCCTCCCATGCTGTGGAATAAGAACTGAACTGAAGGGTCAGTTTGAACTTCACACTGGGCGGTTCAAACTCACCAGTCACCTCTCAGAAACCCTATATAGCACTTAACAACAACAATCTGGGTTGGATTCCTAGGTGATGCACCTCAGTGCAGCGAACACCAATCTGTTAGTAGAGACTCAGCTGTTGACATTGTGGAGTCAATGTCCTGAAACAAAATGTGCATGAATTGTTGAATGGAAAACCAGTTTACTCAGTAAACCCTAAACCCTCACTCAAATCACAAATAAGAAGTTAAAAAAACAAAACAAAACGAAGCAACAGTTAGAGAACAAACTCTTAGAAACCAAAAGTATGAAAACAACTACAACAACAAAAAAACCACAACAAAATATGATGGAAGACAAAGTTGAGGAGATTTCCCAAAGACTCAAACAAAATGGGCAGGAGATTAAAAAATGGAAGAAAAAACCGTAAAACAAATGGCACCAACATTTTAATAATTGGAGAAAGTAAAAGAAGGAAGTCATTATGCTAACAAACCAGTTAGTTTCAAAATGATTTTCCAGACCTGCAAAGCATGTGCTTCCAAGCTGAGTTGTTGTAAGTGCCACGGTCAGTGCCGACTTGTAGTGAGCCTATCTAGAGTTTCTGAGGAGTCGTTGGTGGGTTTGAACCACCAACCTTGTGGTTAATAGTCTAGTGCTTATCCTACAGTGCCAGAAGGTCTATAAAATGTTCTGGTGGCTCTAGACTGTTAACCATAAGTTGGCAGTTCAAATCCACCAACTGCTGTATGGGAGGAAGACGAAGCTTTACGCTCCCATAAGGATTTACACACAGCCTTGGAAACACCATACAGCAGTGCCATGAGTTGGAATCGACTCAGTCGCAGTGAGTAAGATCTGAGTATCAAATACTCAGAACAATTAATGAAACGAGACTACATTTGTGCTTAAATTCTGAGCACTTGGTTTGTGGCAGCCTGTGGTTTACAGTTGTTGCTAACCGCCATCGAGTTGGTTCCGACTTGTAGCAACTTCATACAGGGTTTCTGAGGCTTTCGTGATATTTGTGGGAGCAGAAAGCTTCATCTGTCTCCTGTGGAGTGGCTGGAGGGCTCAAACCACAGGCTAGCACAGCGAACATTGTGGTTTGCAGTCCAGTACTCATCCTGTGGCGTTACCACGCTCCCCATGGTTTACACTGGGACCCCTAAATCCATTTTGAGTCGTGACAGAAATTCCGCCTCCATTGAGTTCTGTCTGATCACTAACCTGCGATATAACAAGCTTTGCCCTCATGAAGAGTGTGTTTAAAAGTGAATTCCCATGATTCCCCAGGCAGTCCAAGGAGGAGCAGTCTCACCCTCAGGGACGTGTCCATAAGAGACACATTGTGAGTCATGTACTGACCAAGATGGTCGCAGGGGCCCAGGACCAATCCTGTAAGCTTTTCTAAATTGCAACAGTGTAGGTGTCCCAGTGATGGTCCCTTTCCCACTTCAGTAGTCCCCCCTGTGACTGTGATGAGTTGATCTGCCATTAATCATGATTCTGTGAAGAATTTCATTTGTTTTTCATCTTTTACATCATGGCTGTGAATCCTTGGGAATTACGATAGCAATTACACTTTTCAACAACAAAATTCAAGAAAGCGTTGGGCTAATGGGTTTAAATTTTTGAGATAAAATGATTTCCAACTAGAATTCTTTACAAACTATCAATCAAGTATGTGGGTAGAACAAATAATTTTAGATGTGCAGGATTACTATGAGTCAGAACTGACTCTACAGCACTACAAACAAATTTTTCTTGGATGAAGCAGAGACAGAATGCTCCTTGGAAGAGAGACTATCCAGACCTTGACTCTTATACTTTGGGCATATTATCAGGAGGGACCAGTCCCTGGAGAAGGACATCGTGCTTGGAAAAGTAGAGGATCAGTGATAAAGAGCAAGACCCAACAACAAGATGGATTGACACAGTAGCAGCAAAAATGGGCTCAAACTTAACTACAATTGTGAGGAGGACACAGGACCAGGCAGGGTTTTGTTCTATTGTGTGTAAACTTGCTCTAAGTTGGACCCAACTCGACGGCACCTAACAATAACCGCAGCATTTCATAAAACAGGGGAACATTAGCCTTTGGGATTATTGATCTCTCTGAGAATCTGATGTAAGCTGTCTCCTGAAATAGGTACATATAAACACCCCCACACACACACATTTGCATGAGGATGAGACCATGTAAATGAAGTATATGGAATCCTAACCAAGGGATTGGCTAGCTTTATCGTTTACTAGGCTTAAAAGGGAGTCCTTGTGTGGCGCTCCTGGTTAATGTGCTGGACTGCAAGTTTTGTTTGAACCATAAGGTCAGCTGTTCAAGTTCACCAGCCACTCCTCAGAAGCCCTATGCAGTGTTGCTATGAGTTGAAACCACTCAATGGCACTTAACAACAACAACAAGAGGCTTAAAAGAGTGCCAATCCCAAAACAGAGGGGCACCATCACTACCACCAAGAAAAACTGGGAGCAGAGCATATCCTTTGTCCCTGAGGTCCTGGTGCTGAGAACCTCCTAGACCCAGGAGACTGAGAGCGGTAACACTAGAGGCAGCACATGACAGCAAGGAGCAGTGGCAAGTGTGGTAGAGAGCTGGCAGAAGCTCAGAGGGGGCTTCCTGGCCCATGGAGTGAGAGAGCTGAGTGTGTCCAGGCAACAGGCTTGCTGATGGAGTAGGGTCCATGCACTAGTCTGTGGAGCTAAAGTGCTTTTAACACTTGCCACACAGGACAGAGGCCAGATGGAGGGCCAGAGGTCTGCTTGCAGGCACGGATGAGAAGCTGTCCCTACTGAAGAATTGTATCTTGAGTCTTCACTGATCCTGAATTATAACCTGTTATTTCCCTACCAAACCCCATTGTCCGTGAATTCTGTGTGGTCTTGGTAACAAATTACTGAACTCAGCAGAGAAGCAGAGAGTGCCGTGGAGGGGTGGCTGGTAATAAGGCTGAATGCTGATGGTATGCTGGACCTCCTGCTCATAGGAACTAGCCTTGGGCTGACGCTGGTATTGATTCTCTCCCTGGTGAAGTTAGAGGAGGTCTGGTGCTTCTGTCACGTCATTTTTACATATGAGGGGGCTTCTAGAAGTTTATGGAAAATGAAACTGAAAGATAATGGAATTTTTCCATGAACTTTTTGTTTTAAAGCCAGCCCATGAACCTTCCAGGAAGCTATGAAGCAGGATTTGAATTGTCCACAAAGTCCGCATTCTTATGAAGTTAACTTTTTCCTTGATTGCTATGTCCACTTAACAAGACCTCGATACAAGGGAACTTCAAAAAGTCTGTGGGAAAATGAAATGAAAAGACAATGAGCTTTTTGAAACTCCCTCATGCATCATGGATTTTTAAGCCACTCCGTACTGCTACTTGAAGCAAAAAGGAATTGCCCTTAGAGAAATTTCAATTCTAAATCACTTTAGTTGAATGTGTGTATGTGTACCAAATTAAACCAAAGCCATTACCATTATTTCTATTCCTACTCTTAGCAAAACTATAAGACAGAGTAGAACTTCTGTATGGGGTGCCCAAGGGAGTCCTGGTGTGGCACTACAGGATAATGTACTGGACCACAAGGTTAGTTTGAACTTCAAGGTCAGCAGTTCAAACCCACCTGGTGCTCCTCAAGAGAACTTATACAGGGTTGCTAGGAGTCCTGGTATGGCACTGAGGGGTAATGCACCAGACTGCAAAGCTGTTTGAACTGCAAGGTCGGCAGTTCAAGCTCACCAGCTGCTCCTTGGAAACCGTATACAGGGTCCCTATAGGTCAGAACTGACTCGATGGCACTTAACAACAACGTGAGTCAGAACAGACTTGAAGGCACTTAACAACAACAAATCTTTATAGAAGCAGACTGCCTTATCTTTCTCCCACAGAACAGCTGGTGGGTTTGTACCATTGACCTGTTGGTTAGCAACTGAACTTGTAACTATTTGCCATTGTTGGTGTTGTTGTTAAGTGCCGTCAAGTAATGTTGATCCACTAGGGCTCCTTATGTGTAGGTCTGGGGCTTGTTCTTATAATTTTTATATTCATTTTAAAAGTCCAAAGGTGAGATGGGCCTTAGTAATAAAATCATTGTAAGCAATTATAAAAGACAAGCAAGCCAAGAACCTCTGTGTAAAAGGAGAATTCTGAAGTTGATGGGAAACTACAAACATATGTATGCTGCTGGTGTTGAGGCAGGGAGGAGGGAGATGCATATTGAGACTGGCCTGGTCTGCTAGGCCTTATCCTGGGGCCTGTGAGCCGCAGAGTATGGTCAATATACTTGTTTCATTTGTAATTAAGGCCCAGACTTAGCAAATTTGCTACAAGATGTCCAATTAAATGTGAATTTCAAATAAACAATGAATTGATTTTTTATTACAGGAGGACTTTAAAAAGCTCACGTAGACAGTGTTAACCTAGGTGACAGGGTAGGCAATATACACCAGGTAGGTTGGCAGAGGAAAGATGAAGGTAGCTGGAGACACAGAGGAATGCAAGAGTTAGAGTTAACAGAAGTAAAGACTGTTAACTGATGTACATGGAGGGGACTGCAATCATTGTAATGAAGCAAAATATATGATTGGTTGAATGTAAAACTGATGATCTGCTCTGTAAACCTTCACTCAATTCACAATGTTGTTGTTATGTGCCATGGAGTCGGTTCTGACTCATAGCGACCCTGTACAGGGTTTCCGACGCTATAAATCCTTACGGGAGCAGAAAGCCTCATCTTTCTCCTGTGGAGCAGCTGGTAGTTTCGAACTGCTGACATTGAGGTTTGCAGCCCAATTCGTAACCACTACGCTACCAGGCTCCTTAATTCACAATAAAAAAAAAAAAAAAAAAAAAGCGTTCGTGAAAAAGATCCATTATCTTTTGATTCCATTTTTCCACAAATATTTTGAAGCCCTCTCATCTAGGTATGTGCCATGCAATATTTGAGAAATAATAAATACTAAAGATTATTGGTTAATAACAAATTAAAAATTAAGCAGGTTTTCTTGTTTTATATCGCAACTCTACCATTTTTTTCTTAATGCAACGTCTGATACATGGGTGGTGATAAAATATCCTAGGCATTAGTGAACTGAAATGGATTAGTATTGGTCATTTTGAATCAGATAATCATGGTTTACTCTGCTGGGAATGATAAATTGAAGAGGGATGGCATCACATTCATCGTCAAATACAACTTTTCAACATCTATGTTGAAGTACAATGCTATTTGTGATAGGATATTGTCTATATACCCACAGGGAAGACCAGTTAATACCACTATTATTCACATTTACACACCAACCACTAAAGCCAGTGTGTGTGATAAAAATGTTTTTTGCTCTAGTCTGCTTTTTTGTCACCTGTAGATGGCAGTGTAGTCAAATAATTTAATGGGAGCTGCTCAGTAAATCCAAGTTTAATACTGAATGAATTGGGCTGCTAACCTCAGGGTCAGCAGTTTGAAACTACCAGCAGTCCCATGGGAGAAAGGTGAGTCTTTCTGCTCCTGTAAAGATTTACAGCCTCAGAAACCCTATACAGGGTCGCTATGAGTAGGAACCGACTCCATGGCACACCACCACCACTGCCACCTGTTAAGTGCCGTTGAGTTGATTTCTACCCATAGCGACCCTGTATAGGGTTTCCAAGGAGCAGCTGGTGAGCTTGAACCACTGACTTTGCAGTTCAAACGACTTTGCAGTCTGACATATTAGCCCCCAGCGCCACACCAGGACTGCCACCGCTTACCTACCATGAAATCCTGGTGTGGTGCTGCAGGTTAAAGCCTGGACTGCAGCATTGGTTTGAACAGCAAGGTTGGCTGTTCAAGATCACCAGTGGCTCTTCAGAAACCCTATACAGGGCCCTTATGGGTCAGAACCGACTCAAAGGAATTTAACAACAACAACTTCCCCACCAGCTGCTGCTCAGAAAGCTGGAACTGGCTTGATGGCACTTAACTACAAAAACTTATCCATCTATTAATAAAGCTAATTTAAAAATTGTATGTAAGTAAAAATTTCACAAAAGACATGCATTTTGAACATGTTTAAAACTAAATATAATTCTTAATATAGGCATTAAGAAGAAAAAAGTAATAATTATATTGGTGCTGTTTAAAAATTATTTCTATTAATATAGGATTTGTATTCACTCAAAACCATTGTCATTATAATAATTTAATACTGCAACCCAAAGATACAATACTAACTTAGTATGATATAATTTAAATTATATTATTAATTAGAATTGTCCTGGTTTGGCACTGTAGGATTATGCGTTGGACTACAAGGTTAGTTTGAACCCTGAGGTCAGCAGTTCAAACCTACCCAGCGGCCCCTTGGAAACCCTATATGAGGTCACTATGGATCGGAGTTGATTTGATGGCACTTAACAACAACATATAAAAATAGTTCCTCAAGGAATAGAAAGGAATATCTGGAAACATGATTATAGAAAGCTTGAAAGCCTGTCTTCAACCTATAACTGATTGGAATACCTAAAAGGGGGGGCTAGAACTTGCCCAGTGAAAGAGGCTTCTTGTGGAGCCTTTGTAGTGTATAAGACTTTAGGTGGAATCCTGATCCTCATCCAGAACCCCACTTGAAAAGACAAGCAGACCAGCCTGGAGCAGCTTGAGGAATAAATGATACTTCTTGAAAGAAAGACCAGCAGGAAAAAACAAAAACAAAAATGGCAGTCTGATTGGCTACCACAAGAACAAGCAAGTTGTTCACTGGGGAGCCATCAAGGCAAGCAATCCAGTCCCTTCAGGACAAACCCCCTTCTAAGACTGAAACTCAAAGGCAATACACGAGCAGGCATGTAAGCTTGCTGGCAACCACGTTGGTCTACTGGTGAGTGGAAGTGGGGGGAAAGCAGCAATGAAAATATGGGCTGTGTCCGACCATGTTACATAGATTCCCATCACCCTGGAGTATGGTGAGACCTGGGGACTCCTGAGCCCATGGACAAGGACATAGACACAGAGGGCTTGAGCTGAGAGTGAAGCATCCAGCTGATACGAAGTGAAGGGAGATACACAAGAACGCCCAAACTTGCAGATAGTACCCATTTGACCTAGCTTCAATGGCTAGAGGATCAGAACCTGACTAGAGGAAGATAAAAAAAAAAAAAAAATTATTTTGAAAATGAAAGCAAGTATAAATTGCTATAATTTGATGAATTTGACCTATACTCATGGATGTAATAGTTTAAAATACCAACCAAGATAGAAGGAATCTTCACAGCAAGGATCATTCCCATCCTATTTGTTGATAGGGATGGGCAACTTAGACACTGGCTACCTAAAATGAGGGGAGCGGGTAAGGGCTGTAAAGGCACGAAGTGACTGGCTTTCAAGTTTTCAAGGGAGAGTTTAGATTCAGAATGTGCAGGGGAAGGCAGAATCCCCTGTGAGTGGTTTTCGACCTCTCTAGATGGGTCTGGGGAAAGGAGATAAGGATTAGACTCTTATGATTCTATAGTGAGTAATTGTTATCATGACTAATTGCAGTTGTCGCAACTGTAAAGGTAGAAGTTTCGTAGCAAAAGGGGTGAGTAGTTGATCTTACAGATCAGGAACGGAGGGCCCTGGAACCATTAAGGGAGAAGAGCGGGAGTGGAATGTGGGACCCTACCCAGAGAAGCAGTAACGCCAGAGATAGAGGCTGAAATGATGATGTGGAGAGATGGAGCAGCTGAGGACTGTAGACTCATGGAGAGAGAGGGACTGTATGCTGGTGGCTGGTGGGCAGGCTTGCAGGATGTGCTCTTTGGTTGTTTGAATGTTTGTATATTCCTGAGTGTTTTGGTGTACGTCAAAACACTACATCCAGAAGTATAGGTACTTAAACTACATCCATAAGTATATGGATTTACTACATCCATAAGTTTAGGTCAAATTCATCGGATTATAGCGATTTATACTTGTTTCATTATGAAAAAAAAATTATTTTTTAATCTTCCTTTAGTCAAGTTCTGATCCTCCAGCCACTGAAGCTAGGTCAAATGGGTACTCTCTGCAAAAAAAAAAAAAAACACAGAGCGACTACAAGCAAATTCTGTTAAATGATGCATGCAGGGGATTGTAATCATTGCAATGAAACAAAATACGATAGGTTGAGTGTAAAACTGATGTTCCCCCATGTGAACTATTACTCAATTCACAATATTAAAAAAAAAATTATACAATGTGCTTTTTTTGATCATTAAAATGACGGAAATTTAAAAAAAAAAAATGTCCCTCAAGTATCTATCACATCTATGCCCAATCCTGACTCCATCCCTACCCATTCTACAAAAATTATTCATTTTATCATAGTGATCAAGGTGAAAAACATCCCCATCAGATCCAATAAAGTTCCTAAATAACTCATTTCATTATTATGTACTGTACTCTAGAGGGGGTTCTACTGCTACCTGGAAAATCAGCGGTTCGAACCCACCAGCAACTCCATGGGAGACAGATGTGACCAGCTTCAGTAACGATGACAACCTTGGAAACCTTGGGGGGCACCTCTGCTCTCTCCTATAGAGGATCTCTAAGAGTTGGAATCTACTCACCAGCAAAAGTTTTCGTTTGTTTTTTTGGTACCTGTGTAGCACTGTAGGACAAGCATTGGACTGTAATATCAAAGTTGGAGGTTCAAATCCACCAGCCACTTCTTGGCTACCCTATTGTTGTTGTTAAGTGCTGCCAAGTTGATTCCAACCCATACCGACCCTGTATAGGGTTTCCAAGGAGCAGCTGGTGAGTTTGAACCACTGACCTTGCAGGTCAAACAACTTTACAGTCTGATATTAGCCCACAGCGCCGCACCAGGACCCTGGATACCATATACAGGGTCGTTATGAGTCAGGACCAACTCGACAGCACTAAACAACAACAATAATAGTGAAGCATCATGGGGTCTGGTATAGGATAAGCAGTGAACTGCTAACCACAAGGTCAGCGATTGAAACCCACCAGCCGTTCCTCTGAAACCCTGTACAGGGTTGCTGTGAGTTGGAATTGACTTGATGACATTTAATATCAACATCGGTGAAGTATCATAGAGGGATTAACTCTTTGTGTTTCAATACAAGAGGCTTCAACTTGTGATCTCATTTTCTGGTGTGGCACTGTAGGATAACTATTCGATCATAAGGTCAGCGGTTCAAACCTTATACCGGGTTGTTCTGAGTTGGAACTGACTCGATGGCACTTAACAACAACAACAAATCATTGCTCATTATCTTTTGAACTGTGACAATGTATTTAGCACAAAGGAAAACATAGGACGCAGTCCTTTCCCATGTCTAATGTTGTGAAACCACTTAAGAATTCAGATCTATGAACATGTGTTTTGAAGGTATCACCTTTAGGTATTTTAGTTCACAGCTATTTTAATGAGTGTTGACTTATAAGCTGTAAATGGAATAGAAGTGTAAAGACTTATCTGAGAAGTAACCTTTGCACTAGATGGCACTGTTTGGTTCTGTTGAACTTGATTGTAACGCAAGCAGTTTATGAGCAACAAGTGAGATTGTTCCTAAATGTGTCTTGAAGCTAAATTTGTGGGTACGTTGGAATTGGTGCATATGGTTCTTATTTAGCCTTACTTTAGTGTAAGTAAAGGCTGAAATCCTATTCAATGGGTTAAAAGTGCATATGGAGTCCTGGTGTGGCACTATAGGTAAACACTAGACCCTTGGCAAGGCTGGTTTGAACCACAAGGTTCAAGTTAAGAATCAGATGTGCTTGACTTAGGGACTGCCTGTAATTTTCATATACAGATATGCATTGCTTAAAGTCTGTTCAGGCAAGTATGACCACATCTATGTTTGTGGCCCCATAAGTTTTTTTTTTGTTGTTGTTTGTTTTAAGGGAAAGCAGTTCTCTTTTTGTTCATATTTTCCCCTAGTGGTTTTTAAGGAGGTCCTGGTTTGGCACTGTAGGATAAGCACTGGACTGTTAACCACAAAGTCGGTGATTCAAACCTGACCGCCTTTAACAATAACAACAAGGGTTCTAAACAGCCCAAACCCAGACTTCTGTAGCACAAGACCTTGGGTGGGACACCTACAAGTGAGCAGAGGTCATGGCTCTGGGCTTGGACTCTCGGGCTTTGTCCAGGGGGCAGGTAGGTGGAACAGAAGCAAGGCTGGACATGCGCTACTGCCTCCCCACATTCTTCTTGTTGCTCCCCCAGCAGCCCTGCTGTTGAGCAGGCTGGAGGACAGGCCTGCACCAGCCAGAGCTGCAGCGGAGACGGAGACGGCCGTAACAAGGAGGACTGGCAGATGGTTCCCAAAAGGTCTTCACGTGGTGTTTGCACAACACCCAAATCACAGAATGTCTTCTTTCACAGAATGTCCTATTTCACAGAACTATCATGGGCGTTAAGCTGCGCACACCGGGTGTGGCGCTGTAGGATAAGCACAGGACTGCTAGCTGTAAGGTCACTGGTTCAAACCCACCAGCCACTCCTTGGAAACCCTCTACAAAACTGCTAAGCCAAATTCCACTAGATGGCATTTAACAATAATAACTACAACCTGTACTTACAATTTGCTTAATTCTGAGTTACTTTGCCAATGTAAATCTGTTAAGCGTTTTCATGATTAATAAAAAGTAGGAAAATACAGAGTAGTATTTTTAAAAAATCCATAATTCTATGTTTAGAAAGTTAAAAAATATTTTCCTTTGTGGCTCAGTAAACTCTAATTAAGACCCAGGCTTCGAGTCAAACAAACCTGGGTTCAAATCCCAATTCTCCCACTTATTTAATGAATCCTTGGATAAAAAACTGGGCTTTATTTCTTTGTTTCTCTCTTAGCTCCTCTGTCTCTCTGGATACACTCATTTCTTCAGCAAAGTTACCCGTTGTTTTTCCTTTCTTACCCCCATTGCACACCTGTGGCCACGGTAGGGGTAGAGGTGGCTCAGTGTTGGAATGCTCAGCTGCATCGCCCAGGTGCGGAAGATGTGGATTCAATTCTGGGTCGATGCACCTCTCGCAGAGCCACCGCCTTTCTGCCAGTGGAGGCTTGCATGGCCCTGTGGTGCTGAAGGGGTTTTGGCAGAGCTGGCAGGCTGAGCTGGACTAGGAAGGGGTCTGGTGATCTACAACCAAAAACAGTGATTGTCTCCATAGCAGCCAATAACAGCCAACTACAGTCAGACTTCTGCCCCCATAGTCAAGAAATAACTTAATAAGGGCACTGTTGTTGTTGGGTGCCATCGAGTCAATTCGTAGTGACCCCATGTCACCAAGTAGGGTTTTCTTAATGGAAGCAAATGTCCAGGTCTTTCTCCCTCAGAGCTGCTGGCTGCATTCAAATGACCAGTCTTGGTTAGCAGTGAAGGGCTTAGCTATTGTGCCACCAGGGCTCCTCAGGCCACCAGTGAGCTGCATAGTGACAAACTCACATGACTTACGCCTGTCTTCATCTCACACTTCCTCCAGTGCCCGTGGCCTGTGGGACCCAACAGTAACGGTACTCGAGAGCCAATTGGTGTATTTCTTTCCCATTTCAAGTTCAGTGAAGGCTGTTGGTAGCTTGAAATTGGCATGCAGTGGGTGTTTACACTCTAAGAATCAGCAAATGCTACAAATCTGAACTTATTCCTGCCTAGGAAAAAGGTTTTCCAAAAGTGAAGTCAGTATTCTCTGTGACTCACGAGAAGTGATTTTCATGCCGTGTATGTAACAGCCACTTGCCACCTACCCTGTGACCTTTCTGGGGGCTCTGGAGGATTTAAGCACAAGGTTAGGAAACTGCATACTACTCCTAGGTAAGCCTCCAGCTCAGAATCGTTGCATCGCTGGCCCTCTTCTTCCTTAAGGAATCAGAGCAGACTTTTCCTCCTCTGCCCACTCCATGCGGCTCAGGGGCCAGGAGGCCACTCCTAGACCTTGTCTTGCCACATAGGCCGCTGAATACAGAAAAGACCCCCCAAGAGAGAAAGAAACCTTTGACCCACTTCATTCACCACCACCCCCCTCCCAACACACACACAGAAAGTTTCACTTCTCTCTTGCCTGCTGCCTCCTATTTTGGGAATCTCACTGTGTGTTCTCAAGGACCCTGCTTGTTCCATGACTTATATCAAAACTCCTCTTCCCTCAAAAAAAGTCAGGAAGGGGCAGGCAAGAAGGACAAACGGAAATGGGGACCCTGGGGAGGAAGTAGGAAGAGTGCTGTTACATTGAGGGAGTTGTAAGTAATACCACAAAACAACCTAAGTGCACATTTGTGAATGGGGAACTAATATGCTTCTGTAAACTTTCACCCAAAGCCCAATACAATGTTCAAGAAACAACAACAACAACAACAACAACAACAAAACCCGCCCTCCTGTTTCCTGAAAATGAAGTGGTAAGGACAGGAGACCCTGGCATTCCTTCATGTGTCAGGAGTGTTGTGCCCATATACAGACTAGTTTTCCTGTATAAGTGTTCAAATTGTTATCCTGTAGGATAGGTTGTTGTTGTTAGGTGCCATTGAGTCGGTACCGACTCATAGCGACCTTATTAAGCACAGCAGAATGAAACACTGCCTGGTCCTGAGCCAACCTCAATACTGTTGCCACGCTTGAGTCCATCGATGCTGCCACTTGGCCAATCCATCTTGCTGGGACATCTTCCTCTTTTTCTCTGACCCTCCACCTTACCAAACATGCATACTGGACTGCTAATTGAAAGGTCAAAGAGGGGTGGGGAGGTTCAAATCCACCAGCCTCTCCTTATTCAGGAAACCAATTAAACAACACTTAACAATGACAGCTTTTAGTCCATGAATGACAAAAGAATAAAAGGTATAGCCTTACTCTGAAGGCAGCTTATACATTGCCATTAAAAAATAAATAATACAACCTTCACCCTAACAACTCTATAAGTATTTTTCCTGAACATATTTTCAAACAAATACAGATCCAGGTTCAAGGATATCCAAGGGAGCATTGTCTGTAATTGTGAAATCAGAGACAATATAAATAACCAGTAGAGGGAACTGGGGAACTAAACGCTAATCCATCTACACTGTGGAATACAGCCACATCTGTATGTATCCGTCAGCCATTCAGGTCAAGTTTGTCATCACGTGATGACTTTTGTATTGCTCTGCTGCTAGTATTTCAAATACCAGCAAGCTCACCCCTGGCAAACAGGTTTCAGCTGAGTATCCTGACGAATACAAACTAGGAAGAAAGGCCTAGAGGTGTCCTTCTGAAAATGAGCCAGTGAAAACGCTACGTATCACAACAGAATATTCTCCAGTATAGTGCTGGGAGATCAGCCCCCTATGCTGTTGTTAAATGCCGGTGAGTGGGTTTTGACTCATAGTGCCCTGTAGAGGGTTTCCCAGGACGGTTGGTGAGTTTGAACCGACAACCTTGCAGTTCAAACCAACCTTGCAGTCCAGCATATACTCCCACAGTGCCACAGCGGGCTTCCACATAGTAGCTGCAACAAGGGACTTGACCATACCAATGATCGTGAAGACGGCCCTGGGCCAGGTGACATTTTGTTCTCCAGGACGTTACGGTCATGAGGACCGATGGCAGAGGCTATGGACAACCACGACATAGATATTGACGTGCAAAGGTGTCTAAAACAAATTCTTCAATGAAACCATCAATCTGTAGAAAAAGAAAGCAAAATCCGATGGCACGAAACTTAACATATTTCTGTGTGGATTCACACACACAACATGCACCTGTCAGTAATACAGAGAATAGCTACAAGGATACCCATCCAACTGATAGCAGTGACGACCTCCGGGGAAGAGAGTTGGATTTAGGTGGAAGATGAGTTACAGTGGACTCTTGCTTCTTTTCTAAATAATTTTTACAATATGAATGATTCGATGTAATGAAAGTTTAAGGAAAAAGGGCAAGGAAGACAAGAAGGCATTCAGTGTAACATGGATAGTCTTCAGAACCAGACAACCTGTATCCAAATTACACTTCTCTGTGCTTGTTTCCTCCTTTGTAAAATGGAGAAAATCACACATACCTCAAAGGATAGTTGTAATGATGAATCAAGATGGCCTATGTGAAGTGCCTGGGCTCCCAGCAAAAGTTATGTAAGGGTTAGCTGTTGTTACTGTGTGGCCCTGTAGAAAAAGCACTGGTCTGCTAACCACAAAGTCGGCGATTCAAACCTACCAACTGCTCCTTGGAAACCCTACACAGGGACGCTATGAGTCAGAACTGACTCGATGGGACACTTGACAACAGTCACAGGAAAGAATAAAACACTGATGATTCTACTTTGTTGTTGTTGTTGTTAAGTGCTGTCAAGTTGATTCCGACTCATAGCAACCCTGTACAGAGTTTCTGAGAAGCAGCTGGTGAGCTTGAACCACCAATCTCGCAGTTAAAACAGCTTTGCAGTCTGGCAATCTACTTTAGTCAGAGGAAAATGACCACTTTCTTCATCTTCTGGCATTAGTGAGACCTCAGGAAATACGCCTTAAAAAAAAAAAATCAATGGCAAACAACTCTGGAGATACGACCTCTAGTAACTGAACGGCCTGGACCAGAATGCAGCATGGCACACTGGAGGGCGTACAGGTCAACTAACACTAATACCAAATACTGCACCAGGGCCTGGGGACAAACACACCCAGAAGGCAGTTTCTGCTCTCAAAAAGATTTTATGAGGTGGGGGTGTGGTTGAGGCGAGAATCATATCAGTAAACAGTCATTTCCACACAGTTTGGTTCTCGATAGGATTCCACAGATCTGTGACGATGGAATGGGATCAGAAAAAAAAGGAATGGGTGGGAGCAAGGAAAGCTTCCTGTAGAATGGAGTGGGGAAACTTTTTCCTACCAAGAATTATAACATCATTAGCAGGCCATACAAAATTGTCAATTTAAGAATTGTTGCTGTTGTTAGGTGCCATCAAGTCGGTACCGACCCATAGTGATCTCATGTACAGCAGACTAAAACACTGCCTGATCCTGGGCCAACCTCACTACTGTTGCCACGCTTGAGTCCATCAATGCTGCCACTTAGCCAATCCATCTCTTTGAAGGCCTTCCTCTTTTTCTCTGACCCTCCACCTTACCAAACATGATATCCTTCTCCAGTGACTGGTCCCTCCTGACAATATGTCCAAAGTATGAGAGACGAAGTTTGGCCATCTTGGTCTCCAAGGAGCATTCTGGCTGTACTTCTTCCAAAAGGGCTATCTATTGGTTCTTTTGGCAGCCCATGGCACTTTCAATATTCTCCTCTAACACCATAACTCAAAAGTATCAATTCTTCTATGGTCTTCCTTATTCACTGTCCAGCTTTCACATGCCTATGAGGTTATTGAAAATACCATGGCTTGGGTCAGGTGCACCTTAGTCCTCAAGCTGACATCTTTGCTCTTCAACACTTTAAAAAGCTCTTGTGCAGCAGATTTGCCTAATGCAATATGTCGTTTGATCTCTTGAATGTTGCTTCCATGAGTGTTGAAGGTTGATCCAAGAACAATGAAATCCTTGACAACTTCAATCTTTTCTCCATTGGTAAAAATGCTGTTTCTTGTCCAGTGCTGAGGACTTTTGTTTTCTTTACATTGAGATGTAATCCATACCAAAGACTCTGGTCTTTGATCTTCATCAGTAAGTATTTTAAGTCCTCTTCACTTTCAGCAAGCAAGGTTGTATCAGCTGCACATCACAGGTTGTTAATGAGTCTTCCTCCAATCCTGATGCCACGTTTTTCTTCATATAACCCAGCTTTTTGAATTATTTGCTCAGTATACAGGTTGAATAAGTATGGTGAAAGAATACAACCCTGCCACACACCTTTCTTTATTTTAAACCATTCAGTGTTCCCATGTTCTGTTTGAGCAACTGCCTCTTGGTCCATGTACAGATTCCTCATGAGCACAATTAAGTATTCCGGAATACTCATACTTCACAATTTTATCCATAACTTATCATGATGATCCACACAATCAAAAGCCTTTGTGTAGTTGATAAAGCACAGGTCAACATCTTTCTGATATTCTCTGCTTTCAGCCAAGATGCATCAGACATCAGCAATTATATCTCTCATTCCACGTCCTGTTCTGAATCTGGCTTGGACCTCTGCAAGTTCTCTGTCAGTGTATGCTTGCAGCTGTTTCTGTAGTACCTTTAGTAAAACTTTACTCACATGGGATATCAAAGATATTGTCCAATGATTTTCGCATTCCATTAGGTCACCTCTGTTTGGAATGGGCACAGATACAAATCTCTTCCAATCAGTTGGGCAGATATTTGTGGTGAGGGAGCGGGAGGCCGTCACATTCCATGTGTTCCCAGCCCAGGAACGCAGTTCTGAATAGCGCCCCCGCATCCTCCCACTCGCACTCCGTGCCCCAAAACCTGGCCAACTGACCTTCTGTGGGAACCAAGGATTTACCACGACGAAGCCTTCCTGTCTCACTCCCTCCATGGTGGCTGGCCAAATTTCTTGGCATAGATGAATGAGTGCCTTCTGTGCCACCTCACTTTCTTTCTTTTTTTTTTTTT
>NW_006408521.1:44189621-44191371 GCF_000296735.1 Chrysochloris asiatica | reverse complement strand
TGTAAATGCCTTCTGATGTGATTGAACATACCGGAACTCTGACTGAAAGGTGTTTGTCTTCAGTGATTCCATAGGTTCATTAAAGTGAAGTACAATAGGAACATGGGGAGAGGGAGCAGCTGAGGACTCCAGATTCATGGAAAGAGAGGGACTGAGAGCTGGCAGCCAGGAGGCAGACTTGCAGAATGTGCCCGTTGGTGGTGTAAATTATTATATATGCCCGAGTGTTTTTTGTTTGTTTTTAAAGAGCTAAAATGAATAGCGAGAAATACTGTTAACTGATGGTACATGGAGAGGATTATAATCATTGTAATGAAATAAGGTGTATGATTTGTTGAATGTAAAGGTGATGATTTACCCTGTAAACTTTCACTCCATTCACAATAAAAAAAAAAAAAAAAAAGACTATGGAATCAGAGACATATGAACACATCAAAAAATAAAAAATAAAAAAATGAGTAATACAATTGGCAAAGTCCCAGAAAAGATTGCTAACCCCACAGTACTCAGTCAATGAGGAACTGTGGGAGGGACCTCCTCAGAATAGAATAAAATTCTTTGTGGAGTGGCCCCGCCCTGTGTCTGTCTCTATTCTCTGGGTTGGGCACCTGATTTTGCAAAATAAAGCAAGGCTCACTCTCACTGAAACAACAAAAAAAGTGACGTATGACAGTTAGAACTCTGTAGTGAATGTTGCCTTCTTGACAACATATTTGGAATGATTCACATATTTTTTGGATGCTCCATCTTTCTCCTGGAACTAACCAGACATCAAATAGCAATAGATGACTAGTCTTTGGAGATTAGAACGAACCACTGGCCACTCCCAATCTCACTCAGATATTCCATTGAACATCCAAATCTCTTCTTCTCAGGATGTTTGGAAACTCTGTGTTCCTTGGTTCCTAGTGGTGGAGCCCTTTGAACAACGATTGTTTATTTATTTATTCATTCATTCTCACTTCTTCTGCCAAGGACCAGAATCTTTTCTTACTTGCCTCTGTCTTCACTCCCTTGTACTGATTCTCTTTGATGATTGAGTTTGCATCTAAAATATTTAACATCTACAGTCTTCTACCAAGCCTTCATACTGGTCCTCATGTCTGGGGTAGAGGTCCTTCAAGTTTCCCAGGCTGACCTGAATCTAGACTAGATGACTCTACTCTATTTTGACTTGATCTCTCATTTTCAGTCCAAATTTTCTTTCAGTTTATCCCAAGTTACTGCCAACTTCTCTGAAACCTCTCCAGCATGCTTCATGACCAGCCTGTGATCCTCTCCTTGAAACTAACATTTTCATTATGTTGTTGTTGTTAAGTGCCGTTGAATTGGTTCCAACTCATAGTAACCCTTTATAAGTCAGTGCATTAACCCACAGTGCCACACCTGGTCTCCATTATGTTAAGGCCTCACCACACAGAGGTTCAAGCCAGATTCAGAAGAGGATGTGGCACAAGGGTTATCATTGCCGATGTCCAATGGATCTTGGCTGAAAGCAGATAATACCAGAAAGGTGTTTACCTATGCTTTATTGAATATGCAAAGGCTTTTGATTATGTGGATCATGACAAGCTATAGACAACATTGAGAAGTACAAGTATTCCAGAACACTTAATTGAGCTCATGAGGAATCTGTACCTAGACCAAGAGGCAGTTGTTCAAACAGAACATGATAACACTGAATAGTTTAAAATTAAGAAAGTTGTGCGACATGGTTGTATTCTTTCACCATACTTATTCAACCTGAGCA
>NW_006408521.1:44187665-44188695 GCF_000296735.1 Chrysochloris asiatica | reverse complement strand
AAATACTGCTAACTCCTGTACCTCAGAAAGTCATTTGAGAAATTAGATCATTTCAATTTCTAAGAGGTGGGTACTGTTAGAAGGCTGACGTGAACCGAATGCAGAATTCAGAATAGAAGTTGTGGGCAGTTTGTTTGTTGTCTTCACTATTCAGTTCAGAAGCTCCTTAGATGAAAAATAGGATTTTAATGGATTATAGAGAGGTGGGATTCAGAAAGTGCCTCTTAAAGCAGATAAATAATTTTCATTTGTACAATGGGATATATATTTTAAAAATCCTTTGTTGTTGTTAAGTGCTGTCGAGTCAGTTCCAATTCATAGTGACCCTGTATAGGGTTTCCAAGGAGTGGCTGGTAAATTTTGAACCACCGACCTTGAGGTTGAAACTGACCTTGTGGTCAAGTGCTTATCCTACAGCACCATACCAGGACTCCAACACGGCCCTCAACACTCATTACTGCACTTATACTTCTCAATAACCATTGAGGTAGATAATAGTTTTGTTCTGTTTATTTTTAATGCAGCAACTACTAGCAAACTTTTATTAAGTATCTATGCCTATCATGGGATAAGTACTGGATTGCTAATCACATGATTGGCAGTTTGAGCCCACCAGCCACTCCACAGGAAATGCTGAAGTTTTCTGTTCCTGTAAAGATTTATAGCCTCAAATACTCTGTGTAGGGTAGCTGTAAGTCAGAACCAACTCGAAAGCACTGAATGACATATCTATATGTACATGCCTATCTTGAGTCAGATCCTTGGAATGTACGAAGTATGAATCTAGGAAAATTAGAAATTGTCAAAAATGAAATGGAACACATAAACATTGATATCTTAGGCATTATTGAGCTGAAATGGACCGGTATTGTCCATTCTGAATCTGACAACCACATGGTGTACTATGCCAGGAATGACAAGTTGAAAAGTAATGGTGTTGCATTCGTTGTCACAAAGAACATATCCAGATCAGTCATGAGGTACAACGGTGTCTGTGATAGGATAATATCCATGCGTCTGCAGGGAAACC
>NW_006408521.1:44178111-44186140 GCF_000296735.1 Chrysochloris asiatica | reverse complement strand
CCAAGAGGCAGTTGTTCGAACAGAACATGGGAACACTGAATGTTTTAAAATTAAGAAAGGTGTGCGACAAGGTTGTATTCTTTCACCATGCTTATTCAACCTGTATGCTGAGTAAATAATTCAAGAAGCTTGTTTATATGAAGAAATATGTATCATCAGGATTGGAGGAAGACTCATTAACAACCGGCGATATACAGATGATATAACCTTGCTTGCTGAAAGTGAAGAGGACTTAAAATACTTACTGATGAAGATCAAAGAGCACAGCCTTTGTTATGGATTGTATCTCAATGTAAATAAAACAAAAATCTTCATCATTGGACCAAGAAACATTTTTACCAAGGGAGAAAAGATTGAAGTTGTCAAGGACGATACCATAGCGCAGTGATCTGAGAGCTGACTGGAAGAGGAAGTAGAACCGGAGCAGCAGAGAGAAGAAAAACACTTGAATGTGGGCTCACCTGGAGTGGTGAAGCCATTGTGAGCTTTGTGAGCCAGCGGCTGTCAATATGGTGGCCTGCAGGCACAGGATACAGATGGAGGTTGTTAGCAGGTGTGTGTGTGTGTGTGTGTGTGTGTGGTTTCCTCTTGTTTGTCCTTTCCTTGTATTCACGGGAGTGGCCAGTCCTTGCCCTTACCAGGCCAGTGGCCAGCCGTGCCCTCTCCTGGGAAGTCTCTGCTCTACCTGGAATCAGACTCTGGAAGTGCCACTCTGCTTCTGGTGCTGTGTGACCCTGCCCTGAACTGTGCTACCCAAACAGCAAACAGAGAACTGCATCCACATTTCCAGTCTCTGTCGCATCTACCAGGAGACCTGAGAACATCAACATAACAATCATCATTTAAATATAAATAGACACCTTAGTGTCTCTGGGGAAAGAGACAATTCCAGCTTACACAAGGAAACATCAAACAAGTGACCAAAATATAGAGTCAATATATAATACCAGAAATGGTATCAGAACTACTTGGTAAGGAAGAATGATATTTGGGTACCTTTAATGCATTGAGACAGTGATCAAGAAAGCTGCAGATGAAACAAGGAAACCACAGACAAAACTGTAGAAAAATCCAGGAAACAAACTGAGAAAAGAAATGAAAAACTGGAAACCATATAAAAACAGCAATTAAAAGTCAAAAGATTCCCAGAAAGGGAATGACATAAATAAAACTTTGAAAGAAAAAAATTGCCAACTAAGAATCAAATATGCCCAGCAAAACTGTTCATTAAACATGACAGCGAAATTAGGACATTTTCCGATAAATAGAAATTAAAAGAATTTGTAAAACCCAGACCAACCTTACAAAAAATACTAAAGGAAGTTCTTTGGACAAAGACACAGCATCAGCAGACAACAGCCTGAGACTAATAACATACGATAGTATCACCCAGATCTCAACTCAGATGTTGTCGTTGGTAAGTGCCATTGAGTCAGTTCCATCTCACAGCAACCCCATATAGGGGTTCTAAGGCTGTACATCTTTGCAGGGATAGAAACCCTTGTCTTTCTCGGAGCAGCTGGTGGGCTCGAACTGCCAACTTTATGGTTTATAGTCCAGTGCTTATCAACTCCAGGGCCACCATGCTCCCGCAACTCAATGTAAAAGTATTCAAAGTAAAACAAACCTACAAAACCAAATATAGGAAACCAGAGATCTTGGTGGCTAAAAACAAGAAAACTCATGGAGGCAAAAAAGAGGGAATAATGTAGTCACAGAACTTCCAAATGAAGAGGAAATCAAGTAGATTTCAATAAAAAATAAAATCAATAAATAAAAACAAACCTAACTGTAACCCTAAAACTAGGCAAAATCTCACTCCTAGTCCTAGCCCAATCCCTACCCCTAAACATAATCCTAGTCCTAACGTAACCCTATCACTACATCAAATCCTAGGCCAAGGCTGCTGGTAAGTGCCATTGAGTCAGATTGGGCTCATATTGACCTAGCCGAAACCATAATCCTAACCCTAAATCCTAACTCCTCCCCTTCCGCCTAAAATATCTAGTGCTGGATTTGGTTTTTGGTTAATGGCCTCTCTTTGAGTCAGAATCCACGGTGACAGTGGGTTTTGGGTTTTTTGTTTTGTTTTGTTTTGTTTTAGTGGCCTGCCTCATTAAGTGTCTGGCTTAGCCTTCCTACTTTGTATATACGTTGTTGTTACATGCCATTGAGTCAGTTCCAATAGCAACCCCATATAGGGTTTCCAAGGCTGTGTATACATGAATGTCTGTTTCTTCTACTTGGATTTCATGAGGCAGGGACCTCACCTTGTTTATCATACCTTCCTCATTACCTGTTAGGTGGTAGATACTATGTAATTTCAGTCTTCCTCTATTTTTTTTTTTTTTTTACTTAACGTAATTATGAAAAGCAGAATTCTTCTCATGCTTTGATGAGAATAAGAATAAAGTTGAGAATAAAAGCGATGGTAAGTTAGCAGCCAAAGAGCCATGACAGTAAGAATCTATATGAAATCCTTTCAAAAATCATTAAAGAATGCAAAACAATAGTAATGCACTCTGGCTTCTCTTCCATTCAGAGTCGAAAGACTATTTTTGGCAAGAGTGAAACCAGTAACTTGTGTTTTCAAACACAGACTGGAATTTGTTTCTTTTCTTTGGTCTACATAAACTTCTCTTTATCGTTTCAATCGACTGACTATTTCTTGATTTAAAAAAGTGACACTTAACATTTCTTATAAAATTTCTTGAATTTGAAAGGTTTCTTATACAATAATTTCTAAAGTATTCTGAGTTACTGTAGATAAGAGGTTTGTTAGGAGCTTCAAACTACTGACAGGAACTTTATGGGTGGAAGATTGGAAATAGAGATTCTGAGATGATGTATTTGCCCCTAAAAAGGAATTTCACAGTATAACAATTCTCAATAAAAGTATATCATATAATTGTATATATAATATGTATGTATGTTGGTGTTATTGTTAACTGCTGTGCAGTCGGTTCCAACTCATAGTGATTCTGCAGATGGTTTTCAAGGAGTAGCTGGTGTGCTTAAACTACTGACCGTGTGATTAGCAGTACAGTGCTTATCCTACAGCACCACACCATATATATATGTTTGTTGTTGTTATTGTTAAATGCCATAGAGTGGTTCTGAATCTAGGGACCCTGTATAGGATTTATGAGGAACAGCTGGTGGATTTGAACCACTGACCTTGTGGTTCAAGCTAACCTTATTGTCTAGTGTTTATCCTATAGTACCACAACAGGACTCCATAAAAAATTTGTGTGTAGTGTATATATGTATATATGTATGTATGTACGTATAGATGTATGTATGTATATTTACGATTGTGAGTAAAAAATGATCCTAACTTTATTTATATTAAAATGCTTGTCCGTGTGCATGGCTGATGACAACATTGAGCGTGCACGTGAAATGATTCTGTCTAATAAACAATTGACAGTGGATTATGTGGCAAATAATTTGCAAATCAACTATGGCTCTGCCTATGAAATAATCCATGACAGACTTGGGTTCAAAAAGTTTGTGTGAGATGAGTCCCGAAACAACTCACAGGAGAGCATAAACAGAAGCGTTTGGACATCTGCAAACAAAATTTGGGCCGATACTGGAAGGTAAAAGTTTCTTAAAGGACCCTAGGACAATCAAAGGAGAAGAGCACGAGTGGAATTTGGGGCCCTATTTAGAGAAGCAGAACACCAGAGATGGAGGCAGAGATGGGGACATGGAGCGAGGGAGCAGCTGAGGACTCTAGACTCATGGAAAGAGAAAGGCTGTGTGCTGGCAGCCAGGTGCTGGTGGCCAGGAGGCAGGCTTGCAGAATGTGCCCTTTGGTTGTTTAAATGATTTTATATTCCTGAGTGTTTTTGTGTACATCCCAATAAAAATTTTTTTTAAAAAAAGGGAATATGCTTTTTTATGAAGATGGCGCCGAAGGCGAAGAAGGAAGCCCCTGCCCCTCCCAAAGCTGAAGCCAAAGTAAAAGCGTTGAAGGCCTAGAAGGCAGTGACCAAAAAAAAAAAAAAAATCCTCACGTCACCCACCAAATACCCTCGGAAGAGCACCCCCGGGAGAAACAATCTTGACCACTATTGCCATCATCAAGTTCCTTCTGACTACTGAGTCAGCCATGAAGAAGGCTGAAGATAATAGCACACCTGTGTTCATTGTTGATGTCAAGACTAACTAGCACTAGATCATACAGGCTGTGAAGAAGCTCTATGATACTGACGTAGCCAAGGCCAACACCTTCATCAGGCCTGATGGAGAAATGAAGGCATATGTTCGACTGGCTCCTGACTAGGATGCTTTGGATATTACCAAAAAAATTGGGATCATCTAAACTGAGTCCAGCTGACTAATTCTAAATATAAAATTTTTCAGTACAAAAAAAAAAGAGGGAATATAAGCAAATACTATTGAATAATGATGCACGGAGGAGATTGTAATCACTGCAATGAAACAATGAGTGTAAAACCGATGTTCCCTCATGTAAACGATCATTCAATTCACAATAATATCTTCAAAAAATATTTTTTTTAAATGTTTCTTAAAAATAATTGTTACTGGTTAAATGTTGTAACGAGGATTCATCACTGTGAGTCTGAGAGTAAATGGCAGAGCATAGAATGGAAACATCCTCAATTGCCGATGTAGGAAAAGTTCAAAAGTCAACCATTAGCTGGAAAATTGATGCTTACAGTTTTCTGGGATTCTCAAGTGCCAGTATTGGAACACCATCAGGGAAAAGGTTCAGCAACCCACAGTGCTCATTATAGTGAGATGCTCACTGAAGAGCTGAAACCTAAACTTGGAATTAAACACAGAGGACTGCTACCTAAAGGCTTTGTGATCTTGCCTGACAATACAGGTCCTCACACCTCTGCCCACACTGTTGTCACTGCAAAAACTTCCTTTGGAGGTGTTAAAGCATCCTCCCTATAATCCTGATCTTGCTCCACCAGACTTTCATCTATTTGGTCCCTTGAAAGCAACCCAGATTCACCTCTGATAAAGAAGTGAAGACAGTAGTGCATTTGTGGCTTACAGCTTATCCTAAAACATTTTTTAATAAGGGAATACGAAAGATTGTTGATAGATGGATAAAATGTATTGAAAAGCAAAGAGATTATGCCAAAAACAAAAACATGATGTATTTCTCTTTTCTAAAGGTTGATTAAAATAAATTCTACAGCCAGAGTGTGGATATATATATATATAGAGAGAGAGAGAGATAGATAGATAGAGAGAGAGAGAGAGAGAGAGAGACAGACAGAGACAGACAGAGACAGACAGAGACAGAGAGACAGAGAAAAAGCCCTTGTGGTGCAGTGGCTAGGTACTTGGATGCTAACTGATAGGTCCGGGCTCTGGCTTTGAACCCACCAGTGACTCTGAGGGAGAAAAGATCTGTGATCTGCTCCCGTAAAGATCATAGCTAGAAAACCCTCTGGGGCAGTTCTGCACTGTCCTCTACGGTTGCTAGGAGTCAGAATGTACTAGCTAGTACACAACAACATGTGTATGTTATATACATACACAAGGAGCTCTGGTAGCGTAGTGGTTACGAATCTGTCTGTGAACCGCAAGGTCAGCAGTTCGAAACTACCAGCTGCTCCACGGGAGAAAGATGAGGCTTTCTGCTCCTGTAAAGATTTACAGCCTTGGAAACCCTGTTCAGGGTTGCTATGGGTCGGAACCGACTCCACAGCACTTAACAACAACAACAACAACATACATACACACATACCAGGAGGTTTCAAAAAGTTCGTGGAAAAATTCCATTATGTTTTAATTACATTTTTCCATAATCTTTTTGAAACCCCCATATTTATATGTGTGTGTGTGTGTATGAATATAACCAGTAAATATACATATAATCTGAACTGATACTAACTTGTAGAGGACTAAAGGTAAACTCATTGAGAAACTTTTCTTTAACCAAAGATTAGTTTTAATAATAAATCTACCAATTTCCTACTCACATACTGAGTACTTGCTGTATGTCTAACTATTATATTGTGTAAGATGCCTGGTATGTGTTAAATTGTGTACCTCCCCCCTCCACCATATATCTGTGGATGTAATTCCACATTATTGCAAACACAGTTTTCTTTGTTTTGTTAATCAGATCGTTGTTGTTGTTGTTAAGTACTGTGGAGTCAGTTCCGACTCATAGTGACCATGCACAGGGTTTCCAAGGTTGTAAATCTTTACAGGAGATTGTTGTTGTTAACTGCTGTCAAGTCAATTCCGACCCATAGCGACCCTATATAGGGTTTCCAAGGAGTAGTTGGTGAGCTTGAACTGCCGATCTTGCAGTTCAAATGGCTTTACAGTCTGGAGCATTAACCCAGTCTGGAGCATTAACCCACAGCACCACACGAGGACTCCGGGAGATTACACCCTTGTAAAGTGGGCTCTAAATCTAATCACTTCTGAAGTGTAAAGAGCAGCTTAGATACATGTATACACAAGGCAGTCAGGTGCCACGTGAGGATCACCAAGGAACCCAGAAACACTTGGAACACCGACAAGGAAGCAGTTAACATGGCCAAGACCCAGATTTGGTTTTTCAGCCTCTGGGAGAACTGTGATCAAACAAATTTTCATTGTTTTTTGTTGTTGTTATTGGTGTTCTGTATACCGGTAGCCTGGCACCATCTAGTTCTTCAGGTCTCAGGGTCCTGGAGACTAATGTTCATGGTTTCCGTGAGGCCAAGCATCTTCACTTTTCATCACTTTTCCTTCCTCTCCACAGGGAGAGACCAATACTTGTGCCTTAGATGACTGCTGTTCTTCCATGCTACTCATTTGTGCTATTTCTGTTGCCGTAGCCCTTGGAAATTTACACAGTGCCTATTTCAGAATTATATTTCACTGTGTATATTATCATAGGGTCCATGCTTCTGAAGAGTCTATTTAAAGTACATAAATGTGGATTTTTTTACCTAGTGAAATAGGCCTCATGTGTAGCCTTTGCAGTGTATAGGTCCTTATGTGGAATACTGAGCCGCATCCAAAACCTTCTGAGGTGGGACATTCCCACTAGAAAGGACAAGCAGACTAGCCTGGAACAGTTAGAGCAACAGAAGATGTATCTTTAAAGAAAGATCAGCAGGAAAAACCCAAAACAAAAATGGCAGTATGATTGGCTACTACAAAAACAAGCAAGTTATTTTTGCAAGAGAGTCATCAAGGCAAGCAATCAAGTCCTTTCAGGACAAACCCCTCGCCAAGACTGAAACTCAGAGGGAACACATGAGCAGGCATATAAGCTTGCTGGTGACCACGTTGGTCTACTGGTGAGTGGAAGGAGGCAGAAAGGCAGTAATGAAGAAATGGGCTGAGTTCAACCACAGTCCATAGATGCCTGTTGACCTGGAGATGAGAGAGAGACAGAACAGGAAAGACTGGTTGGTCCAATGTGTGGTGAGACCTTGGGGACTTCTGAGCCTATGGACAAACACATAGCCATGGAGGGCTAGAGCTGAGAGTGAAGCATCCAATTGATATGAAATGAGGGGAGATGCACAAGAATGCCCAAACTCACAGGTAGTACCCAATTGACCTAGCCTCGATGGCTTGATAATCAGAACTCGACTAGAGGAAGATTACAAAAAAAACAATTTTTGACAAAGTAAACAAGTGTAAATTGCTACAATTTGATTAACTTGACCTGTACTTACGGACGTAGTAGCTCAAAATACCAACAGAGAGGGAAGGAGTCTTCACATCAAGTATCAATCCTATCCCCTCTGTATACAGGGTAGATTGTCAGGTGCCATCGAGTCGGAACCGACTCAAAGCGATCCCATGCACAGAAGAACGAAACAATGTCCGATCCTGGGCCAATGTCACTACCGCTGCCACACTTGACGCCATCAATGATGCCACCTGGCTGATCCATCTCGTTGGGGGTCTTCCTCTCTTTCTCTGACTCTCCATCTTACCCAGCATGACATCCTTCTCTAGCAACTGTTCCCTCCTGACAATATGTCCAAAGTATGAGCCATCTTGGCCTCCAAGGAGCACTCTGGCT
>NW_006408521.1:44175746-44176646 GCF_000296735.1 Chrysochloris asiatica | reverse complement strand
TAGATATATGCACATCAATGTTCATAGCAGCACTATTTACAATAGCAAAAAGATGGAGACAGCCAAAGTGCCCATCAACTGAAGAATGGATAAACTGTAGTACATACACACTCTGGAATATTATGCTACCTTGAAGAATAACAAGGAAGCTGCAAGCCACTGCAATAACATGGATGAACCTTGAGGACATTATGTTGAGTGAAATTGTTGTTGTTATTGTTAAGTGCCATCGAGTCAGTTTTGACCCCAAGTGACCCTGGATAGGGTTTCCGAGGAGCAGCTGGTGAACTTGAACTGCAAACATTGTAGTTCAAACGGCTGTGCAGTCTGGCACATTAACCTACAGTGCCACACCAGGACTCCTGAGTGAAATTAGTCAGTCACAAAAGGAGAAATATTGCATAGGACCACTACTGTAAAAGACTAAGAAAAAGAACCATATTAAAGGGGGGCTGGGGATTCTTTGCTGGCTGCTGGGATGTAGGGGTAGGGTGAGGGGAGGGATGGGAAGGTGGAGCACAGGGCAGGGAATAGGCACAGGATAGTTTGGGTGCTGGGGAGAGGGGCAGTATACAAGAAGGGAGACAGGAATGGAAGAACAAAGCAGATGGGAGAACAATAAGGCAGGTTTGCATGGGCTAAGTGGGACAGAGGTAAATAATGATGCATGCACAGCCTTGGAAAAACAGGGCTCTGGGATACAGGGATTGAGACATGGTTGGAATGGGGAAAAGGGGGGAAATAATGTTAAGATGCTTGGATGTCTTTTGAATCTTGGTTTTCCTTATATTACGTTATAAAATAAACACTGGAAGGGGAGAGAAAGGAATAGCCAGAAATATCACCATAGAAAGCTTGTAAGTCCATCTTCTGCCTATAACTGATTGGAATACCTAAAAT
>NW_006408521.1:44170269-44175041 GCF_000296735.1 Chrysochloris asiatica | reverse complement strand
CTCAAAAGAGGGAACAAATCTTTACAGTGAGGATCATTCCTACCTCCTCCATACACAGAGTAGACAGGGATGGGCAACTTGGACATTGGTACCCAAAATGGGGATGCTTCAAAGGCAAGAAGTGACTGGCTTATAAGCTTTCAAGAGGGAACCTAGATCCAGAAGGTGTGGAGGAAGGTAGAATCTCCACTGAGTAGTATCCATTCTGTCTAGGACGGGCTGATGAAATGAAATGCAGATAGGTCTCTTGTGATACAGTAGTGAATAATTGTTATCAGGACTGATTTTGAGGGTTGGAAATGTAAAGGTGGATGTTTTGTAGCAAGGAGGGGAGTGATTAAGCTTTCAGTCTAGGATTGGATGTCCCTGGGACTATCGAGGGAGAAGAGCAGAGAGTGGGATCCTACCCAGAGAAACAGTGTTGCCTGAGATGGAGGCAGAGACAATGACGTGGAGAGATGGAGCAGCTGGGGACTCTAGACTCAGAGAGGAAGAGGGACTGTGTGCTGATGACCGGTGGTGGTGGGGACAGGAGGGGCAGGCTTGTAAGATATACCCTTTGGTTGGTTGATGATGCATGGTAGGGATTGTAACCATGGCAATGAAACGATATAGGATAGCATAAATGTAAAACTAATGTTTTCCCATGTAAACTATCACATAATTCACAATAAAACATTAAAAAAAAGAGAGAGATGGGGATGAGATTCTTATGATTCAATAGTGAGTAATTGTTATCGTGACTAATTGTGACTGTCATAACTGTAAAGGCAGAAGTTTTGCAAAAGAAAAAAGAAATGAGGAAGTAGTTTATCTTACAGTCCAGAAACAGGACCCTAGGACCACCAAGAGCACAAGCAGTATGCAGGACCTTATCCAGAGAAGCAGCGACGCCAGAGATGGAGGCAGAGATGAGGACATGGAGAGAGGGAGCAGCTGAGGACATTAGATTCATGGGAAGAGAGGGACTTAGAGCTGGCGGCCAGGAGGCAGACCTACAGAATGTGCCCTTTGGTTGTTAAAATGATTACATATTCTTGAGTGTGTTTATGTATACCCCCTGTGCCGCCCCCAAAGAACCCCACCAAAAAACAGAGGGAATGGAAGCAAATACTGTTGAATGATGATACACAAGAGGAGATTGCAATCATTGCAATGAAACAATGGTGTAAAGCCCATGTTTTAGGAAAACGATTGAAAGTCAACTGGAAGAAGTTAGAGGGGATGGATGCTGCGTCAAGCAAGCAGTTAGGGTCTCTAGAACCATTCTTTGGGTGAAGTGGGTTATAGTGCATGGGGGAGAGTTGGAAACTGAAGCAATTGGATTGTGAATTACTGTCAAGTTTTCTGCCTAAAAAAGGTAGTGAAAGGGGTGCTGTCGAGATGGCCAAATAATGAGTGAATTTTTGTCGTTGGAAGTTGAATTTGAGCATCTCTATTTGCACTACTTTCCGCTTTCTCCTCTCGTTCACCTGTTGGAATTTTTGAATGTATGCCAAGACAGAAGAGAAGTAGAAATCGCGCTGTGAGAGTGTGTAGAGAAACGGACGCAGGGAAGAGAGCCAGTGTAGACGTCTGAAACCTGGAATTCAGCCACCACGCTTGGTGGTGGGAGTGTACCATGGAGCTCATAGCGACCCTCTAAAGGGTTTCCCAAGTTGTACATCTTTTCCTGAGCCTCATCTTTCTCCCTCGGAACTGATGGTAGTTTCGAACTGCTGACCTTGAGGTTAGCAGCCCGATGTGAAACCACTAAGTTACCAGAGCTCCTTAGCCACCAGTCTTAGAGGCATAATAAAACCCTTTGTTGTTCCCTCCACCTCTTCAATAAAGAGGTTCTGGTGGCTTTTGTTAGGGTGTTCACTAGCCCCAGACTCTTATAAGCCCTGGGAAGCAGGAGCCGTTTTCTTTTTTCTTCTTGTTTTTGCTTGCATATATAGAAGAGTGGATCTCCAGCCCAGCCCGGTCCTTGTAGTTCAGAGCTGCTGCAATAAAATCAAATGTGGTTAGACTCAAGGAATTGTGCTAGGTTGGAGGTTTTTGTCCTCCCTTGGCTTACTTCAAGGACCATCTCTTCCCCACTGCCTTTCGTCCTCCTCCCTTTTTCCCTCTGTGCTGTCTTTGTAACCACATTATTATTATTCAGAAGACTTCTACTACTACTGATATTTGAATTAAGAACTCGGACGGGGGAGGGGAAGACGCAGACCCTCCTGGCACGCCCCCCACCCCCTTGTCGGGGACAAAGCCCCGCCTGGCGCCGCAGCCGAGCGCGTCCCCGCGGCCACTGGACCCGGTGGGCCGGGCGGGGGAGGCGGGCCCGCCCCGCTGGGCCGCTGCTGTCCGCGCCGCGCCCTCGGTGGGTCCCTGCGGCCGCGGCGACGAACGGGCAGCCAGGTGTCCAGCGGGCGGCGTCCCCCAGCGGGGCGGAGACCGCGGGGAGGGCGGGCGCGTGTGCGCCGTGTGCGTTTCGGGGCTCTCGGCCTCCCCACGCCTGCGGGTGGCTCCTTCTGTCCTTCCTGCGCCGGCTCCGCTGCCTGAATCATGTCCGCCAGAGGTGAGTGGGGACCCGGTGGGCACCGTCCGTGGCCCCTGGCGCCGGGCCGGTCCAGCAGGTGCAGGAGGGAGGGGGGCTGCGGAGCCGCACTGCCGCTCCCGGGCCTGAAACTTTGGCAGCGGATCCCTGGGCTCTGGGCGCTGGGGAGGAAAGTCTCGCCTTTGACCTTCATCCTTGGTTGTGGGCGAAGCCTGAGCGCCAAGGTCGGTGCCTCGCTCACCTGTGCCAGCTGCACGTCTGGCTGCTGGGCGTGGGGGATGGGCTGGCCGACGCGCGTCCTGCTGGGGAGCCGACTGCGGGTCTGGCGGGAGGGGGGAAGCGGTATTTTGGTGTTTTCCTTTTTTTCTCCGTACCATTATGCTGCTTGGTTATAGAAGGAATCCAGGGCTTGGTGCTGCAAGATTTAAAGCTGCAGTGCTTACCCATCATTAAAAAAGTGAATCCCCTACCTGTACTCCTTTCCATCGATTGCCTCCTGTCCCTCCGCCCCCCATTCCCCCCCCCCCGAGTGAAATAATTACTGCTGTAAATAGTTGGGTGTGAAATAATTGGGCAAAGGGGGGAAAATCAGTAGCTTTTCAGACAGGAGTGAAGGAAATGCATTTGTTGCCATCTGGATCCAGCCAGAGATGGTACGGTGGAGAGTGGGTTACTCATAGCTCAGTGGCGGCTACTATGAGTGAAATAATTAAAGACCTTAAGCTATTGTGCAGCTTGCAAACAATTAAAATGAAGGGACTGGGTTGTTTTGCCCTACGCATTTAAGGAAAATATTGATTATTTTTGGAAAGTGTATTTACAAAGCAAGTACCACCCCTTTTGATACTATGAAAGCAACTTGTAAGAAGAGTTGCGGTTCTTTGGTAAGCTCATGAGAGCTTTAACCTGGCTTTTCTGGGGCTGGGGAAATTTAGGAATTTAAAAGCCTGTGTTGGATCATTGAGTGATGCTTTTGGCGTTTCATTCTGGGGCGTGTAATGAATAGTGTAGCCTCTATCCATGTACAAGAATGTTCTCATTCCATTGTAAGGAATCCCGTTTTTGGTTGGAGTACTGGTGTGGTGGTGTTGGGTAAATACTGGGCTGTTAACCAAAAGATTGGTAGTTCAAACCCACCAGTAGCTCTTTGGAATCTCTATACAGGGTCACTATACATTGGAACCTACTGCACAGCATTTAGCTGTCTTAATGGTTCTGGCAATGGGGTTGATTGGCTCTTGAAAATGGATTGGTAAGGATTGGGCTGAAGAGCAGAATTTGCACCCTAGATGCTGGGTACCTAGGTGCTGTGGGATTCTAAGAAGCCTAGTCATGCCAAATACGAAACTGTGTCTATTAGAGAAGGAAAAAGGGATGGGCAGATGTGCTGATAGGGACCTTCCCGGTGTCTGGGGGAGTCCAGCTTTCCAATCCTTGGCTTAGATTCTGAAATGGAGCTTTCTGTACTCGTTTATGTCCCTAAGTATCACCAGGAACATGTGGAGAATATCTCTCAGAAACTCTCTGGGGACAAAAATCCTTCTCTTAGTCAGCTTTATACTACCACCCAAAGTACTTAGTCAAGAACTTTATACATTGTAGTAGGTAAACAACATTAGGAAGCATCAAGTTCACTAGGTGACTCCCCTGGTTTCACTTAGTCTCTGGTCCCTCCTATGACATAGGCTCCAGAGTTTATCTGAAGGAACCCTGGTGGCAATGTGATTAAAGCCTCAGCTTTTAACCAGAAAGGTTTTGGGTTCAAAACCACTAGCTGCTCCGTGGGAAAAAGATGTGGCATTCTGCTTCTGTGTAGATTTACAGCCTTAGAAACCGTTCTGGGGGCAGTTCTACGCTGTTGGAATTGACTTGACAGCAGTGGATATGGTTTATCTGAGAATGTGAAATGAAAATGTGTCAGTGATTCAGAAGACATAGACTAGGATTGGCACTGAATTCTCAACGGTATCTTCTTGAACTTCACTTCAAACAGGATGATTTGGACTCAGACATAGATATTTCACTGAACTGTCTTTGTTTCCTTTCCAGACTCCATATTGGTGGTTTCACATTTAATAGTTAAATTAGTCTGATTAATCTTGCAGAAATTAAATTGTGGTAATAAATAATCACTAATTGCATGCTTCTGTGTGCCAGAAGAGTTATAGGATGACATTAAGAACGTCATACATGAAGAAAGCAAAAAGTCATTCAGAAGACAAGAAAGAAGGAAAAG
>NW_006408521.1:44166864-44168294 GCF_000296735.1 Chrysochloris asiatica | reverse complement strand
CAAACTTCAGACATATTATCTCCCAGACTTCAGACATATTATCAAGAGGGACCACTGGAGAAGGATATCATGTTTGATAATGTGGAGGGTTAGCTGAAAAGAGGAAGACCCCTAACTAGATGGATTGGCACAGAGGCAGCAGCGATGGGCTCAGGTGTAGCAATGATTGTGAAGTTGGCCCAGAACTGGGCAGTGTTTCGTTCTGTTGTACATAGGGTTGCTATGAGTCAGTACCGACTCAATGGCACCTAACAGCAACAACAACAACAACATATTTTTGAATCCTCATAATAATTCAGCCCATTAGATAACTGTTATCACATCTCTGCTTTATAGAGGAAGTAACTGAGGTTTTGAGAGATTATGTAATTTGCCTGAGTTCAAACAGCAGGTAATTTGTGGTGCCCAACAGATAGTCTCCGATCTGTCTGATTCCTGAGCATATTTGCTATGTTTTACTCCCTCTCTAGTGCTTTGAATGAAATAGTAGATATCATAGACATTGATTTGCTGAGGAGATAAAATGCCCCCTGTAATTGGACTTAAAGTAAGTTGGAATTCCTAGTAGATTTAGAAACATCATCATGGGAATTTGGTAATGATGGAGTGCTGAAAGTCAGATTCATCCTTGATGTTGTTAATGTAATTTTTCCACTCGTGTTTCCTCCGATTTCACAACTTCTTAGATGTTGTCAATGACTGAGGATTTCTCTTGCGTTTTTATAAAATATTTTGCTTACAGGCAGTCCCTGAGTTATGAATATCCAACTTATGTGTAATCTGCAGTTATGACCCAACCCATAACGCCTAAAAATTTGAGGTACGCAATAATGAAAGTGTTGCTTTATGATGGAGTCCTGGTGTGGTGCTGTGGGTTAATGTGCTGGACTGCAAGGTTGGTTTGAACCATAAACCCATCAGGTACTCCTTAGAAACATACAGGGTCGCTATGAATCGGAACCGACTAGATGGCACTTAACAATGAGCAAGATGAATAATTACTGTCAAGAAAAACATCTATTTCACCATTTATTTTTTACAAAAGGTGTCAAAAGTGAGTTTCAGTTTGTTTTTTTCAATTCAGTATCTGTTCTTCTCTGTCCTCCTGATAGCAGAGATCAACCTATGCTGTTGTTGTTAAGCGCTGTCAAGTCAGCTCTGACTCATAGCCACCCTGTAGAGGGTTTCCAAGGAGAGGCTGGTGGGTTTGAACCACTGACCTTGCGGTTAGCAGTTCAGTGCTTATCGTATATCGTATAGTGCTTATCGAATGTAAAACTAATGTTCTCCCATGTAAATATCTAGAACTTCTGAGATAAACCTGTACGATCAGACAATGAATGAATGTACTTGTATACCTAACTTACCAATAGGAAGGTCCTTCTTGTTGTTAAGTGTTGTCAAGTTGAATTTTGATTCAGAGTCACCCT
>NW_006408521.1:44165454-44166014 GCF_000296735.1 Chrysochloris asiatica | reverse complement strand
TGCTTGTTTCTGGTGTCTAGGCTTGTCAGTTAGGATGGTTGTTGTAAGTGCTGTTGAGTTGGTTCCAACTCATAGAGATCCTGTATAGGATTTCTGAGGAGTAGCGAGTAGGTCTGAACTGGCAACCTTGTAATTCACAGTTCAGTGCTGCTCCTACAGTGCCAGACAGGACTCCATCAGTTAGGGTAGGGGTAGACATATTTAAAGAATCAAGAACATTGAAATTATTTGACTCATAATACAAGGCAGCTAGAAATCTTTTTTGGTGAAAAATACTACTCTTTCATTGATCTCCCCTTTACAGAATACTGAAATCCAATGAACTGTTCAAACTAACAATAAAAAGTATTCATTCCTTCCATGGTAGGGCAAGCTGAGACATTACCGTCTTAAGTTCTTTTGGAACATTCTCATCAAAGACTTAAGTTGATGATGTACTATTGCCACTAGGAACCAGAACAGAGCCATTGTGCCTTCATTTTTGAGTTGCCAGCTAAGGGAAGTAACAACACTACGGAAGAGTTTCCACACCTAAAGAATATAACCTAGGTGGCTTTTTT
>NW_006408521.1:44134964-44165126 GCF_000296735.1 Chrysochloris asiatica | reverse complement strand
TCCCTGCTCTCGGCTCTTCTCCATTGATGGTCCTAGAGACCTCCGCTCCTAGACTGGAGAATTAATCACTCCCTTCCTTGCTACAAAACGTCTACCTTTGCATTTCCAACCCTCATAATCGGTCCTGATAACCATTCTTCACTACAGTATCACGAGTTACCCATCTGTATTTCCTTTCATCCGCTCCACCCAGACAGATTGTATAGTACCCACTGTAGATTCTGCCTTCCTCCATGCCCCCTAGCTCTAGGTTTCCTCTTGAAAGCTTGTAAGCCAGTCACTTCTTGCCTTTGAAGTCCCCCCCCTCCCCAATTGGGTATCCAATGTCCAAGTTGCCCGTCTCCGTCCACTCTGTGTGTGGAGGGGGTTGGAATGTTTCTTGCTGTAAGGATTTGTTCCTTCCTTCTTTTGAGTTGCCTACGTGGCTTTTAAAAATGCAGATTCCCAGGCTCCACTCCAGATCGAATGGATCTTCATCGGGGCACTCTGCTGAAACTTGTTTAACTCTGAAGGTCAAGTTCCCAAACCCATATATGTAGAAAGCTCTGCCTCGACGATTCAAAGAAGCCCACATGAGAACGGAGTCCCAGAATTACAGCATCTTGAGAACTATCTGTGCATAAATAAGGTCGCTATTAGTTGGTTCCGACTCGATGGTACCTAACAACAACAACTATGTAGAACACCTATCAGACATACAGCTGCCGGGACTCTGCTTTAGATCTACTGACCTGATTGTTCAGGGAACGACCTGTGGACCTGAATGCTTGGTTCGTCCTAAAAGTTTGCATTCAAAACATTTTTTTAAAAAGTAATATATTACCAACATATCAATACGCTTAAAATGTTGCTGTTGTTGTTAAGTGCCGTCGAGTCGGTTCCGACCCATGGCGACCCTGTACAGGGTTTCCGAGGGTGTAAATCTTTACGGGAGCAAAAAGCCTCATCTTTCTCCCGTGGAGCGGCTGGTAGTTTCGAACCGCTGACCTTAAGGTTCGCAGCCCAATTCGTAACCACTACGCTACCAGAGCTCCTTATGATTATACCTGAATCTATTAAACACTATTACATTGACATATTAATGGGTATATTAAAATATTTAAATTATAAAAGTAGTCTATGAAACATTTAAACGGATGAAAACATTTCCAACAGTATAGTTGTTGTAGTTGTTAAGTCCTGTTGAGTTGGTTCCAACTCGTTGTTGTTAAGTGCCATCGAGTCGACTCCAACCCATAGCTACCCTGTATAGGGTTTCCAAAAAGCAGCTGGTGAGCTTGAACCACCGACCTAGCAGTTCAAACGGCTTTGCAGTCTGACGCATTAGCCCACAGCACCACACCAGGACTTCTTCCAACTCATAGTATCCCCATTATAGGGTCTCCGAGGGGTGACTGGTGAGATTGAACCGCCGACTTGTAGTTAAAACCGACCTTGCAGTCCAGTGCTTATCCTGTAGCATCACACCGGGACTCCCCTGTAGACGCTCCCTTCTTCAGAATTAAGCACTGCAGACAGTGCATATTGGTATCGATCTAGCCAGTTTCTGTCTAGTTAGTTCTTAGTTCAATTCACTAAATATTAAATATCTATTTGTACAAGACACGTGGCAGGTAACAGGCACTGTACACAAAAGAGCTACTCCGTGAGCCTACTAGCTTTTCAGAAGCTTGTATCTTTGTATGGAAGGTTCCAGTTAGTACTGTGTAAGTAGACTCCATTGAACTGACAAACAGCTCAAAGCACACATGTTCTGGAAATGCTCAGGTAGTCTTGCTGTTTTTGTTTTTTCAGAACTTCCATAAAACTAAAAGCATCATGAATCTCCATCCATTGGGGATTGAGTGACCAAATTATGGTGCATCAATACTATGTAATACTATGTAACTGTGAGTTAGATCCTTATGTGTTGGCCTTGGAGGGCTGTCCTTGATATATCTATCGTTAGGTCAAAAGTGCAAAATTTAGAAAAACTTGCTTTTCTAAATTTTTATAATTTGGGAAAAGATCTCTGCTTGTTTTTGTACCGTAAGCATGGAGAAAAGCATAGACTGACCCACACTGTGTTTTAATGATGGTCACCTCAAAGGCACAGCTGCCACTTGTCTGTCTTTGTGGCTTGAGTGCTGTTAGGATGCTGAATACGTTTTAGCAGAGTGTCCAGAGTGTCCAGACTAAGAGAGACTAGGAAGAAAGACTTGGTGGTCTACTTCGGAAAATCAGCCCATGAAACCCCTTCGGATCACAACAGTTTGATCTGCATGGGCGGGACAGGACCAACCGGCGTTTCGTCTGTCATGCATGAAGTTGGTGTGAGCTGGGGGAGACTCGATGAGAGCTAGCAGCATTGTGGCCACCATCTCAGAGGCAAAGGTGAGGAGGGGAGTTAGTTAGCATTTCAACAAAAACTTCTCTGTGTTATTTGGTAGCAAGCAGGTGTATCTTTAATGCATGGAGAGAAAAATCCAATAAGGGAAAAAATAAAGAGTATTCCTTTTACTTCAATCATTCATTTTACTTATTAAAGTCAGTGCATAAATTTTCATCCATTAATTCAAAAAGCATTCATTAAGCACTGGTAATGTCCTGGTGTGGTCATGTAGGATAAGCACTGGACAGTTAACTGCAATGTCATGGTTCAAACCCACCAACTGCGCCCCAAAACTGACTTGCCGACACTTAACAACAACAGTGTGCCAGCAGTTAATGACTGGGGCCCAGGACATACCCTCAATAGCTCCTAGTTTTGTGGGTAGACACATATTTGAATATTTATAAAAGTACGTGCTGAGTGCTAGCGAGAGATGCTACGGCGTAGAGATAAGGCACCATGGCACCTTGCCTATCATGAGTTCACGTTTCTCTTTGAAGAAAGCAAAGTCGTTTTCGTGGAGGTTGTATTGGACTTAAACCGGCGAGTAGTGAGTTGATTAGGACTCTGCACCCTAGGGGTTTCAATGGCTCATTTTTGGAAGTACATCTCCAGACTTTTCTTCTGAGGTGCCTCAGGGTGGACTTGGACCTTCAGCAGCTAAATGTGGTAACCATTTGTTCTATGCAGGGACACTGAATTGGGTTTAACCAGGTGAGGAAGCATTGGTGGAAAGGCGAAGGACGTGGATGTGGTCCAGGGAGCACAGTGGGAGGTGTGCAGCAGGAGTGACGGCTCACTCGGGGGAAGGATGAGAGGACAGGGAGCAAGGGCTGGAAGCTTGCTTTCTTCACCGTGACTGAGATGGCACCGTGAGAGAGATTATTGGGCACAGCGGCTTCGAGTGTCCAAACATGGAGGAGTTTTTGGTTGTGGACCTACCTGCACAGCCTAGGCAGTATCTACCGGGAGGCAGAGAGCTGGTGAGGCCCACGGTCCGATTTCTAGGAGGGCAGCATCCATAGCCACTGTTTCACAGGGCCTTGTTCCTAAGGCTGGCTCCCAGGTTGGTTGAGAGGAATTAAAGTCAGATTTTGCTGACTTCTTGAATTTCAGTGCTGACAGTTGTTGTTGTTAGGTGCTATTGAGTTGGTTCCAACCCGTAGCTACCCTGTGGACAACAGAATGAAACACGGCCCTGTCCTACACCACCCTCACAGTTGTTACTATTCTTGAATCCATTGTTGCCACCACTGTGCCAGTCCATCTCGTTGGAGGTCTCCCTTTTTTTTCATTGACCCTCCACTGCCCTAAAAATTATGTCCTTCTCTAGGACTGGCCCCTCCTGACAATATGTCTGAAGTATGAGAGATGAAGTCTGGCCACCTTGGCTTTTAAGGAACATTCTGGTTGTACTTTCAACACAGATTTGTTTTTCTTCTGACAGTCCATGGTACCTTTAATATTCTCCAACACCATAACTCAAATGCGTCAGTTCTCCTGCAGTCTTCCTTATTCATTAGCCAACATTACCATGCATATGAAGCTATTGAAAATACCATGGCTTGGGTCAGGTGCACCTTAGTCCTCAAACTGACACCTTTGCTCTTGAACGCTTTAAAGAGGTCTTGGGCAGCAGATTTGCCTAATGCAATACGTCGTTTGATTTCTTGACTGCTGCTTCCTATGAGTGTTGATGGTGGATCCAAACAAAATGGATAACAGTAGGACTCCACAAAATGCTTGTTGTAGGGCTCCCCCAACAGGCCTCTTTGCTAGTTGATAAAGGGGAGATCTTTCTATCTCGTCTTCTCTTGTGCCCATCTATGAGCATTGGCCCATTCAACCACCAGCTGCTTCACTCCAGCTTTGTCAGTTCTTTCAAGGGGATGCTGTGAAGATTAATGCACCAAGAGTTCTTACTGGTGTTATGGGGGCCCCTCTCTGTCCTATATCAGCTACATTATTTTCTTCTTCTCTGTGTTACAGAACTCTCCAGCAGTTTATCAAACTGAAGAAAGAAGAAGATATATTTGAAAACCAAGTTTAGCCAATATTCATTTTGTGTATTTTGTTTTTACTCAGCAACACATTATACTTCCTGGAAGTCCTGTTTACACTTAAAATTAACGGGTTCTGATTTAATTAATGATTTTTCTTTTTTTTACATGAGAGAAATCATTTAGGACATCAGTGTTTCATATGTGGGGCTAGCAGAAGTTTTGGGAAAACTTTTCAGAAGACTGAATTGTCCCCACATTGTATCTTTGGCTGCTATTAAAATACATTCGTATTTCGGTACCCGACGGACAGAGTTCAGTTAATCGTTCTTTTTGGCTAGGTTCCGCTATCATCGTCCTGAGACCACTAGGAGCCTCACTTGTTACATTTATCTTTTACCTGTTTTTATCCTCATTCTCTACTTCTATTCCCTTTCCCCATGGACAATTATTTTAATGCATTTGATATACAAATTTGTTTCCTTAAATTTGTATTAGAACTGATTCTTAGACAAGTTCTTGTATTTACAGCTTTGAGCACTAAGTCATATGTATGAGGGGGCTTCAAACGTTTATGGAAAGATAAAATAGAAAGATAACCGAACTTTCCAGGAACTTTTTGAAGTCCAGCAGTAGCAACATACCATATTTTTATGTGACTTAGTGCATGTCTTAGTTCTCTATTGTTTCTAAAACAGAAGGACTCCTGGTATGGCACTGTAGGATCGGCACTGGACTGTGAACCATATGGTCGGCAGTTCAAACCCACTAGCTGCTCCTTGGAAACCATGTACAGGGTCACTGTGAGCCGGAATCAACTTGACAGCACTTAACAACAACAACAACAACAAACGCAGAAGTACCACACATGGCCGCTTTAGCAAGTGGAGAGTTATTCTTTCACGGTTTAGAAGGTCGAATGCAGGGCTTCAGCTCCAGGAGTAGACTTTCTGGCTTTCTCTGTTGGCTCTGATAGAAGGTCCGTATCTTCTTCCAACTTCTGGGAGCCTGGCATTCCTTGGAGCTCTCCATGTGTCTTGTCATGGAAGTTTTGGAGCACAGCACTCGGGTCCAAAGAACACCCTCCCCTCCTGGCTCTTCTTTCTTGGTGGCAGTCGGTCTCACAATCTCTGTTTAATCTCCTTTATATCTCAGAAGAAATTGATTTAAGATACAACCTTATCCTGTAGATTGTACTCGATGTCATTAATAGCGTTGTCTCTAGTTGTGTCACATTAACATCATGGTGGGGATGGTGGTGTACGATGGAGTCATTTCCGACTCATTGTGACCCTGTATAGGGTTTCTGAGGCTGTAAATTTTTATGGGAGCAGAAAGCCTCATCTTTCTCTCTTAGAGTAGATTTGAACTGCTGATCTTGCAGTCCATCTCGAAACCCACTACATTACCAGGGCTCCTTCATTAGAATTTATAATATATCGAATTTACGTAATGACATCAGATTACAAAATGAACGATATTTACATAGTACTGAGAACCGTGGCCTAGCCATGGTGACACATATTTGGGGGAGGGGCACAAGTCAATCCATGACACACTATAGCTACGGATTAATTGAATTCTGATTTGGAGAACTGTATACTACACCTTAGACATTGCTCAGGTATTTTTCTGATCTTATATGGAAGCTTGCATCACTTACTAGAACAGAGTCTTTTATTCTCTGTGTGAGTGTGTGCATGTTGTGCGTATGAGGAAGAGAGAAATGAAGAGGTAGGAGGTGGAGAGATCATCGGGGTTCGCATTGACAAGGCTGTGGTTCCCGAGAGCACAGCGGAAAGGTGTTAGTGGAATGAGGAGAGAGGGTGCTGTGTGGAAAGCCTTGTGCATATGGTGGTGTTGTTGTTGTTGGTGTGTCCCAGAGTTGGTTCCCACTTATAGCCACCCTGTTTAGGGTTTCCGAGGCTGTGAACCTTTATGGGAGTAGAAAGTCTCATCTTAACTTCGGAGGAGCGGCTGGTGGATTTGAACTTCTGACTTTGCGGTTTGCTGCCTAATTCGTGACCCAGTGTGCCACCAGGGCTCCTATATATTGATTGTTGTTGTTAAGTGCTGTCAAGTCAATTCCGACCCATAGCGACCCTGTATAGGGTTTCCAAGGAGACGCTGGTGGGTTTGAACTACTAACCCTGTGGTTCACAGTCCAGTGCTGATCCACAGCATCAACCAAGTCTATTAATCATATGTTGTTGTGAAGTGCCATTGAGCTAGTTCCGACTTTTAGCGACCCTGTATAGGGTTTCCAAGGAGCAGCTGGTGAGCTTGTACCATCAGCCTTGCAGTTCAAACGACTGTGCAGTCTGCCGCATTAGCCCACAGCGCCACATCAGGACTCCCCTATATGTAGTTATAGGGTCTGATAAAGATAATCAGAGAAATGCTCAAACTAATAAATGGGAGGATCAGTTCCTGGTGACTGCAGATAGCAAGGATAGCTTTGCCTCAGAGGAGCTGGAATTTGAGTCGGACCTTGAAGGATGAGTTTTATAGGCATGGCACTGACAGATATGCTTTCCTTTCAGAAGGAACAGCACAGGTAAAAAGATGGAGGAGATAAAATCCAGTATAAGTGGGGAGGGAGGGGCGGTGCAGTGTAAGGGAGAGTACATGATTTGCAGTGGGAAGGGGAAGAAAACGAATACAGGCCCAGGGGCTCATGTCTTCAACTAGGAGACCGAGCATGGGCTGTGGGCTCGGTTCCAACTCATGGTCACCCTGTATTGGATTTCTGAGGTTGTAAATCTTTACAGGTCCTGGTGTGACACTGCGGGTTAATGTGCTGGACTGCAAAGTTGATTTGGACCGCAAGGCATTGCAGTTCAAGGTCACCAGCGACTCCTCAGAAACCCTATACAGGGCTGCTGTGGGTCCAAACCAACTCGATGGCACTTAACAACAAATCTTTATGGGAGTAGAAAGCCTCTTCTTTTTGCCATGGAGCAACTGGTAGTTTTGAAATGCTAACCTTGCAGTTAGCAACCCACCTCATAACCCTGAAGGGCTCCTTAAATGAAGGAGTTGTTGTTGTTTAGTGCCATTGAATTGGTTCCAATTCATAGTGACTCTGTATAGGATTTCCGAGGAACAACTGGTGGATTTGAACTGCTGACCTTGCAGTTGAAACCTACCTTGCGATCCAGTGCTTATCCTACAGTGATATACCAGGAATAATAGTTGTTGTTCTTATTAAATGCCATCGAGTCGGGTCCGACTCACAGCGACCCAGGATAGGGTTTCCAAGGAGCAACTGGTGATTTTGGACAGTCGACTTTGTGGTTCAAACCAACCTTGCAGTTCTGCTCTTATGTATGCTACAGCGCCACACTAGAAATCCGCTTGTACACCAGGAGTGTTGTTAAGTGCTGTGGAGTTGGTTCCAATCCACAGCGACTCCATATAGGGCTTCCGAGGAGCCTCTTGTGAGCTTGAACCGCCGACCTTGCAGTTCAAGTGGCCTTGCAGTCTGGCGCATTAACCCACAGCGTCACACCAGAGGTGTACGAAAAGGAAAGTGAGAGGTTACTTCCTGGTACAATCAGAATAACTCATATCTAGGTGTTCAACCAACGTGAATACTTGTTATTACTGTTAGGTGTTGTCGAGTTGGTTCCAACGCGTGGTGACCCTACTATGGTCAATAGAATGAAATACTGCCCAGTCCTGCTGTTCTCACAGTTGTTGCTGTGTTTGAGCCCATTACTGTTGCCACTGTGTCACTCCACCTTGCTGAGGGTCTTCCGCTTTTTTTTGCTGACCCTCTACTTTTAACAAGTATGATGCCCTTCTTCAGAGACTTGTCCAAAGTACGTGAGGTGTGACGTCTTGCCATCCTCTCTCCTAAAGAACAGTCTGCCTGTACTTTCTGCAGGACAGACTTGCTCATTCTTCTGGAAGCCCACGGCACTTTCAATATTCTTTGCCAATACCACAGTTCAAAGACATTAATTCTTCCCTGGTCTTCCTTGTGCATGGTCCAGCTTTCATAGACATATGAGGCTTTGGCTAAAACTATGACTTGAGTCAGGTGCACCTTAGTCCACAGTCACGTCTTTGCTTTTCAACACCTTGTTGTTGGTGAGTGCCACTGAGTCGGTTCCAACCCACAATGACCCTGTACAGGGTTTCTGAAGAACAGCTGATGAGCTTGAACTGCCAACCTTGCAGTTCAAACTGACCTTGTGGTCTATCCCACAGCGTCACACTAGGCAGAGTACTTGACGGCACCTAACAACAACAACAACAACAACAACAACAAAGCAGTATTCTCTAGGAAACAATATCATTCTTTCATCCATCCGTCTTTCCTGTAGGAATTTTTTGAACCTTCGTACAGCTTATAATCAAACACGTTTAATCTGAAACCCAGTTGTCTGTGTGAATCTGTTTAATTTTAAGTCAGAGGCAATTGACTGACTCAGGTGATTGTCACTATCACGGTGGGTTATTATGACTCTGACCATGCAGTGGTAGCCAGACAAAGCAGCTTGTGCCACCAAGAACCTGTTTGTTTTAAGGACCTCTTGGGAGGCAATTTGAAACTTTGTGGTGTCCTGTAGCCCATCTTGTCCATCGATCTTGGTGACACTGTGTCAGTGTTGAAAAGGTACTTGTGACTCTCCCCACAGGCAGAGCAACACTTGCGTGGCCTGAAGGCCGTGCTGAAGCACTCCCATTGTTAGTTCTTGTTTTCTCCTGGCCAAGGTGAGGTATGCTGTTTGCAGCCTTTGTGAATATCGCATGATCTAGATCACACGTCATCATCTATCTCAGATAGCAGTCTGGGGACAAAGTCAACTCATGTACAAACTGGAGCAGTAGCTGTCTTAAGGGTAAAAAAAAGTTCTAAGAGCAATAGAGACTGATGTAGATAAAAGATGACTATTGGTTTTGTCTCTGAACATTGAAAATAAACACATTGGATTTGAGTATCGCTTAAATATTCGTTAGCATAAATTGAACTATCACATTCTCCTCTTTATTGTGAATGGAATAGAAGTTAATGAATGTCAGATATAAAAGAGGTTCCACAGTTAAGAAGATGTGGGCCTTTTTTCTCCCTCCTCCTCCCTGAATAGAATTGACAACCCTTGGTCTGAAAAGTCTTGATTGGAAACAAGAAGACAGTGTGAGAGATAAGTGGTAATCGCTTTTGATCTTTCAATCTTTGTCACTGACATTTAATTAGCTAATGTTTATTGAGCTCTCTATAGCCAGATTAATTCTAGATCCCATCCACTCCTGGGCTTAGGATGCTAATATATTCCTTAATGAAGCCTTTTAACAAATATTTATTGAGCATGCTAGAGTGAGGGTTATATTGGCTTTTGGGTGGAGAAATATTAAAAAGTATTAAAATTTGTGGTTGAATGAGAATGAAGCAAACAGGGGCTGATCAATATTTATTGCTCCCATTTAAATACATATTTTACACATACCATGTGAGTTATTATCCAAACTGGGATTCTTCTATCCAGTTTGATGGGATGCTGGGAAGACAGGTATATACCTAGACTGACCCAAGCAAACTAGGACAGTTATTGTTTTGTTTTGTCGAGTCAGTTCTGATTCATAAAGGCTCTGTATATGGCTTTCAAGGAGTGGCTGGTAGGTTTGAACTATCGACCTTGTGGTTAGCAGTCCAGTGTTTATCTTTACCTCAGATCTCCAAACTGGGACTAGGTCTTCCTAAGTAGTATAGTTTCTAGTCTGCATGCGTTTTGGAGTTAGTGTATTCCTTGGTCTGTAAAGATAGATTTTTGGTCAATATCTGCATATCTGCCTGCCATCTTAGCTATACAGCATAATAATGACACCAGCATTTGAATTTGGATTCTGAACTAGCTCTTCCCTCTTCTTCAATCCAGCATATTTCTAGGGTGTTTACTTGGAGAGTTGGTATAATTATTCTGGTAGACTACCAACCGTAACATGTAGTATACAGTCAAACCCAAGTGAATTTTCACATTGCTTTAATAATGGGGTGATAGTTTACTTTTATTGAAGTGAATTATCTAAAGAAAAAATATTGTTGAAAGGAAGTATTTAGTGTCCTCCCATAGTGACAGTAAGTAAGTAGCTTTATTTCTTCTAGTTAATACCGTTTCAAAGCAGCATTAAACTGTAACTCAATTGACATATGGTTATTCTTAGACTCAGGGTCGCCATGAGTCAGGACTGACTTGATGGCACTTAACAACAACAATACTTAGCCTCACAGTCAACTTGATGACTTTGTCTCAGTGTATTGGAAATAAATTTCCCCAGTCTATTGTGCATTGTTTTTGAGAAAATTATTTAAGATGCATTTACCACTATCAGGAAATTGTAGTCTTAAAAAAATTACTGGATGGACAAGACCTTATTTAGTAGGTGTGACCTATACTCATATGCATGCGAAAGCTGGACGGTGAATAAGGAAGACCGTAGAAGAATTGATGCCTTTGAGTTGTGGTGTTGGAGGAGAATATTGAAAGTGCCATGGACTGCCAAAAGAACTAGTAGATCTGTTTTGGAAGAAGTGCAGCCAGAGTGCTCCTTAGAGGCCAAGATGGCCAAACTTCGTCTCTCATACTTTGGATATATTGTCAGGAGGGACCAGTCGCTAGAGAAGGATATTATGTTTGGTAAGGTGGAGGGTCAGAGAAAAAAAGGAAGACCCCCAGCAAGATGGATTGGCCAAGTGGCAGCACCTATGGACTCAAGCGTGGCAACAATTGTGATGTTGGCCCAGGATCGGCCAGTGTTTCGTTCTGCTGTGCATAAGGTCGCTAAGGGTTGGTACTGACTCAGTGGCACCTAACAACAACAACAACAACAACAACAACAACAACAATAAAATTCCTTTATGTTAGAAAGAAAGGGGAAAAAAGGAAGCCAGCAAGCATTATGTGTCAAACCTTCAAAAATGACTTATTGGTTGAGTGACGGTCACAAAGGATTTTGGTCCTTTATTCGTTGGATAAGCTTGTTTGTGTTTTGACTTGCAGGAGGAAGAGCCTCTACATGCCTAATTACCGTTATTCATATTTTTAATAAATTAAAGTCAACTAGTTCTTTATTCTGTATAGTTTCTAGTATAGTGTGTTCTGCCTGCATCCTTTTAACATCATTATAGAGGAGAAAAACATTTGATGGTGAGAATGTAGCTGCTAAATTAGGGCCATTTTTGAGAACATTTTTTCCTAAAACACAGTCCCCTCTTACGTTTCTGCTTTTGACTGTTGTCTTAGGTCTCTTCTGGTGCTTTTCATTCTCCACATATTGGAAATTCGTTTTAAAAACACACCCACTACAGGGAAGCCACCAGAGAACTGAATGGTCACAATGAAAGGAAATGAGGGCAATGAGGTAAACAGCTATTTCTGGCTTTCGGCGCCAAATAGGGATGAACAGAAAGAGAGGAGTCCCAGAGTCTGGGAGAAAGAGGGAGGGAGGAAAGTCATCGTTTTTTTAACATTTTTTTTAAAAAAAAAGAAGGTTAAAAAGAGGTGTTTGGGCTGACCATCTCTAATGGCTCTCAGGGAGATTTTGTTGTTGTTCAGTGAGAAACAAGGAAAACTTAAGCATTTGATCGTGTAAGCATCTGGATGAGTAACGAATGCAGGCATCAGTGATGGCTTCATTGTTGTTGTTAAGTGCCGTTGAGTCAGTTCTGACTCATAGCGACCTTGTATAGAGTTTGTATAACTCCATAGTTAGTATTTATTTTAGGATGCTAATCCATTATGTGGAGTCCTGGTGTGGTGCTGTAGGTTAATGCATCAGACTACAAAGTCATTTGAACTACAAGGTCAGTGGTTCAAGCTCACCAGCTGCTCCTTGGAAATGCTATACAGGGTCGCTATGGGTCGGAATTGACTCAACAGCATTTAACAACAACAATCTATTATGTAGTTAGATGCTTGCTATAAATTGTAGCATTGTAGTTGTAAAAAATGCATTTATTCATTCAGTCATTTAATAAGCATTAACTGAGAACCTACTAAGTGTTCAAGTTGTCCTAGGTTTGGGGGATGAGACAGCCACCTACCGAATAAATCCCTAATAGGGCAGGTGGTGCTAAAGTCTAGCAAAGAAAGCTCAGTAGCAAGAATGGTGGGAAGGAGAAGAGGCAGGAGCTGATCATGAAGGCCTCTTTGATAAAGTAACATTTGAGCAGGGACCTGAGGAGGAGAAGGGATCATGCAGATATCTGGAAAAAGGGTTTTCTAGACAGTGGGACAAGCTATGCAAAGGCTTTGTGGTTGAACCTGTTGGCCAGTTCTAGGAACAACAGAGAAACCGGTGTGGCTGGATTCGAGAGAGCAGGGGAGAGGGACAGAAATGAAGTCAGAGAGATGGAGGAGGTGGAGACTTAGTTTGGTCTGTGGAGGGAGGGTTATGTGAGTGTTTGGGTTTCTCTTTGAATGAGATTAAGTGAGATAGGAGACCCTTGGATGAATTCTAAGCAGAATTGTGACATGATTTAACATAGTTTCAGAGGGTCACTTGGTCAGCAATGTGGAGAATAGACCATAGGGAGTAAGGGCAAGAGCAGGCAGACCAGGCCGGAGGTTAGAGTGATGTTGAGAACAGGGCAAGATGCTGGCTTGGACCGGATGCTAGCAGAGCAACAGATAGAAAGTGGTTGCATTCTGGAATTACTTATAAGACTGGCTGATAGGTTGGAAGTAGGGAGTGAAAGAAAGAGAGGAATTTTGGATACCTCCAATTTTATTCAGCAGCATGTCCTTTCCTGGCAAGGGGAAGAGCATAGAGGAGATTTAGGGGTAGGAGAGTGTCAAGAATTTGGACGTGTGCAGTTTGAGATGTCTCTTAGACATCTTATTAGGAAACATTTTCTATGCCCATTTTACACACTGAATAAACTGTAGTCTAGAGAGGTAAAGAAACTTGCCTGACAAGTTGTTGATCCAAGATTTGAATTCAGATCTTTTAAATACCTGATAGTATGTTTTGTCCACAAATGATCTTTTCTTTTTACATTAGGCTGAGTTGCATGGCAAGAAATTAATATATCTGTTTTGATTCTTACATATTGATGATTTCTCATTATGAGATAATTTTCAGCATTTTTAAACGTGGCTGTGTTTACGGTTGTCCCCAAATTTATCATTTATCAATATTAACTCAATTGTTATTGTTACATGCTGTCAAGTTGGTTCTGACCCATAGTGATCCCATGCAGGGTTTCTGAGGAGCAGCTGGTGAGCTTGAATCGCCAACCTTGCAGTTCAAATGGCTTTGCAGTCTGACGTATTAACCTACAGCGCCACACCAGGACTCCAGTAACTTAACTAGCAAAACCAAAAAATGCTACTGAAAGCCGAAGAAGTATGCTCTATGATTATGAGGTTCATCCAGTCATTCAGCATCCTCAATAGATGCTCCTCATGAGCCAGCCAGACATTGAGTAGGTTTGGGAATGTGGGGTACAAGTTCCTCTCTTTGCAGAACTCCAAGGAACAGAACACTTCTATTCTGGAGAAAAAGGAATATTGAGTTTTCCTCACTTCACCTAAAGTCATCCTCATTGCACGTTTAGAATGCTTTTTCTCAGAATGAATGATAGCCAGGAATCCATTGCTTCTAGGAGATGCAACTGCAAAATAGCCTGACGCTATAATTTCCCCCAAAGGCTAGGTTTCTCTTCTTATTCCTGGTCACTCATTACCCTCAGTTACAAAACAAAAACCTGGAAGTGAATTCCTTTTAAGATGAAGTCCAGAAGTCCCCACTGAAATGTCAGAATGGCAAGTGCCCCATGGAAGGCAGTGTATTCTAGCTGGAAGGGGGAGCCCAGGAGTTAGGAGACTGGGGTTCTCTCCCCAGCTCTGTAGTTGTGGACGCATTCCGATCCTGCGGATGCTTCATGCTGCTTTAAGAGTCACATCAAGGCGCTCTGCTGACACAGTGGGTCCGTTGCTTGGCTGCTAACCACAAGCTGTGACACTCTTCCATGAAGATTACATCCTTGGAAACCCTATGGAGCAGTTCCATTCTGTCCCATCTGGTGACTGTCACTTGGCATCAATTTTGTGGCAACAGGCTTTTGGGTATTGATAAATCTTTGCGTCCTTGATAGATACAGACCCTCGTGCCAGGTCCTCGTTTCCTGTTTTCATCTTTTCCTCAGATGATCTCAGAAGACTTTTCCACTTCCAGGTCAGATGGCCTGGTTTTACCTTGATTACATTCCTGTAGTGCTTCTCTCCTGGCTGGAGTCTCAGCTGACGGACGCAGCGATTGGCAGCGTCTTCGGGAATGTTACTTGGGCAGAGGGGCGGTAGGAGGGGTTGGCTGCATTGTGATTCCTGCCACTGAGTTTTCAGTAATTTATGACTTTTGCCTTTGTGAGATGAGACTGAATGCCCTCCTGGTTTACTAGGAGAGCTGATGCAATTTCCAAGCAGCCTGGGATGGGTTTGGTGTTCTTGGGACAACAAAAATAAGTGTGTTAGAGGAAAGAGAGCACTTGAGCAGTAATGGTCTCCTCGTTCCCCACCTCTGCACTTGAGAATATTTATCATCTTTATTAAGATCAGCACTGCACTGTGAACCACAAGGTCAGCAGTTCAAAAACCACCAGCTGCTCCTTGGAAACAGGGTCACGATGAGTCAGAACTGACTCGATGGCATTTAACACCAATAGCAACATCACATCCTGGTAGAGGAGCCCCCCAAAACTAACAGATGGCCTACTTTTACTTTGCTCCTACAAAATGCCATATGATGTTCATTACGTTTGTTGAATGAGTTTCTTTAGCAGCACTGACTGATAAGAATATCATATCCAAACTTGAAAAGAATTTAAGTGCCGATACGTGTATGGAGTAAGGAGGGCTAGGAAGATGTCAGTAACTTTTTATTTTACTTACTTTATTTTTCCATTTGTTCCATGCCTCCTACTTTTTGTTTCTGGTAAAATACAACTTTAAAGAATTGGCAGGGAGGAAAGGCAGATTTGGGAATGATTTCATTCAGAACAGCACTTCCCCACCCTCTCGTTCTTTGATTTTCCAGAAAACCATCAACAGTTAAACATTTTGTGACTTCCCTTGGATGAATTTAGTAGTTAAGGTGGTTCTCCATCAAGTACTTCAGTATTCAGCACCATGAAGCTTAAATTATACAAGCTTCTACTCAGTTAAGTAAAGGAAATAGTAACTGAAAAGGGCAAACAAATGGGCAGTACTTACACAGTTATTGATTGTCCTTGTGGCAAAACACACCGATTTCTCCTTTGACGTTATTCATTGCAGGAGAAAATATTCTGTATTAAATTGATGTCGGGATGCTCAATTAAATCTATAAAGTATGACTTTAATGCCTGTTAGGATAAAATCTTCTTGAAAAATAACTTTTGCTGTCCTATTGTTTATAACTGGATCATAAAAAAGGATGACATTTAGTGGGGCTATATTTCATTTATAGAATGCTAGAAGAAAGCAAGTTTTATAGGAAATTGTTGTCATGGTAATTTACTTTTCGGATTCAGTAGAATGCTTATTGAATATTGACAACACAAAACTGTGGCAGAGTAATGAACTCTCCCATCAACTTTGTTGAGAATATCTTCAACAATGTTTTTACTTTCCTAGCTAGCTGTCTCTCTTCACATTTATGTCCTAGTCTTTCGTTGGGTTTTGTGCTCTGCTCAAAGTTTACACGTTTGTGCACATGTTATAAAACAGAAAACCAACAACCAACAAATTGCTGCCATCAAGTGGAACCCACCTCAGAGAGAGTGTGTAGATTTATTTCTCTAAAGCAGTGTTGGTAATGAATGATTTAATTATGTTAACTAACATTTTATATCTATAACCAGACTGACAGATTCTTGGCGAGGTAATTTGCTACGTTTGACTCTGTTTCAGAGCACTTTTCATGGGACTGTTACCTCTGGATTAGTTGTTGTCGTTATGAAGAGCTGTCCAGTTGATTCCGATTCATAGAGACCCTGTCTCGGGTTTCTGAGGAGCGTCTGGTGGGTTTGAACCGCCTTGTGATTCAAACCAGCCTTGTGGTCCAGCGCTTATCCTACAGAGCTACACCAGGACCTTTGATTAGTAGGGACACCATGTTAGTCATCTCTGTATGCCCGGCACTTAGTACTTTCATGCGGTAAACATTTATCGAGTACCTGCTGATTCAGAAGCACCTGATGCAGCAGAAGCAGCTCTGGTGGAGCAAATGGTAAGCGTTGGGCTGCTAACGGAAGTTGATGGTTTGCACCCACCCAGCAGCTCTGTGGGAGAAAGTCCTGGGGATGTGCTGCTATAAAAAGCCCACCGGGTAGTCACACTCTGTCGCGTGGTGTGACTGTGAGTCAGATCCAACTCTTCATCATGAACAACAGAGACAGCAATGCACAAACTTGAATGAAAAAAAAAAAAAAAAAAAAAAAAAAAACCACAAAAAACCTCTCCAGTGGGAGCATACTAGGAACCTTGTAATTTTATGTAGGCAAGAGTTGTATCTATGCAAATATATAGCATGCCAGCTGGTGAAAAGCTCTGTGAAGAAAATGAAGCCAAAATGGGGGTGGGGGTGGGGAAGTGGGGGTACCAAGGAAGGTTTCACTGAGGAGATGACATTCCAACTGAGGAGGTTAGAAAGCAAGCCATGTAGGTGTCTGGGGGTTAATTTCTAGCTAGTAGATAATCCTGTGGTGTCCTAGGGTGGCTGTGGGTTAATGCGCTGGACTGCAAGGTTAGTTTGAACCGCAAGGTTGGTGGTTCCAACCCACCACCGGCTTCTCAGAAACTCTATACAGGGTTGCTGTGGATCAGAACCAACTTAACAGCACTTAACAACACCACCAACAAGATATCCTGTACCGTAGCATTCAGCATAGGGAACATGGTTGAGCCTCTAGTCAGGAGCGGGCCTAACATGTTTAAGGCACAGTGGGGCTGGTAGGAAGGAGGCGAGCTGGTGAGAGATCATGCATAGTATTCTCGGATTCAGCTTTTACTTTAGTGCCATGGGGGCCATTGAATGGTATTGAGTAGATTATGGTCATCTGAACTGAAGATACCTTTAAAGAAAACCTGAGAAACTGTAAGGTCTGGCTTTGCGGGTTGTCTGTTTGTAGAGTGTTTGGTTATCTTGGGTTTTGCAATGTGTGTGTGTGTGTGTGTGTGTGTGTACAGGGCCAGGGATGGGGTGGGAGTCATTGTTTTAATTTGTGAATAACTAAATGAGCAAAACTGAGCTTTGACTAACGTTGTAATTTATAGCTAGCAAACAAAGTAGACATCCTGTACCATAGATGACTTAGATTGTTAGAACAAGAAAGAAGCAAATGTGGCCAATGAATAGTGTGCAATTATTGCTTAATATTTGGCTTGGAGCGCTCAATCTCGTCCAGAAGCCTAAATACCAGAGGAAGGCAAGCCCCTTCCTTCTGTGGTTTCAGAAAGGAAAAGCTGTAAAACTAGATAGCCGCCTCTTCTGAAGGGTGTGTCTAAGCTGAGAAATCAAGATGTCTGACGATAAATCATTATATTTTCAGTTCACCCAGGAATTTTGGAAAGATACATTAATTAAATGATTAGGCAGTCTTGATTTCCAGCACATTATTTGAAATAGAGACAAGTCCCCTGGGACAGAGATTACACGCAGATATGCCTGCTGTCAAAATCTCAGCTGCCATCCTGCTTGGTCTTCTGTGCTGTGTACCAAGCTGTTGTAAGTTTTCTGAAAGCCGACAAAATGGAGGGAATAGACAAATTCATTGGACATGCAGACACTTGGAGCCCCGAGACAGGCACACACAGCAGATATGACTTCCGAAGGCCTGAGGCTCTATTAAAACATGCACAGATAACGTTTCCATTGTTGTTTCTAGCACAGCAGAGGCATAATTGCAGAATTGAACTGCACAATTCCAGTCTGGTCCGCGCTTGCATAGATTGCTTATTGTAAACTGGCCAAGCACAGGCAGTATCTAATTTTACCACTGTTTACTACTAAGTAGACTTGAAAAGAACTGAATATTGATAGAAATTCGTGATAGCTAAAAATGGAGTCATTTGAATTCTCCAATCTTAGTTCATGATTTACACTAAAATGAGAGTCTTTCTAATGCAAGAGTGTGCACGGAATGCCATGCAAAATGGCCTTCTTTTTGGCATTTGACCCGGTCATATGTCACCATGTCATGGTTTTTAATGTCAGCATTTAACAGACCCTTGTAAGTAATTAACTTCAGGTTATTAACATCAAGTGGAGTGGTTTGCACATGGGGCTGCTAGCTTCGAGGTCAGCAGTTGTTACCTTGCAGCCTCTCCATGAGAGAAAGATGAGACTGTTTGCTCCCACAAAGATGTAGTCTCGGAAACCCGGACTCTGCCACGTAGCATTGCTAAGTTGGAATCGACTCTGTAGTAAAAAGTACTTTTGTTTGTTTGTTTTGATTAATGCGTTTCCTATGTTTTGAGTCTATGAAGAAAGCAATTAGAGTTATAACCTGGGCCATTCTTATACTGACATCACCATCACCCTTCGCCCTTCCCTGGCTCTTCCTGTCAAATTAATGTTCCTACAGCTTGCTCCTGATTGCTGGCTCCTTTATGCAAAAGCCTTCCATGACCCCTCCTTTGTTTCCTGTGGACCCACCTTCAAATCCCTCTGAAATGGCATTCAAGGCCTTTGTGGACCTGGTCACTTTTTGATCTTTGAAACCTTTGCTTTGTTCACTGTTCAGTTTTCACAAACACGGTCCTGCTTCTGCTATGGCTCTGTTCCACCTGGAATGATCTCTTTCTTTGCCAGTTTCTGACAGAATGATGCCTAACTGTCAAAGCCTGTCTTGTGTGTTAGAAATCTTGTCTCTTTTGTTTTGAGAGAGACAAACCTCTATTTTTTGGTGGGGGAAGGGGATGGCAGGAGAGGTATCTTCTTTTGAGTGAAAATTGCCTTAGAAAGGCAGCATTTTATAGCTGTCATTTGTTGAGTCCTTACTACAAACCTGGTAGCAAGAGTCAGTGCTGAGTTAAGAGCACGGAGTCAGGAGCTACACTGTCTGGGTTCAAATCGCATTTCTGCCACTTGCAGCTGGGTGACCCTGGCCAAGAGCCCTCACCTCTTTCTTCATATGCAAATAGCAAGTATCTCACTTAGTAAGTTAATACAGAGAAGGAATCTACACAACAAACAAAGAATATTGGTCACTAGTAATTATGATTTTCGGAGTCCTGGTGTGGCGCTGCAGGATAATGCACTGGATCACAAGGTCGCTTTGAACGGCAAGGTTGGTAGTTCAAACTCACCAGCTGTTCCTTGGAAACCCTATACAGGGTCGCTATGAGTTGGAACCGACTCGACAACATTTAACAGCAACACTAATTATGATTTATAAACACTGTAATATTTCATTCTAACCTATGAGATTCATGTTGTTGCTGACAGTTGCTGCTGAGCGGATCCCAACTTGTGGCAGCCGCCTGTGTGCAGCCCCATGTGTGTGAGGAGAACTGAGCGCTGTAGGGTTTTCAAGGCTACGACCTTTGAGAAGCAGATTGCCAGGCTCATCTTCCAACGTACCTTTTGGTGGGTTTGAACCACTAACCTTCTGCTAGTAGTTGAATGCTTAACTGTTGGCACTACCCAGTGACTCCTATGAGGTTTATATTACCCCTGGAGGGTAAGCACTGGACTACTAACCACAAAGTCAGAGGTTCAAACCCACCAGTCTTTCCTCAAAACCCTATACAGGGTTGCTGTGAGTCAGAACTGACTTGACAACTTATAACAACAACAACAAACAATAAAGAAGAGGAAAATAAGACTCAGGAAGGTTAAGCAACTAGCCCAGGGTCACACAGCTGTAACTGGTAGAGGCGGCACTCTGACCCTGGTCTGTTTGGCTGCATTACCTGCCCATGGTAAACATTTTAGCATGGTGCTGCTTTGCACCTGGTGGTGGTGGTGATGTGCCATCAAGTCGGTTCTGACTCATGGCCATCCTGTGTTGGGTTTCCAAGGCAGTAAATCTTTAAGGGAACAAGAAGCCTCATCTTTCTCCAAAGGAGCGGCTGGTAGGTTTGAACTGCTGACCTTGTGATTAGCAGCCCATCATGTGACCACTGTGTTACTAGGGCTCCTTTGCCTTTTACCTTGTTGTTAGGTGCCATCGAGTTGGTACTGACCCATAGCGACCTTATGCACAGCAGAACGAAACACTGCCCGGTCCTGGGCCAACCTCACAATTGTTGCCACACTTGATTCCATCGATGCTGCCACTTGGCCAATCCATCTCGCTAGGGGTCTTCCTCTTTTTCTCTGACCCTCCACCTTACCAAGTGTGATATCCTTCTCCAGTGACTGGTCCCTCCTGACAATATGTCCGAAGTATGAGAGACGAAGTTTAACCATCTTGGCCTCCAAGGAACACTCTGACAGCACTTCTTTCAACACAGATCTGTTGGTTATTTTGGCAGTCCATGGCACTTTCAATATTGTCCTCCAACACCATACTTAATAATGATTTCTTGGGTTGAAATTATGAGGTTGAGTATATGAACAGAGCATGAAGTTTAGAGTCAGACAAACGTGAATTTGGATTTGGCCTTTGCCCCTTTCCAGCCGTGTACATCTCAGTACATGCTCAAATATCCCTAGCCTCAAATTTGCATCCTTTGTCAAAGGACCTTTTGCAGAATGAAAGGAGAAAATGTGATAGCAGGTGTCGACTGCCTGATGTTTGGACAGTGCTTGAGAAATATCAGTTCTTTCCCTTACCCCCCTGAGTATCATCGGCTTTTCAGTCAGTATCTTTGTGTTAATCAGGTTGAAATACTGTGAGAGAGAGGCATTCTGATGAGAGGCCGTACTGGTCATTGGTGTTCTAGTACATTTCTGAAACATGGAACAGCCTTAGCCTTGAGGGTATGATTGCAGCGTTTGAACATATTCCTTCCTCATTTTGCCTTGCTTGCTACGTTCCTTGCAATTCTCTGAATATTGATCAAAGATTTGGTTGAGTAAACCAGTCTTCTTCAAAATACGATGTCATGAAAAGGTCCTATCACTGAATTAGCTTAATCGACTGTTTTTCTTTTGATTTAACTTGCCATCAGCCAGTATATGTGATCCTCACTACATCCCTAATAGGAATGTTTGTATCTGTGGAAGCTTTCTTTGGCTTGGTGGAGGGATTCTGTAGGAGAACACATTTTAAAGATACATGATAGGTCTCAGCAGGAATTCAAATAGCATAAGGAATATGGGGAACCAAAGACTTGTAGGAAAAATGATATAGAGAATTTACAGTCAGGACAATCCAGATTGGTTAATTAGCGCTTAAATAATACTTGCCTATAATGGTAGGCTGCTTTTCCCCACCTGATCTCATGGGACAAATCCATCCATACGGACCTTATTATGAAAAGTGCCTTTTCATAATAAGGCCATGAAGTATTGTGGTTAAAATACACAGCGTTCTGAAAATTCATAACATCAAGTCAGTGATAATTTGATGCCAGTCTCGATTTCAGTTTTATTTAAGAGGAAATGGAAGGACAGCAGTGGAAAAGTGTGGATTATTTCGGTTCCCTCTTGCTTTGAGTCCACCCATTTTGTTACAGTTATACAGTCTTAGCTCCATCTTCAAATTTCACCAAGTGTCTTCTGATTTAGCCTGTCACGTGATAACCTTTGGTGAACCAATGGAGTCAGAGTCTCCCTTCTTCCGATGTGCTTGTGAGTACATAGGTTAAACAATGGGAAAAACTCGTGCCTGGATCTTAGAGTATTTGTCCTGATTGGATTAATTATATTGAAATGCCAGGAATGGAAGACTAAAATGCAATCTGTTGAACTAATAAGCCCTGCAGTAACAATTTTTTTCCTAGGTGCTCCTAATTCACCATGGTCTTTACTTCACAAAGGAAACATTGGACCTACTTTCCCAGATGTCTACTCTCACTTTGTGTGTCCCTTCTGCTGCTGTGTTGTTGGTGTTGGTTTCTGTTGAGTCATTTTGGACTCTTGGCAATCTCAAGTGTGTCAGAGTAGGACTGAGCTCCCTAGGATGTGCAAAGTTGTGAACTTTCAAAAGCAGGACAGCAGGGCTGTCTTCGAGGCAATTCGGGGTAGGTTTGAACGCCAACCTTTTGGCTGGTAGTTGAATGCTTAACCATTTGCATGCCCCAAGGACGCCTTCTACTATGAAAACTCCCTTTTCATAGCCGAAGGAGTAAGAGGGGCGACAGGAGGAAGCCGAGCACTCCAGGGAATCTTTGAATTGTGACCATCATCCTTTCTCTATTTCTCACCTATTCTTGGTGTGTTTTTAGAAGCAGCATTAGCAAGGGACTCCTAATCTGGTTGCCTATTCATTCAGCTAAAATTGATGATAAACATATATATTCAAGAGTGTAATGAACAATATACCAAAGAATCAAAGAAACTAAAATGTTTTAAAGAGGAATGTCCTGAATCAAATAAGTTGGCCCTTGGTCAGCTACACTTCTCAAGGCTGAAAGCATCAGGTGAATTGAGGATAAAAGATTCATTTTAATAACTCTAAAGAGCCACGCCTACCATGCGTAGTTCAGATGTAGTAATGTGATTCAAGGGGTCCTGGTGTGGCGCTGCGGGTTAATGCATGAGACTGTAAAGTCGGTTTGAACTGCAAGGTTGGCAGTTCAAGCTCACCATTTGCTCCTTGGAAACCTTGTTCAGGGTCACTAATGGGTCGGAACCGACTTGAAGGCATTTAACAACAACAACAGACTGGTACAAAGCACTTTGAATTGTATGAAAGGATGAATTGAGGGATCTGACCAGCGAGAACACATGTTCTATTTTCTCTTCTGCTTTTGGTATAATTTACATGTTGTACAAAATGGCATGGTTGTTTATCACCTGCTTCTTTCTAAAAAAGGTCTTCAAAGCAGACTCAACATTTCTACACAGGTATAATTGATAAAATGGGAGGTTGCCAAGTAAGGGTCCTTCTTCATATAAAATTAAATGACATTTATCCAGATACCTGCAAGCCTAGATTGATATCTTTAAATAAAAACGACATAATTGCAAATGTGTATCAAGTTCTCCCAGGGCCTGATTGTCAGAGGGTACAAATGAGGGCAGATTTGCAGGAGTCTCCTGATTTTGCTGGCTCAGTGGTCCTCACCCGAAAAACTGGAAGACCTCATCAGTTTTCTTCTTCTATGTCTCTCCCCAGTTTTTCTGGGAGAGACAAGACATACACTTACCATATTCTCATAAGCTCCTTATGACTGTCCACTGCCCACCAGTGTCAGTAAAACCTGTGAAAGCTGGAGTATGTGTAAGACAAGGAAAATGGAAAGATTCCCACTTAAACTAGCAGTAGAAAAAACAGATAGCAGCATGCCTCCTGTGGAAGACATAAAACCTGTGAGACCTGGAAAATGCAGTCCTGAGTCTTGGCTCATACAGGTTTCACTGTACTTTAAAATAAATGTTTAAACGTGCCATCGAGTCAGTTCCAACTCATAATGACCCAAGAGTTTCCAAGGCTGTAAATCTTTATGGGAGAAGAAGAGTCTCATATTTCTTCCGAGGAGTATCTGGTAGATTCGAACCGCTGACCATGTGGTTAGCCGCTCAGCTTATAATGCATTACGCTTCCATTTATAGAATGAAGCATCGTTCATCCTGCTAACTGGAAGTTTGGAGGTTTGCGTTAATCCAGACATACCTCAGAAGAAAGGCCTGGTGATCTCCTTCTGAAAAGTCAGACATTGAATACCCTGAGGAGCACTTCTACTCTCATGCACATAGGACTCGCCTATTGCCAGGCCCTGGGTCAAGTGCTTTACTGCATTTCCTCATTTATGATGCATGAGTTCTCACAACCACTATTGGGGCAGACAATGAGCATTTCCATTTTTCAGATGGAGAAACAGAGGCACTAAGATTAAATACTTACTAAGTGGCACTTCTCAGAATCACTCATTTGTCAATTCAATGGATAATTTTTGAGAACTGTGTTGTTCCCGGTTCTATTCTAGTGTTGGGTTGTTGCAACGAACAGGACACTCAGCGACCACTCTTCACAGGGGTGTGTAATGTGTTGGGGGAGGAGAGAGTACGTGGAAGCAGTCAAAGAAACAAGCATACAAAAAAGATAATTTCAAGTAGTGATAAGGATCATGGAGCAAGTAAACCAGAGTTATGCAAACGAGGCTAACCGGTGTGAATGGGCAACTTTGGTGGCGTCTGAGAACCTTTCTTGAGAAGGACTCTTTAGAGCCGAGATCTGAATGAGAAGGAGCCAGCCATGTGAAGATCTTGCGCACCAGTGTTGCAGTGAGAAGGGACCGCAAGTAGAAAGACCTGAAGGCAGAAAGGACTCTGGGATGTTTCAGGAAGAGAAAGAATGTGAGTGTGGCTGCTTCACAGATATCAATGTGGAGAGATCCATCAGAGCCCAGACCAGGATGGGCCACGTGCCATGGTAACAGACTTGGAGTTCCTTTTATAAGTAATGAAAGCCCACTAGTGGGTTCTCAGCAGAGGGCACGATAGGATCGACTCAGAGTTTAAAACTTCACTTTTGCTGCTTTATGGTGTCGGTTATAGGAAACCAGAACATTTTCTCGGTGATGTAAGGGAGAGATGGGAGAAGGGCAGAGCAGTGGCGAGAGGACAAATGGATAGGTAAGTTGCCTAATTTGGAGGCGGGACTGATTAGATTTGCTGGTAGAGTGGATGCAGATTAGGAGGGCAAGAGAGGAAACAAGGGTGCCGTCCAGATGTGGGCTGAGCATCTGGGCAGGATGGTGTTTCATTCTCAGTAGGGAACTAGGAAGACAGGGAGCAGGCCTTCGAGCAGGGTAACACCCAGGGCTCTGTCTGGACACGTTCATTTGCGATGCCTCTGAGGAATCTAAGAGGAGGGGTCAGACAGGCAGTTGGATATATGAGGGGCTAAGGTGGGAGCTCTCCATTTGGAGTTTGTCAGCATAAAGCTCTGCGACATTGTTTATGGAGAGAGTCGAAGGAGAAGACTTGAACAATTGCTATTCGGAGGGAGTCCACAGCCTAGTCTGTTACTAGTCCACAGTGAGCCATGACAAGAAATGAAAAGTAAACATGCGAAAGTTCTATAGCAAATGTGCCATCAGTGGGTTAGTATTTTGTATGCCACTTTAGCTCATTCATGTTTATTTTCCAATCGCATTGATCTGTAGTGAATTGAAAATGAGAAAGTTCTGAAGTTGAGAGGTTGAGCAGACAAAGAGGTAGTAGAAACAGAACTTGGGGTGGGGGGAATGGCATTGAAGTAGAAGGAAAACAGATTAGAACCCTCAGAAGCACTGGTGTGTCACCATACTTCTGGTGGATGTCCGTATAACCAGGCACATGACATAATATATAGGTCTGCCATCCCATCACGGAGCTTCTCTGGGTGTTTCCCAGGAGACCAAGCTGTGGTGTCTGAAGGAACTGCATTCCAATTGGTCCATAGCAGAAGTGAGAAGCCAACTTCTTGTCTCACTTGTTGTCCTGGTCCCCAGAAGTGTCTGATTTATGTTCACTGTTTTATGTAAGGCTTTCCGGAAAGCAACTCCATCAGTTCTTTCTTCTTTTGCATCTGCCCCTCTTCTTATGCAAGTCAGACCTTACCCTTGTGGAAGAGCTAAGAACCAAGGCCATCCTGTCCTCCCCATTCCCAGCAGCACCCTCTCCCTGCATATTCACACACAAATAAGGTTCTGAGATCGGGGACAAGAGCCAGAAGCAGCTGACATCCTCACTCAGCCAGGCCTGCTCCTTAACACAGACTTTCAGGTTTTTGTTTTTTAACATGTATTGTTGACCAACAAACACAGTAACATCCCTGAATAGCATTAAAAGATGACAGGTTTGATGTTTGGAGGCTTAAGGAGCCCTGGTGTGGCGCTGTAGGATAAGCCTAGGACTGCTAACCTCAAGGTTGGTGGTCCAAACTCACCAGCAGGCTCCTTGGAAACCTTATACAAGGTCCCTGTGAGTCAAAACCGTCTCCATGGTACTTAACAAACAAGAACTCCCTCATGCATTGGGGAAAGAAAAAATAAAGACAAAGAACTAAGATCGTACTTATTACTACTTTGGGCTGATTTACAAATGAGTTTAAAAGCAAATTATTTCACAGAAAAATCCAAGATGGTTTTATTTAATTTATGCAAGAAATCTGGCAGCGTACTTCACTTTGGCAGTTTGAACTTCAAAAAGTGCAAGTGGTTCTACAATTGACCTTTAGTTGTACTGAATGCTGAAACACATCTGACACCTTTAATAGCTACACGGGCCACTTACTCTGAGAGTGTTTTCATTACCTCAGGACATGTTGTCTCTAAGACTGGCAATATCTAGTTCTGTTGCCCCAAAAATCAGCACCCATGGAATATGAACTCTTAGATCTTCATTTTTAGGCAAAATTACTTTGAAGCTGTTTTTTCAAGGTGTTTTAATTCTGGTATAACTACATTAGTTGTACAATTTATACTGTTGCAGATACTTTTTTAAAATAGCAGTGATACAGAAAGTGATCCAAAAAAGAAGGAAAAACCCCAAAAGCCATGGTCATCAAGTCAATACTAACATGTGGCAGCCTGGTGTCATTTCTGAGGCTGTAAACTTTATGGGAGCAGAAAGCCTCCTCTTCTTCCTGCAGAATGACTGGTGGGTTTGAACTGCCAACCTTGTGGTTAGCAGTCCATCAATTATTCTACAGTGCCACCAGGGTTCCCTAGTAGTAGTAATAAAACCCCCAAACCAAACCACTGCCACCAAGTCAATTCCAACTCACACTTTGACCCTGTATAGGGTTTCCCAGGCTATAAATCTATGTTGTTGTTGTTGTCAGGTGCCATCGAGTCGGAACCGACTCATAGCGACCCCATGCACAGCAGAACGAAACAATGCTCGATCCTGGGCCAACCTCACCACTGCTGCCACCCCCGAGTCCATCAATGATGCCACCTGGCCGATCCATCTCGTTGGGGGTCTTCCTCTTTTTCTCTGACCCTCCACCCTACCCAGCATGACATCCTTCTCCAACGATTGTTTCCTCTGGACTACATGTCCAAAGTAGGAGAGACGAAGCTTAGCCATCCTGGCCTCCAAGGAGCACTCTGGCTGCACTTCTTCCAAAACATATCTATTGGTTCTTTTGGCAGTCCATGGCACCCTCAGTATTCTCCTCCAACACCACAACTCAAAGGCATCAATTCTTCTACGATCTTCCTTATTCACTGTCCAGCTTTCGCATCCATATGAGGCTATTGAAAACACAATGGCCTGGGTCAGGCGCACCCTAGTCCTCAAGCTGACATCTCTGCTCTTCAACACTTTAAAAAGTTCCTGTGCAGCAGATTTGCCCAGTGCAATACGTCGTCTGATCTCTTGACTGCTACTTCCGCGAGTGCTGATAGTTGATCCAAGAAGAATGAAGTCCTTGACAACTTCAATCTTTTCTCCATTGATAAGAATGTTGTTTATTGGTCCAGGAGCAGAAAGCCTCCTCTTTCTGCCATCTCCCACAGAGCGGAGGGTGAATTCAAACTACTGACCTTCCCGTCCAACACACAACTCACGACACCACTAGGGTTCCCGTAGTAATGATAGTAATTATGAAAGTATGTTTACTTCATTGTTTTCATTATTGTTGCTAGGGACCTTCGAGCTGTTTCCCACTCAGAGCTACCCCCTGCACATCAGAATGAAACACTGCGCCATCCTCACGTTGTTGTTACCTTGGAGCCCACTGCTGCTGCCACTGAATCAATCCCTATTATTGGGGGACACAGTGCTTCGTCTTTTTTGCTGACACTTCACTTTACCAAGCATGATGTCCTTCTCCAAGACTGGTCCTTCCTCATAACGTGTGTGAAGTTGGGAGATTAAGTCTTGTCATCCTGACTTCTAAGGAGCATTCTTGCTGTACTTCTTCCAACACAGATTTGTTTGTTCTTCTGGAAGTCTGTGCTACTTTTAATGTTCTTCTCCAACACCATAATTCAAATGCATTGATTCTTCAACGGTCTACCTTATTCACTACCTTATTCACTGTCCAACTTTCACATGCATATGACATGATTGAAAATAACGTGGGTCAGGCGCACCTAAGTCCTCAAACTGACAGCTTTGCTCTTTCGTACTTTAAAGAGGTCTTGTGCAGCAGATTTGCTGATTGCAATATGTATGTCATTTGATCTCTTTGCTGCTTCCATGAATGTTGATTGTGGATTCAAGCAAAATGAAGTCTTTGACAACTTCAGTCTTTACTCCAGTTATCATGATACTATATATTGGTCTACTTGTAAGAAACTTTGTTTTCTTGACATTGAGGTGCAATCTCAGAAAACATTTTAAATTCTCTTCACTTCCAGGAATCCAGGTTGTATCATCTGCATATCAAAGGTTGTTAATGAACCTTCCTGTAATCCTGATGCCGTGTTCTTCTTCATACAATCCAGTGTTATGGATTATTTGCTTGACTCAACAGCACCTATCAACAACAGACGGAATAAGTGTGGTGAAAGGATACAGCCCTGTTACACACCTTTCCTGACTTTAAGCCATTCAGTGTCCCCTTGTTCTGTTCTAACTGCCTCTTGGTCTATGTACAGGTTCCTCATGAGCACAGTTAAGTGGTCTGGAATACTCATTCTGCGCAATGTTGTCATTAGCTGCCATCAAGTTGGTTCTCAACACAAGGCAACCCTATGTGGTTAGAGCAGAGTAGAACTGCTCTAAGGGGTTTTCTTGGCTAATCTTTATAGAAGCAGATCTCCAGGTCATTTCTTCTGTGGATCTGCTGGATGGTTCAAACTGACAACCTCCGGTTAGCAGTCAATCGCAGAACTGCTTGTGCTACCCGCACTCCTGTACTGCTTCACAGTGATAGTTGTTAAGTGCTGTTGAGTCGGTTCCTCCTCATAGTAACTCTGTATAGGGTTTCTGAGGAGCAGCTGGTGGGTTTGAACTGCTGACCTTGTGGTTAGCAATCCAGTGCTTATCCTACATATCCACACCAGGACCTCATTAAAACGCTTTTTATTATTAATAGTGATAGGACTAATAGTCATACTATTGCTAACAATGCTAAAAGGCAAGCATTTATTTGTACATATGTGCCAAGCAATGTTTGAATGTTTTCACCCAGATTAACTGATTTAATCCTCATAACAGCCTTTGAGGTTGTTGTTGTTAGGTGCCATCGAGTCAGTGCCGACTCATAACGACCTTATGCACAGCAGAATGAAACACAGCCCGATTCTGGGGCAACCTCACTATTGTTGCCACTCTTGAGCCCATTGATGCTGCCACTTGGCCAATCCATCTCTCTGGGGGGGGGTCTTCCTTTTTTTCTCTGACCCTCTATCTTACCAAACATGAGATTCTTCTCCATTGACAGTCCCTCCTAACAATATGTCTGAAGGACGAGAGACGAAGTTTGGCCATCTTGGCCTCCAAGGAGCACTCTGGCTGCACTTCTTCCAATACAAATGGCTGTAAGCACACATTGACAGAGAACCTCCAGAGGTTCAAGCCAGATTCAGAAGAGGCCGTGGAACAAGGGATTTAATTGCTGATGTTTGATGGATCTTGGCTGAAAGCAAAGAATATCAGAAAGATGTTTACCTGTGCTTTATTGACTATGCAAAGGCTTTTGATTGTGTGGATCATGGCAAGCTATGGACAATATTGCTAAGTATGAGTATTCCAGAACATTTAATTCTGCTCATGAGGAATCTGTACAAGAGGCAGTTGTTCAAACAGAAC
>NW_006408521.1:44090156-44134564 GCF_000296735.1 Chrysochloris asiatica | reverse complement strand
AAATCTGCTGCACAAGACCTTTTTAAAGTGTTGAAGAGCAAAGATGTCAGCTTGAGGACTAATGTGCACCTGACCCAAGCCATGGTATTTTCAATAACCTGATATGCATGTGAAAGCTGGACAGTGAATAAGGAATTGATGCTTTTGAGTTAACGGTGTTGGAGGAGAATATGGAAAGTGCCATGGGCTGCCCATAGAACCAACAGATCTGTGTTGGAAGAAGTGCCCTTGAGGTAGATGTTTTACCCCATTTGATAGAAGAGAAAACTGACGCATAGAGAAGATAAATAATTGGCTCAAAGTTACTAAATTCGTAAGAGATTTTTTTCATATTCAACATTATCGTGGTTAAGTGCCATTGAGTCTATTCTGACTCATAGTGACCCTGTTCAAGGCTTCCAAGGAGCCTCTGATGAGCTTGAACCACTGACCTTGCAGTTCAAAGGACTTTGCAGTCTGACACATTAGTCCACAGAGCCACACATGCTGGTCTGAGTAGTTTACTTGTGGTATCAGATGACATGAAGAGTACGAATGATAGTGTTTTGAGTTTTGCTTTGCTTACAATGATTGGAAATAAATTCAAATGATATAGTAATGTGGGGGGAGGGTTTGCAAAGATCAATGGTGTGTCCTCTCATTTATTTATGTCTTTTGGTTTGGGCGTGGAGGCCCCTAGTGCCCTTTGACAGTCGCTGTGAGTTGGAATAGACCAATGGCAGTAGTTTGAGTTTGGGAGTCATTAGAGATACTTTCCTTCAATATTGAGTCAATTCATAGTGACTCATGTGACAAAGTAGGATTTTTGTGGCGTCCTGGTGTGGTGCTGTACGATAAGTGCTGGACTGTAAGGGTCAGTTGGAACTGCACGTGTGGCAGTTTAACTCTGCCAGCTGCTCCTTGGAAATCCTATAAGTCAGAAGCAACATGGTGGCACCTAACAACAACAATCTTTGTGGAAGCAGATGACAAGCAAGGTCTTTTCTCCTGCAGAGCTGCTGAGTGAGCTCAGACTGCCAATTGAGCAGTCAAAGGCTTAGCTGTTGTGCTAATAGGGCTCCTTAGTAAGGCCACCAATGACCTGCATGTTGATGAATTACCATCACCTATAAAGTCCTGGTGTGGCGCTATAGGATAAGCACTGTATTGCAAGGTTGTTTTGAACCACGGGTTTGGTGGTTTGAACTCACCAGCCACTCCTCAGAAACCCTATACAGGGTCATTATGAATCATAATAGTTTATTTGTTGATGGACATTTAGGTTGTTTTCACCTTTTGATATTGTGAGTATTGATGCAGTGAATACCCACTTCGCCATTAAATGCCATAAAGTCAGTCCCAACTCACAGTGACCCTGTCTAGAGTTTCAGAGAACGGCTGGTGGATTTGAACCACCGACGTTGCTGTTCATATTGACCTTGCAGTCTAGTGTATTATTCTGCAGCGCCATACCATGTATCTATTTGTGTTCCTGGTTTGGATATACAGCTGGTGGGGGAATTGTTGGGTCATAGGTAGTTCTGTGCACAATTTTACAATCCCACCAGCCGTCAGGAAGAAATCCAATTTCTCCATCTCCTTGCCAACACTTGTTGTTTTCTGTTTGTGTGTGTTTTGTTTTGTTTTTTTAAATGACAGACATCCTAGTGGAGGTAAAGTGATACTACAGGATTCTTTTTATGGTTATATAGTATTCCAACGCTGGTAGCGTAGTGGTTACGAATCGGGCTGCGAACCGCAAGGTCAGCAGTTCGAAACTACCAGCTGCTCCGCGGGAGAAAGATGAGGCGTTCTGCTCCCGTAAAGATTAACAGCCTCGGAAACCCTGTGGAGGGTCGCTATGAGTCGGAACCGACTCCACGGCACACAACAACAACAACAGATTAATCATAAGTTAAAGGCATATTGCTAACTTGTCTTCTTAAAAGGAGATATCATTTTGAATTTTTTAAAACTGTTTTATTGTGAATTATGTGATAGTTTACATGGGAGAACATTAGCTTTACATTCATCCTATCATATATCATCACATTGCCATGGCTACAATCCCCTCCATGCATCATCAACCAACCAAAGGGTATACCCCACAAGCCTGCTACCTAGTCGTCAGCACACAGCCCCTCTCCCTCTCTGGGTCTAGAGTCCCCAGCCACTCCATCTCTCCATGCCTCCATCTCTGGCGTCACTGTTTCTCTGGGTCATTTTGAATTTTTATAATGGCATTTTAATTTAAAGCAGCCTGTCAGTTATTTGTGAGGAGAAAATAATTTTATGTTTGAATTTACATGATATTGGTTAGTAAAGAATCTAATCATTTTTCATAGATTTCATTTTGCCAACTGCTTGCTTTTCTGTTTTTGAGGGGAATGGTAATCCTCCTTTTTTTCCCCTACAGATATGAACTAATTTTTAGATACGTTTTTTGCATATTGAGTTTCAGGTTTTGGCTTGTCTTTTGATTTTGGATCTACTGTACCTCTTTCATTACTTTCAAGGATTCTTATTAAGAATAAGCCTTTTGCGGTGTTGTCTAGTAAAATTCTTTAGGGTGATTTCTAAGTCGTATACCAGTACTGTGGTGTCCTTGTGTGGTGCTGTAGGATAAGCACTGGACTGCTAACTGCAAGGTTGGTGGTTCAAACCCACCAGCCACTCCTCGGAAACCATATACAAGATCTGTATGAGTTGCAACGTCAATGCACTTAACAATAAAACCAATGCCACCACTGTTAAGTGGTTTCCAAGGTGGTTAAGACAATATCGACCCTGATTTACAGTACCTGTTGTTGTTGTTAAGTGCCATCGAGTTGGTTCCAACCCATAGTGACCCTGTAGAGGGTTTCCGAGAAGCGGCTGGTGAGCTTGAACTGCCGATCTGTGACCCAAACCAACTTTGCAGTCTAGCGCCACAGCTTTTTCATATTTCAGAGGCCAGCTTTCATGTGGGTTTTGTCCACGTCACTTCCCATTTCTAATCAGTATCATATTAAATTTCTGGCAAATCTAAATGTTGGACTGCTGTCACTTCCCTCCTTACCCTTCATTTTCCATTTTAACGAGTCCCCTAGGAGGATGTGTGGGAGGTAGGATTTAATAATGCCCAGATTTCCTCCTGAGTAGCATAGAAAAACTTCTAAGGAAAGTGGTGGGAATCCCCTAGGACTACTGATTTCTACATAGTCCCAAACAAAGTAACAGAAAATCTCCCCAGGGAAAAGGGTTAAACTTCTGCTAAAATGGGTAACTGACCATATATGCTGTGTTCCCACTTTGCTTATATGAACCATAAGCCACAAATATGAACAGCATAAAATATCTATTCTTAAAATTAATTCATACTAATAACTCACAAAATAAATATTATTAAGTTTTTGAAGCATATGCTAACAGATGCCACACTTAGTTAAGAATCATATAAACAGCATATTAAACCATCTACTATATTATATGAAACTCCATTTACAGCCTAGAAAACCACTATTAAATCATTTCGGTGACAATTCTTTCCCTGTGACTTAAAATTTCACATTGTATGTTCAATTTAAGACTTAAAACTTGGTGCTAACGGGTTCATTGTTATTTCAGAAGTGGCAATCCATCCAATAATTTCACATCTAGTATATGTACTGCTTCTTTATTCCTTTTATTTTTACCAATGGAAATTTGTCCCCACAAAAAGGAGCTTAGTGGAGTCTCCTTTAGCCTTGTTAGGGTGTATACGTTTTATTCTCTAGTGTCAAAGCAAAGACCTAGCATTTCCTGAATGCCAGCTGAGTTGGCATTTGACCATCTGGATTAAAGTGGGAAATTGTACATCTAATGGATTCATGCTTTTGATGGCAAAAATAATCTTAATTTGCCCATTTGTTACACAGATTCTTTTGTTTCGCGATTCTGTGATTTAAAAACACAAGAAATTATTTTTAAAATAGTAAGTGTGTGATACTAAAAAAATATTGAGTAAGATTAAATAAAAAGAAAAGAATGCCGTGTGCCAATAGAGCTACAGCCCATAAGAAAAGATTTTTATATGATAATTCTGTTCCACCCAAGTTCACAGTGGCTTTTCTTTATTAATTAACGTGAGACTCCTCACTGACTTGACACTTTATTGTACAGTCCTGGTGCGCTGTAGGGTAAGCACTGGACTGCTAATCCCAGAGCTGGCGGTTCAAACCTATCAGCCACTGCAGGCTATCTGTTCCCATAAAGACCTATCACCTTCGAAGCCCTACACGGGGCCACTATGAAGCAGAATCAACTTGATGGCAGTGGGTGTGGCTTTGGTTGTGGCACTATAGGTAGGTGCTGAACCAAAAGGTCATTTGAATCTCAAGGTTGGTGGTTCAAACTGACCATCCACTCCTTGAAAACCCTAGACAGGTTGCCTGTGAGTTGGAATGACTCGATGGCACTTAACAACAACAACTCCCTTTTCCCATGCCTGCTGTTTAATTATGGTTATTATTTACACACTTATCTATTGATTCATCTATTATCTGCCTATTTGTTGTTGTTGTTGTTATGTGCTGTTGAGCCCATTCTGACTCTTAGCAGCCTTGTATAGGGTTTCCAAAGAGCAGCTGGTGAGCTTGAACCACCAACCTTATGGTTAGCAGTCCAATGCTGATCTTACAGCGCCATATTTACTTACTATTAATTTTCACTTTAAAAAGTCTGTTTTTACCCTGTTAACTCTAGATATTCATCAGGGTGCAAGCTGAAAGATGAGGGGCCCTCACTGTTTCTTCTCTGGCCTTTCCAGGCCCTTAGCCCCATCAGCTTTCTTGTTACTTTCACAAGATCAAACTTGGACATTTACATCCTGAGGTTTGTATAGTTAAATTGACCAAACTTCATCTCAGTTTATTCTGAACATGGGAAACTAGAGACAAAAATGCAATTCTCCATGATCAAGTTACTTTTATCTTTTCAGAGAATGTCCAAGGCATCAAGACCAAATCCAATTGTCTTATGTTCTATAATGACTCAAAAACACACCTCTTAATTTGTTTCTGTTCCAACTGTGACTGTCTTATACTTTCTCTGAGTATCCTGGAGAGCTTAGGATCCTTTCTTTTTTGTGATGAGAAGAAATATTACTTCTCCACATTACCAAGATCTTTTATCTCATAATTGTTGGATCACTTGAAGGGACTCAGTTCCTTGACTTTGTCTTGAATAGACTTTGTCCCTGCTCATCCTGACCCCTCTATAAAGACAGCAGGTCTATCTTCGTTTTCTCAGTCACCCAGCATTCGCTTTCTTCCTTACTCCAGTTCAGTTTCTAGCTCTCCCAGTTCCAACTCGTTAGGCATGAAGTGCTTGTGGGTTTATTGCTGTTTTCAGTTTGGAGGGGTTCTTAGTTTTTTCAGTTACTAAAGAATAGGACAGTCAATTCACATATCATGGAATTCACTATATAAAGTGTTTATTGGTGTGGTTTTTAGTATATTAACAAGGTTATGCAAAATTATTTTTAAATACAAAATTGTAACATCCACAAAAGTGGACAAAATAGTAGAGCAAATATTCAAATACCCATTCCCAAGACTGAGCAACTATATTGGAGCCTTTTTGACTAGAAGGGGTCTGAAGTTGAGCTAATGTTAGTGAAACCCTAGGTTTAGAGAAATGCATGACCTTTGGAAATGACCTTTGGAAACGATTTTACTGTTTGGCTCTGCAATGGTTCATATCTACTGTGACTGTAACCATATAGCTCTCTGTATTGCTGCATAACAAAGTCACAACTTTCTTTACTGTGTGGCCTCAAACGCGCTCCATTTTCAGTCACTTTAGTGCATAATCTTGAGATGTGAGAGAAAAAAATTTTGAGAAAGAATGTTGGTGTTATTTTCCATCTGTTGGTCATACAAAGTTAGCATGTTCCTTCAGTTTGGGAAAAGGTTCCAGAAGCTTTGAGCACGGACATTTTCAAACTGTTTGCAGTGTTAGGAACTGGGGCCTGGGAGTAGCCAGGTTCAGAATTGGAGGGATTTGGAGTGAAAACCGCCATTTGTTGAAATCAGCAAGTCAGGAACCTCAAAGGTTAAGCTAGAGTCCAGCAGGCAGTTGATTCTCCCAATCCCTAATCAGGGCCTACCTGGCTTCTGTCCCCCATTTCATTGCATGTTGATGTGAACTACCACAGCCCCACAAATATGTGGGCTCATAGCCTGGACATGAGTGTGGGACATGCCAGTGTGGTTTCATCTAGAGCTACTAGAATGTTCAGCAGCATGTCATTTGGAACTTTTTCAGATAGGCATAGTCTAAACCCTCATTGCACTGTCTTGACTTTTAAAGAAAGAACATGCTGTAAGGAGTCCTTGTGTGGCTCTGTAGGATAAGCACTGGGCTGCTAATCACAAGGCTGGCAGTTCAAACTCACCAGCTGCTCCTCAGAAACCCTATATAGGCTGGTTAGGAGTCGGAACCAACTCAGACACTTAACAACAGCAACAAGGCTGTAAGGTAAAATTTCTGTCTACATGTCGTTCACTTAGGTTTTGTAAGCCCAGTGCTGTCCCTGGATTCTTGTTTAGATAGCTGTCACTGAATGTAACATTTGTTATTTTTTTTTCAGCACATAGATCATCATTATTATTTTTTTTTTAGTAATGACTATGAGGAGCCCTGGTGTGATGCTGTGGGTTAATGTGCCAGACTACAAAGCTGTTTGAACTATAAGGTCAGCGGTTCAAGCTCACCAGCTGCTCCTTGGAAACCCTATACAGGGTAGCTATGGGTTGAAATCGAGTCGATGGCATACAACAACAACAACAACAACAACAATGACTACGTATAACCATTGTTTTTAGTACTTGTTCAGCAGGGACTCAAATGGTATCTTAAGGGTCTTGCTTTTTAATATATAACCAAGTCAGCCAACTCAGTCATTTAGTTTTTTGTCTCTGTTTAGTTTGGTATGATAATAAGACCCTGAATAGCAGTAAGGACTAAATCACTATGTTGTTGTTGTGTGCCGTGGAGTCGGTTCCGACTCATAGCAACCCTGTACTGGGTTTCCGAGGCTGTAAATCTTTACGGGAGCAGAAAGCCTCATCTTTCTCCCGCAGAACAGCTGGTAGTTTTGAACTGCTGACCTTGCGATTTGCACCATTCTTTTTTATGAGGTCTTTGCTTAACACGAGCAGTATCTGTGTTTGTCTCATATCCTAGGTCCAGTGTATTTTTTTTTTTTAAGTTTTTATTGTGAATTGAGTTATAATTTACATGGGAAAACATCAAGTTTCATACTCATCATATTTCATTTCATTGCAATGATTACAATCCCCTCCATGCATCATCATTCAATAGTATTTGTTTCTATTCCCTCTGGTTTTTGGGGATTTTTTTTTTTTTTTGGACGTACACAAAAACACTCAGGAATATATAATCAATTAAACAACCAAAGGGCACATTCTGCAAGTCTGCCTCCTGGCTGCCAGCACACAGCCTTTCTCTTTCCATGAGTCTAGAGACTTCAGCTGCTCCCTCTCTCCATGTCCTCATCTCTGCCTCCATCTCTGGTGTTGCTGCTTCTCTGGATAGGGTACCAGATTCTACTCGTGCTCTTCTCCCTTGATGGTCCAAGGGTCCTCTGTTCCTGGAATGTAAAAATACTCCCCCCTTTATGTTACAGAACTTCTACCTTTATGGTTGTGTGCAATTAGCCATGATAGCAATTACTCACTATTGAATCATAAGAATCTTATCCATCTCCTTTCACTAGACCCATCCAGACAAGATGAAAACTATTCAGTGGGCAATCTGCCTTCCCATGAATCCTCTGAAACTAAACTCCCACTTAAAAAACTTGTAAGCCAGTCACTTTGTGCCTTTATTTGTTGTTGTTAAGTGCTGTCGAGTCGATTCCGACCCATAGCGACCCTGTATAGGGTTCCCAGGGAGCAGCTAGTGAGCTTGAACCGCCAACCTTGCAGTTCAAATGGCATTGCAGTCTGATGCATTAACCCACAGCACCACACCAGGACTCCCATTTTAGGTAACCAATGTCTAAGTTGCCCATCCCTATCAACCCTGTTTACAGAGGGTATAGAATTGATCCTTGATGTGAAGACTTCTTCCCTCTCGCTTGGTATTTTGAGCTACTGCACCCTTAAGTGTGGCGCTGTGGGTTAATGCGTCAGACTGCAAAGCCATTTGAACCGCCGTTCAAGCTCACCAGCTGCTTCTTGGAAACCCTATACAGGGTCGCTATGGTTCAGAACCGACTCGACAGCACTTAACAAGAACAGCAACAACATCCATAAGTATAGGTCAAATTCATCAAATCGTAGCAATTTACACTTGTTTCCTGTATCAATTTTTTTTTTTTATTTTCCTCTAGTCGAGGGTCCAGTATATTCTTCACAGATGACAGATGGTATAATCATGGACTTCCAAACCAGTGTCTTCTGGGTTCTGGGAAGGTGCTTTCAGATCATGGAGATAGTTCTTGAAAAACAACCTCCCCCACTCACCCCGCCCTTCAAATCCCTTTTGTGTGTGCAGGCTCTAGATCTCTGTGGGTACCTTCTTAGAAAGCATTCTCTCTCTAGCAAGTCTAGATGCCACTCTGCCCCCCACAAATGCTGAGACAGAGCTGTCCCCTAGCCCTTTGTTGTAAGGTGTGTGTGCTAAGGGGCGATGAGAGTGGCACAGGTCACAGTCCCTCACCTTGCCACTGTTGTGACTAGAAGAGTTGTCATTCCAGGTTGTCCTAATTGTTTGACTATTGGAATCCCATTCCAGCTTAGCAAATACAACTTTGACTTGACCACAACACCAATTTCATGAAAACATTTTTCGTTCTGAGACCAACACATCTATTTATGTAATTCAGTAAATCATGGGATTGCCAATTGGCCCCCAAACCCCTGGGATATATCAAAAATGGAAAATTCTTTGTCTCCGTCTAAAAGGCATGGTATTGTACAGGCCACGACATAATCTCGGATGCCTGAGGGAATCAGTACTAGTTGGATTGAGAGCCCTCTGTAGCGCAGCAGACTTGAGCCTCTACCAGCACTGCGGGTTCATTCTTAGCTGGACTGTAAGGTTGGTGAAGATGTGGGTATATCAGAATTCTCATACCTGGTTTGGGGTGGGGAGAGGGATAAAATGCTGAGCCACTTTAGAAAATAATTTGGCAGTGCCTCAAAAAGTTAAAAAACAAAACGAGTTGCTATATAATCCAACAATTCCACTTCTACTTATATACCCACCAGAAGCAAAAACATGTCCGCACAAAAGCAATTCCATTTTCTGAGAGTTTTACAGTTTTCCTTTACTTATGAGATTGTAATCCATTGGGATTTATTTGCATGTATCTTGTAAAGTCAGCATCTAGTTGGTTTTTTCCCCTTACTAAATCGATTTTAGGAACTCTGGTAGCGTAGTGGTTACGAATCGGGCTGCGAACCTCAGGGTCAGCAGTTCGAAACTACCAGCTGTTCTGCGGGAGAAAGATGAGGCTTTCTGCTCCCATAAAGATTTACAGCCTCAGAAACCCTGTACAAGGTCGCTATGACTCCACGGCACATAACAACAACAACAACAACAAATCGATTTTAGGAGCACTGGTAGCGTAGTGGTTATAAATTGGGCTGCTAACCTTACGGTCAGCAGTTCGAAACTACTAGCCATTCTGGGGGCAAAAGATGAGGCTTTCTGCTCCCATAAAGATTTACAGCCTCGGAAACCCTGTATGGGGTCACTATGATTCGGAACTGACTCCACAGTACTTAACAACAACAACAGCAAATCAATTTTATTGGCATTCGATTGATGGGGGCTGCCTTACTTAACAATGGAAATAGTCTCAATTTGTGGACCACAGAGAGAAATCTATTCTTTATGTGCTTCAGTTCTTATTTTATATTTTTTAATATTGTATCAAAACACAAACAGAAACCTCTGAATTAACACTTAAAAGTTGATCTTGTCTCAAATGTGGAGGTATTCATTCTTGGTGAAAGCTTTAAAAAATGATTTAGATGTGTTTATCTTAGCAGGATAGCAGAGTCACTTTAGAAAGGAGAGGAATTGTTTATACTCAGGTGCACGCCAGCACCCCATGGGGAGCTAAAGATTTTGATGTGCTAATTTGAGAGTCTATCAAATTTTTTTTAGCACCTTTATTGCTATTATGTATATGATTTCACATTTGCCATTGTTTTATTCAAAGAAAACAGAATTAAATTGCTATGCTCACAAAGACTTTTTACCCACTGGCAAAATGAAGCATTTTTGTGAAAACTGCAAAAATCGTCTTCCCCCACATACTCTTTTTTTTTTTGGTAAAAACTACAAAATCTCTCACCCTACTCCTTAAAATTGTTTACAAATTATGTACACCTGCATTTTGTTTGTCGCCTTTCCTGTTATCTGACATTTCACAATGATACCAGTAGTAAACAACCTGCCTCTTACTTTGTGCATTAACAATCTACATCTGGCAGTAACTGAGGCCAAGGTGTGATCGTTAAGGTTGTATGTTCGCTTGGACTGTCCAGTCTGAAGGAGGGGTCAAGGAGGGGCTGTGAGGCAGGAAGATAGCAAATGAGGTCATTTGGGTTTTCTCCCGGGGGGGGGCGGTAGAAGTTCATCCTCGGGGTGCTCCTTCATTGCACCCACACTCCATATCAGCCTTGGTTCTCTCCGTAAATATCCTGCTCATTTCTCTTACTAGGACTCTAGGACTCCTGGTATGGTGCTGTAGGATCAGCACTAGACTGTGAACCACCTGGTTGGCAGTTCAAATCCACCAGTCCTCAGAAACCCTATAGAGGGTCACTATGAGTCAGAACCGACTCAACGGCACTTAACAACAACAACAGTCTCTTACCAAAGAAGCCCAAGTGTTGCAGTAGTTAAACACTCAGCTGCTAACTGAAAAGTTAGTGGTTCAAACCCACTCAGTGTTCCAAAGGAGAAAGACCTGGCGATCTGGGGCAGTTCTACTCTGTCACATGGCACCTAACAAACACAACAGCAAAGGGAAGCATATTAAATTATTACACATAGCTAGCTGCATCAGGGGTAAACTAAGTTTCTTTTTTCTTCTCCCCCTTTACCTCCATCCACATAAAATAATTCAAAGCTGAAGAAGAAAGGGGGGAGGAGAAAGGTCCCTCAACAAGCATCAGCCTTTCCCTACAAAACTAGCATTTAAAAACGTGTAAAGGGGGCTTCAGAAAGTTCATGGAAAAATTCCATTATCTTTTCATTCCATTTTTCTACGAACTTTTTGAAGTCTCCTCATATTGTTAAAACTTCTAGTTTTAGATTGATTAATATCACTCAGTTAAAAAAGAGCAGCAACAAAAAACTGTCTATGACCTAACAAAAATTCTACCACAAGGAATTGACCCTAAGGATTGACCAGCAAAAACACGCCAAAGATAAATGTATGAGGAGGTCCCCCTGCAGTAATGACTTGTCAAAGCAAAAACAAAACCAGAAACAAACCCTAGAAATGCATATGTTTTCATGAATAGGAAGTAATGGAGCTGGTTTTAAAAACTGGAAATTATCTCAACAATTGTTGTTGTTAAGTACCGTGGAGTCGGTTCCAACTCATAGTGACCCTGTACAGGGTTTCCGAGGCTGCAAATCTTTACGGGAGCAGAAAGCCTCATCTTTCTCCTGCGGAACAGCTGGTAGTTTCTAACTGCTGACCTTGAGGTTAGCAGCCCGATTCATAAGAATCTCACAGAGCTCTATGGACTACCCTAAGATTGTTAAATTTTAAAAAAGTACCATCTGTAGAGCATGATCTCCCTCTATAAATAAAGTGCATTTTTGTCTAGAATAGAAAGAAAATCTCTTTGGGGCCTTACAGTGGGAGTTAGGAAAGGAAGAAGTCTCTGCAAATACTACTGAGGTATAAACTCAGCCACTGTTCTTGTTTTTATATGTCCACAGGTATTACTTGGATGGATGGTGTGATTTGAGTTCATTTTCTTGTTTATGCTTTACTATATTTAAAAGAAACAAAAACAGTTGTTGTTGTTAAGTGCTGTTGAGTCAGTTCCAACTCATAGTGACCCTGTATAGAGTTTCCAAGGAGCAGCTGGTGTTTCTGAATTGTGAGCCTTGTAGTTCAAACCAACCTTGCAGTCCACGGCTTATTCTACAGCGCCACACCAGGACTCCTTTTAAAAACTAGTCAATGCTATAGTCTTCCATTTTTGTAAGTCTCTTTTGATATCATAGAGTAGTGTTTTGTAGTTTTCTTTGTATAGATCTTTTGTTTCTCTGGTTAGACTTATTCCTAAGTATTTCATCTTTTGGGTGGCTATTGTAACTGGTGTTGTTTTTCTTAATTCCTTTGCAGAAGTGCCTTTATCAGTGTAGAGGAATCCAGCTGATTTTTGTATATTGATCTTGTACCCTTCCACTTTTCTGAATCTTTCCGTGGGTGCCAGTAATTGCTTAGTTTTTTTTTTATAACTTCTTCTTTCTGACAACCTGGTCTCCCTGTCATTGTCTCCCCATCCCCAGCATCCAGAGCTACCCACTGTTCACAGCCCCCTGAGGTTCTGGTTCTCTCTCAAAGCCTTCTATCCCTCGGAACATCTGTCCTTTGGCTATTGCTCTTCCTTGCCAGAAACATAGGAAGGACTGAATGAGCAAATACACAGTGTGTGTTTATTCATGTAAGGAACCCTGGTGGCATTGTGGACTGAGCATTCAGCTGCTAACCACAGTGTTGGTGGTTCAAAACCACTAGCCACTTGGAAGGAGAGGGATGAGGCTGTCTGCTTCCGTAAAGATTAACAGTCTCGTGGGCCCTAAGGAGCGATTCTCCTCTGCCACGAGGGTTCCTATGAGTCGGAATCGACTCTTTGGCAGTGGGTTTATTTATTTTAATTTTGTTTTTTATTCATTCATTTGTTCCACGTTGTGCTACTGTGTGGCTGTGCCCTGTGCTAGGTGCTGGAGGGATCCTAGCTCAGGGAGAAATCTGTGGTCCACTGGTTCAACAGCATGCAGCATGTCATCACAGTGCAGCGCACCGACTATCTGGAGGTACACACACAGTGGGCTTGGGCTGCAGAGGAGGGAGCTGGGTTTTCAAAGTGAGAGTGGGAGTTTGCCTCACAGAAAAGGGGGACCACATCGGGGATGCTTCTACTCCACATGGCAGCCAGCGACAGGCAGCTAGCTGCCATTTCTCTGACCCGGCATCTGCCCAGACCAGGACAAAGCAAGCTTCCTCTAACAGAATCACCAGGAGATTGCTGTAAGCAGAGTGAATGGGGGCAAAGAAATGCCAACAGCATAATTCTTCTTCCTCTCCCTTCTCTTGAAGTATGTGAGTGTTTACGTTTGAGATGGAAACAATGAGTTAATGAAGCCTTTGTCTTTATTTCGAACGTAAGGCTAAGAAATTTATCTAGACATTTATATCTATGGACTTTTGTTTTTGTTGTTAAGTGCCACTATAGTGATTCTGTATAGGGCTTCCAAGGAGCAGCTGGGGAGTTTGAACCACCAGCCTTGTGGTTCAAACTGATCTTGTGATCTATCCAGTGGATTGTCCTAAAGCCTCACCAGGAATGCGGTGGTGTTGGGGGTGTGACTGAAAATGTGACTGGACAGTGAGCTCTTACTATGAGCCTTGAGCCTTGTCTTCTTAGGGAGTGTAGTTAGCTTGAGGCCTTGCCTGCCCATGCACCAGGAACATCCCTTCTTATGAATGTTCTATTTGCATAAAGCCGGGAGATGTAATCTGGACCCCTCCATAGCTGTGAATGCTCCTGGGGCTCTGCTGGCCAGGCTGAGCCCAGTAACTGTCATCATCGAAGACCTGTTAAAACACTTTGTCATTCCTGAGACTAAGATTTACGTGTACTCCTTCCATTCCGTGGAGACGAAGCTCATCTGTTGCTGATGGAGAAAGTTGGCTCAGAAGGGATCAAACCAGTAATATGCTTGGGGCAAAAACACAGGCAACATCACCAAGCCAGGTCTCAGAAAGTGACAGCCTACTCACTTACAGTGTGGCAGGCCCCTGCTCAGTTTTAACTGTGCCCAATTTCCATTCCATTCCCAATTCAGAGCAGGCTTTGATGGAGTAATCAGTGACTCGTGGTACAAGCCAGACTCAGGATCCTTGAGGGAGGAAAGCAGTGTTTGATTTTAAGTCCCTAATAGGAGTGGTTACGAATTGGGCTGTGAGCCGCAAGATCAGCAGTTCGAAACCACCAGCTAGCTGTTCTGCAGGAAAAATGCTATCTGCTCCCATAAAGATTTATAGCCTCAGAAACCCCTGTACAGGGTCGCTATGAGTCGGAACCGACTCGATGACACATAACAACAACAACAATAGGAGTGAGTAAGCTTTTCTTTATATACCCATGGTTGTCCTGGTTTGGTTTATTCACATGGTTGAAGCTGTAAAGATTGAAGCTAAGTGGAGGCTGTTATCTGACAATGAAAGGAAGGACTACATTGTATGGTTCACGTTGTGAGGAAAGCCAATGTGGTTTTCTGATTTTATTTTCAGATCGAAGCTTTCATATTTGCTGTTTGTGGTTTGAATGCATTTTCCATTGTCTTGCTAGCTCCACAGGAATCCTAGGTAAAAAGGGTCAACAAGAACATTTCATGATGTGTAAGTTTATGATTCAAAGGCAGCTAGAAGACCTTCTTTCCTGAAGGTACTCTCTCTGCACAGTCCCATCAGCCAGGATGGCCTCGAGTCTTTTAGAAGCCCTGTGAAAAGATGTTACTTAGGAAAGGTTAATTGGCCATTTTGTGCTCATAGATACTTCCTCATAGCTTAGTTCATAGAATCAGTTATTGACAATCATTCTGAAGGAGTGGAAAAAGAGCCTGGTGTGTTTTGACTCACAGTTGAAGATTCTACAAGTAATTATAAGAAGGCGGGATTGTTCGCAGATGCCATTAGAATGCTACAGAAAGGAGCCGTCAACCAAACAACCAACACCGTGTCCCTGGGATTGTCCAGTGAAGGATGGGAGCCTGCCAAACACAGATCTTAACCTCTCTCGTTCCCAAGGCCAACCCTGGAACCTACAACCTTGACCCAAGGATGAATACTTGAATGGCATTGTGTCCCTGACACCAGCCATGAGAAAGGCCAACCATCTCCCACAGATATTCTTAGCATGGGGGAGGTCCATGGTCCGGAGAGGCTCTGATAGGTTCCTCTTCACCACTCTGAAGATGTGCGGGGCAGTGGAAGGGCGGGATCTGGCATCAAGCCCAGGCTTCACTGTTGCCACCTAACCAGTTAAATGACCTTAAACAGGGTCTGTTAGCTCTTAGAGAACAGACATCCAACTAGCGTAGTGGTTATGAGTCAGGTTGCTTACCTCAAGGTCAGCAGTTTGAAACTTCCAGCCGTTCTGCAGGAGAAAGATGAGGCTTTCTGCTCCTGTACACACTTACAGCCTCGGAAACCTTATGCAGGGTCGCTGTGAGTCAGAACCGATTCCACGGCACACAACCACCACCACCTCTCTCATAGAGGTCACGCGTGTAGTCTGCCCAACACAGTATTTTGGGCACAGTAGTTCACCTGGGCGAAACCTAGATATTTAATTTTTAGACTCTGTGACACGGTCACCAATATAAATGATCAATTCGGTCATGTAAAGCAGTGAAGTCAATAATCTTTCTCATACTTCTCTTTCTTTTTTATAATTCCTTTATCTTTCCTACTTTGCATTATCTCCAAGGTGATTCTTACTAGGCTTGACCCGTGATGGGTACTCATCATTACATGGTAACACACATAAGTGAACAAACATGAGTAGAGCTTCTCCTGACCATGGCCCCTTGTCCTGGCCAGCCCTGTTTTATTGTGGCCACCCTGCATGGAGCAAGTCTGCTGTTGGTGCTGTATGTGCCCACTTCGTGTCTGTGTTTTCCGTGTTGATAATTCTCTTACCATCTCAAACTTTCTCTGAATGCGACTGCACACTTACTAGATGACTGTGTAGTATAAACATAACTTTTGTATGAGACCCCCCCGCACCCGAGTGTATAGATTCACGTTATTGTGATATTCCCTTTATTGGGTTCGTGTGGTGCCACTATTGACACTTCTTTTGTTTCCCTTCAGAAGTTTTCCCTGCATGTGTGTACATATGTATCTTGTGTTTTATACAAATAGAGCAACCTATAGTACTCTTCTGTACATTTCTGTTTGTTGTATTGTTTAACTTAATATGACATCATTATTGAACAACACAAAGCAATTACTTGAAAGATTTGGGACAAAGATGGGAGGAGAACTGGTCATTCAATGAGAAGAGTCAGGTTAAGAATCTGGGTCTTGAACATCTTTAAAACTGCAAGGGATTTAATTATATTCCTTTAGCTTCTAGTCTGATTCCCCCTGGAAGGCCTTCTGGGTTAATTATGGGTCCCAGGAACACTTGGCAGACAGAGCCGCTGTACTGTTAGTCCACAGAGGTAATTAATCATCCACCCCGAATCAAGAGCAACACTTGGTTCTGCGCCCTCATTACCCACAGTTTTTGTAGAAGAAGCATTTTCTTGCAAAATGGAAGCACATGTGATTCTTTTCAGACTATGCAGCAGGTAAGGATAGATCTGTATTGGACTTCCCATCATGAAAGATGTGTGTGTGTGTGTGTGTGTGTGTGTGTGCAGTAAGTCACTTAACTCTTTGAGGTCATCTCTGGATAATTAGAAAGTTTCATTTGAAGGGACGCTATGCGTATACGCATTTCCCCCCCTCTTTCTAGATTCCCTGACTTTTAAAATATCTTAAAAATTCTTGAGTTTGAAAAGATGTTATCTAGTTTGCTGATTCTCAACTCGTGGCAATTTCTCCCCAGGGAATATGTCTGGAGATGTCTTTAGTTGTCACAGCTTGGCTTGTGGAGGTGTTACTGACCCCAAGAATGTTAAAGGTCAGGGACAGTGCTGAAAATTTTACAATACGTAGGGCAGGCTTCCACCCCCACCCTCAGTCCACATCCACAGAGAACTATCCAGCCTCAGTGTCAAAGGAACCCCTCCTTTTCAGTCCTCTCCCTAGGTGATATCAGTTTTGTTGTTTTTGTATTTGGGCGGTAGAAGGAAATGACTGCTAACTAATTTGTTATAATGTTGAAACATTTCCTAGAACCTCAAACATCCCTTCTAGCTCTAAGTTTCTCAGAAGGACTTCTTATCAGTCCATGGAGGTGTGAAACAGAGAAGTCCACTGACTAGTGCTGATGATAAGAATGACTCCATGGTGAACCCTCCACGCAGCAACGATCTTACTTGCTGTGTTGTCTCCAGCCCCAGGATGTAGATTACAATGAATGAAGAAATGAATGAATGAGTGAGTGAGATACTGTGATGCTTTGACAGCATCTAGATGGGCTTGGCGCCATGGTCTGAGCTGACATTTGGCACCATGAGTGCTGCACTTTATGGTAAATAAGACTTCCATAACTGCTCCGTGTTCTTATCGCCTCTTCCATTAATGGACTGCACCATTTCTCCTGTGTTTTCCTGCTGCTCTTGATGAACAGTTCCAAGCAGTACAAGCAATTATAGACGACATTAATACATAATTGGCATCTGCAGAATGTGTAACGAACTCAGTATGCATCAACAGTAGTCAGCATCCTATTCTTGGGATTATAAAGGACTCGGTTTTTGTTTTTGTTTTCTCTTTTTGGATTCCCAAATCGTTGATACCGTTGAGCTGGTATCGCCTAACTTGAAAAGCTGACTTCACCTGTACGAGTTAGGCTGCAAGTTCCAGAGGAGGTACATCAGTGGGCAGAAAAGTGATCACCTTTAAGAAAACATCCCTCATTAATTAATGGAGGAAGGAGGTTAGACAGAAGAAATCAAAGGGAAAGATTTATGTTGATACTGCCCTTTTCTTTTTGGAGCTCTGAGGAGTTTTTGCTTTGTTTCCTTCTCCCCTCTCCCTCTCACTTGACGCTGTAAGAAAAGCCCTGGAGTGCTAACAGCAAGGTTGGCAGTTTAAACCCACGAGCCATTCCTTGGAAACCTTATCCAGGCTCACTGTGAGTCAGAACTGACTTGACGGCAGTTACCAACAATGACGTAGTGAAAATATAGTGTGCCAATCCAGTGCAGCAAACCGATACACTTCAGGAGGGAACAGTCCCTGAGGAAAGACAGCATGCTTGGTAAAGTAGTGGCAGTTATTGGTAGGTACTGTGGAGTCAGTTCCGACTCATAGGTGACCTGTCCACAACAGCGCGAAACACTGCCCAGTCCTGCACCATCCTCACCATGCTTTCTCTTGAGCCTGTTGCGGTTGCCACAGTGCAGTCTATCTTGTTGGGATCTCCCTCTTTTCCCCGGATCCTCCACTGTAGCAAACATGGCGTCTTTCTCCAGGAACTGGTAACATATTCAATGTGTGAGAGACGAAGTCTCACACCCTGGCTTCTAAGGAGCACTCCCCTGTGAAGTAGTAGTAATTGTTGTTGTCAAGTGCTGTTGAGTTGACCCTGGACAGGGTTTCCGAGGAGCGACTGGTGAATTTGAAGCACTGACCTTGCACCACACCAGGAAAGTAGACGGTCAGTAAAAAGAAAACAAACAAACAAACAAAACACAAGAGGAAGACCTTCCAAGAGAAGGATCGACACAGTGGCAGCAAAAATGGGCTTTAGTGAGGATGAGTCAGGAGCAGGCAGTGTTTTGTTCTGTTGTACATGGGGGTCTCTCTGAGTCAGAACTTGATGGTACCTAACAACAGTCTGTAAAAAATCACTAGTGCTGCACATCGCTACCTACATTAGATGGTTACTGTGGATAGAGAGTGGCCGTCAGAGCTGGAGAGACAATGGTAACATTGGCCAAAAGAGACAGAAGGAGCCGATCTTCCTACATGGAAGAACATGGCAGCGGAGGATAGAAGAATCTGGGCTTTCCCTACTTCTCATGGGATAGGTACTGCCTCGTTTGGAGTGTTCCAGCAGGTTCTCTGAGACATGTAACAGGGACCCTCGGGATTGTGGGAAACGGACTTCTAATAGGGCCAGAGAGATTCTCTGCCTCATCCTCACACTACCTTTTTTTATTTTTTTAACTTTTTATTGTGAATTGACTGAAGGTTTACAGAGAAGATCATTAGTTTTACAGTCAACAAATCTCACGCTTTGTTTCATCTCAGTGATTACAATCCCCTCCCTGCAACAACAGTTATCCCACGTCCTCCCCGTGGGTCCTATTTCCATTCCACCCTTTCCTTCCTTCTCAGTTTTGTCCTTAGGTGAACTGTTGCTCTTTTGATCTTGAATGGTTGACCATTCCATGGTGAGCAGACCTTCCTAGTGTTGTGGTCCTGCCATATATCTATTTACTGCTTGGCTGAAATTTGGACCACGAGGGTGAGTTCCATTCCAGACCTGAAGTGTCATCGAGGTCCGTAGTCTTGGGTTCCTCCAGTCTCTTTCTGATCAGTAAGCCTGGTCTGTTTTTATAATTTTGAGTTTTGTTCCACATTTTCTCTCCTCTGTCTGGGACCGCTGAATGTGATCCCTTTCAGAGCAGTGGGTGGTGGTAGCTGGACATCATCTAGTTCTGGTCTCAGAATCATGGTGACTGATGTTCACTTGCTCCACTGGACTGTTGGACTAGCTGATTCCAAGCACCAAGTGTCTTCAATTGTCGTCACTTTTCTTTCTTCCACGCATGGCGAGACCAGCGGTCGCACCTTAGATGACTGCTCATGAGCTTTAAAGACCCTACCTGCTACCCACTCAGACAGGATGTAGAACATTGTCTTTATGGACTGTGTTTGGCCAGTTGACCATAGTGGCCCCTGAGGCTATAGTCCTGAACCTCCAGGTCTAGGAACTCATTGCCTTAAGATGTTTGATAGTATGTAAGACGTTTCCATCATTTTACCTCTGTATGTTCCACGACATTCATAGGTATGTCTGCAGCAATGGTAAATACCCCTGTACAAATATCCTCTGTCAAAATCTTCTATGTTTGTGGATAGACTCCCACTCTCCCTCCCACACCTTCTAAGCCATGTAACTGTCCACATATCTACCTACAGAACACAGTTGTTCCAGGGGTGTGTGTATAACCGTATTTACCTCTGTCCCCTCTAAGCCTTGCATTCCTCCCTGTGTCTTTACCTGTCTTCATCATTCTTCTGCCATCCTCCCTCTTCTTGTCTACTGCCCTCCCCATCACCCCAGCTGATATGTGTCTTCCCTTTAGCCAGTGAATCACTCTCCTTCCCTCCCACCCCTGGCAACCATCAAAGAATATTTCTTTGAGCATGAAAACTTTTCCCGGAGTTATTATAACCATGGTTTCATGTACTGTTTGTCCTTCTCACATTATCTTTTTGTGGTAACCTTTGATTGTTTGGGTTGGTCGATAGAGAAGTGGGAACAAGTGGAATTTCTGTGATTTGGTGCCATAACAAAGTTCTGTTGCTCTGTTTAACTTAATATGGCAAGTCTCTGGATGGCACAAATGGTTAAGGCCTTGGTACTAACCACAAGGTTGGTGGTTCAAATACACCCCGTGGTGCCTTGGAAAAAGTTCTGGTGAGATATTTTTGTGAAATCACAGCCATTGAGAACTCTATGGAGTAGAGTTCTACTTACACTCATGGGCTTGTTTCAAGTTAGAATTGACTCATTGCAATTAGGTTTGGTTTTATGTGACACCAAATCTGTTTACACATATCATACACATATATGTTGTCGTTAAGTGCCATTGAGTTGGTTCCACCTCATAGCAACAGTGTATTAGGGTTTCCAAGGAGCAGCTGGGTTTGAACTGCTGACCTTGTGGTTTGCAGTCCAGTGCTGATCCTACACACACACACACACACACATACTCACAAAGGGGCTTTAAAAAGTTCATGGAAAAATTCAATTATCTTTTAATTCCATTTTTTCACAAACTTTTTGAAGTTCCCTTGTACGTACAATTTTAAGCTTAAATAGCTCAACAACTCTTAGAGTAGTAAATATGTTTCTCAAGAAAAGGAAACTCCACAGGGGAGGCTGAGGTCGGGAAGAACTTGCTTGGCGTCCTTGAACCCTGCTGACTCATCCCCACAGCAACTTGTCTTGGTTGGAGGTCTGCTTGTTGTGTGAGTGGGCACACGGCACACGGCTTGACTTGCCTGACTTGACTTAGTGAGGCTAATTCAGCAACATTGGCCTGGTTGGCTTCTCAGGGAGGAAGCATTGTTAGGAAATAACGTGTCTCTTAAATAATGGAATTTGTTTTTATGTTTGTTTTTCTCGATTACTAGAAGGGAAAGGGCAGAAGACCCCCCAAATTCCCAGGCTTGCCATATTCTAGCGACTGACTTTACTTGGAAAGAATTGAAGGAAGAGAGTTGGATGCTAATCTTAGGTGTGTTTGTAAAAATGCCTGGTGTTTGGCTAGCTAATTAGAAGGAAAGCAACGGTTCCCTTGGCAGATTAACTCTGGTGACTGGAATGTTTGTTCTTTGGCTCTGTCTTCCAACTGCCTTGGCCCTCAGCCTGTCTGGGAAATGTTTTTACCTTTTTCTCGGCATCCAATAAGAAATGTTATGCTTACATGGAAGTCAGTGCACCAATTAAGAATATCGTATTACACATAAGTCATTTTGCAGAGTATTGCACTATTCGGTGTGTAGTTCCTATGGGGTCTGTTTCCTCTTTTCTATCTTTTTCTTATTTTGTTTTGTTTGCTTCTGTTCCAACCTTTCCTCTTCCTTTGAGAATACTCAGAAATTAATATTGAAATCATTTCTGAGTCACGGCATTATAGGAGGTAGAGAATGAGGAAGAGAGATCTGAAGTTAATTACAAAGAATAACAGTCCCTCTTCTATTTTAACCACATAATGTGAGGTCAATTTATTTATTTCTTATTACAGCAAAGGGAGAATTGCTTTCTAAAGGCTTTCCCTGCATTTTCTGAATCTGTAAATAGTTTACATAAAATAATCTAATGTTGACTTCAAATATTGATTTCATTGCAGGCTGTGTAAAACAAAACAACCTCTCTCCCAGCGTATCTGTAATTCCAAAATAAACAGATGGACAATTTTCCATTCCCTTGCAGGGGTTGCTTGCTGGGGTTACAGGTTGGAGAACAGCACAGCATCAGTGGCCGGTGGCTGTTGGACCATCAGCTCTGATTTGGGGCTTTTTGGGTTACATCAGTCACAATGACATCAAACCTCCCAAGTTTCCAAATCTTTCTCAAGGGCTGCTTTCAACCTCAGAGGACAGGATCACTGGCTTCATTCAGTGCTGGCTGTTGACAGTCTCTCTTTTAATGGCTGTGCTTGGCCAGGGACCCAGAAATACCCTAGCAGAAAAAGTCCCGGACCCAGTGTCCAAAGAACTGTGGACTGGTCTCAATTTGATTAGCTGTCTGGTCTACAGCGAACCTTTCCCCTCAGTGAACTTTAGTTTTCTTATCTGTAAAATGAGATGCTGAGTGGGAAATCTCAAATGTTGTATGATTCCAGGATCTAAATGAAGTTAATTGAAAAAGCAGCTCCAACCCTGTGACTAATAAACAGGAAGACAAGGTACTCAGTTCCAGGCTAAGCCACCACAGAAAGGGACCAGTGTAGAGAATGATGTTTCAAGAAGAATGTTCTAGGAAGTGAAATATTTTGTGAGGGTTGATGATATATATGATGCCCTCTAATGCAAAGAGAGGAAATCAAAATGGAAAGAGATGTTAGTGGTTACATTTTTTAACGTGTGGCCATGTGGATAAATTACTGGGGATCCCCCTCTCCCCATCTCAAGACTTTGAAGGGACCCCTTACAAGTCAGAGTACCTGGATCTTAAGCAGTGGCAGTGAGGATGGTGGTGGTGGTGGTGATGTGCCGTGGAGTCGATTCCGACTCATAACGACCCTGTACAGGGTTTTCGAGGCTGTAAATCTTTACGGGAGCAGAACACCTCATCTTTCTCCCATGGATCAGCTGGTAGTTTCAAACTGCTGACGTTGAGATTAGCAGCCCAATTTGTAACCACTACCAGAACTCCTGCTAATCGGCTCCTCTGCTAATTGTATTGGACAGTTTGTCTATGTTGTTGTTGTGAAGTGCAGTCAAGTTGGTTCCAACTCATAGTGACCCTGTATAGGGTTTTCGAGGAGCAGCTGTTGATCTTGAACCACCAACCTTACAGTTCAAACGGCTTTGTAGTCTGATGCATTAACCCACAGTGCCACACCAGAACTCTAAGTTTGTCTATAGTCGGGCTCAAACGTGCAAATCAACTGTCCTCAGATTTTATTGCCAAGAATTGACTTTCAGGACAGGTGGATTTTGTTACTTCAGATTTTCTTACTTATGTTCTCTCTTTTCCTTTATCCCTTTATCTCTCCCTCTCAGTCTGTTAGGTGGATTCTAACTCATGGTGACCGCATGTGTGTGAGAGCAGGACTGTGCTCCCCAAGGTGCTCAGATCGATCAGACGTAGCTCCCCAAGTGGCTGAGGTCGATCAGACGTAGCTCACTAGGCCTTCTGAGGTGTCTCTGAGTAGATTTGAAATATCAGCCTTTTGGTTAACAGCTGAGCTCTTAACTGTTTGTGCCACCCAAGGGCTCTACAGGGAGAATAAAAGCTTTTTCCTTTTCAGTTGCCTAATTTCATTTGTTTTTCTTTCATTGTATCGCTTCTCATTCTCTTCACTTATTTTCTTCTACCCTCTCTTCTTTCACCAAAAGCACACTCCTTCTTATTCTGGGTATTGTTAACCCCAGTTACCAGCTCCTTGTAGTTTCGGGGTCCCATGAAAGGGACCTCACCCTTCCCCTGCCAGCTGCAATACTACCAAGAAAGAAGCGCTGAGAGTGGAGTGCATCCTGTCTACCTGGGGTCCCTACATGGAGGACCTCCTAGAGGCAGAAGATACATGCCAACACACAGAGATCTCCAAGGAACACCTGGCCCACAGATGTTGAAAGGAGACAAGGAGCTTCCCTAAGAGCCGGAACCTTGAATTGGAATTTCGTAGCTTGGTGGGTTACATGTTGGGCTGCTAACTACGAGGTCAGCAGTTTGAGCCTACCAGCTCCTCCAAGGGAGAAAGACGAGTCTTTCTGTTTCCGAAAAGATCTCCAGCCTCGGAAACCATATACAGGGTCACTGTGAGTCAGAACTGACTCGACGGCATGCAGTAGCCACAAACTGGGGAAATAAATTTCTGTTTGTTAAATTAAAAAAAAACTGAAAGAAACAGGAACAACGGGAAGATCCTGGAGAGAGCGAGTTTACACACACACAGGCAGGAAAGTCGACAGTTTGTGTTGGGGAAGATGTTGTGAGTATGTCATGTTACGGTCCTGGAATGGTGCCAGTTGAGGTTGTTTTGCTTCAGAATGTGCCGGTAGCTGAATCATGTTGTCAAAATGCCTGACAGTAGCTGGTCATCTATTTTGCCTTTGCCATCATCTTCACGGTGATTTCTTTTTAAAAAATGTCCTCTTCCTTGGACTGGCTAAGGAAGGTGTTAATAAAATGTCCATCACCAAGACTGTTGAGTAGTTCATGGTTTGTTTTTTTTTCCTTTGTTGAAGTACATAGAGTTTGTTTTTTTTCTTAACTGTTTTATTGTCAATTATGTGAGAGTTGACATGGGAGAACATTAGTTTTACATTCGTCCTATCGTATATCGTCTCATTGCCCTGGTTACAATCCCCTCCATGCAGTCCTTCCCCTGTACCCCCCAGGTCTTTCAGCACACAATCGCTCTCCCTCTCTGAATCTAAAGTCTCCAGCTGTTCCATTGCTCCACGTCATCATCTCTGCCTCCATTTCAGGCATCACTGCTTCTCTGGGTAGGGTCCCGCTCTCTGCTCTTCTCCCTTGATGGTCCTAGAGACCTCCGCTCCTAGACTGAAAAGTTAATCACTCCCCTCCTTGCTATAAAATGTCTATGTTTACATTTCCGACCCTCACAATCAGTCCAGATAACAATTATTCACTATTGTATCACAAGAGACCCGTCTGCATTTCATTGCATCAGCCCCGCCTAGTCAGATTGAATACTGCTCACTGGAGATTCTACCTTCCTCCAGGCCCTCTGGATCTAGGCTCCTTCTTGAAAGCTTGTAAGCCAGTCACTTCTTGCCTTTGTAGCCCCCGCCCCCCATTTTGGGTAGCCAATGTCCAAGTTGCCCATCCCTGTCTACTTTGTGTGTGGAGGGGGTGGGAATGTTTTGTCTGCACCCTCCAATGTGAACACAAGACCTGCCACCAGACAGGCTTTGGGAAGCTGTGATTAACAAGAGTTTTAGCCCAACATTGAAAACTCGGCTGGTAAATAGTTCCTAATGACTAGTATTCAGGAGCGTGGTGATTCAGTGGGATAAGCATCGCACTGAGAATCATAAGGTCAACAGTTCCAGCCCACCAGCCGCTCCAAAAGGAGGCTTTTCTGCTCCTGCCTCGAAAGCCCTATTCAGGGTCACTATGAGTCAGAACTGACTGGACAGCACTGGACAACAACAACAGTTGTGAAGTGTATTCAGGAAACCTCGAGCAATGGGATTAGTGATTTAGTAAAGTTGCCCCCCAAAAGAACACCAAAGCCTATTTAGAAGGCCGGGTTATGATGGCGTCTAACGGTGCTACTCATGACATGATAGTATTCTTGAATATTGGGTTAAACAAAAAAATCATTAAAATCAATTTCACCTGTTTCATTTTTTTTTTTAAATGTGGCTGCTAGAAAAGTTGAAATTGCATGTGTGGCTCTTGGTATAGTTCTATTCACAGCGTTAGTCCACAATCAGCCAGTATACAGAGGTGCTTTCAGAAAGTTTGTGGGCCACTCCCTGATCTTTTCACTCCATTTTCCCAAGTACATTTTTGTGACGACCTCCCCCATCTCCCTTCCTGGTGTGTATTCATTATATCTTGCAAGCTCCTTAGAAATCTTGGAAGAGTTTGTTTTGGTTTTTCACATGGCTGCGTAGGGTTTTGATTTTTTTTTTTTTCCGTAAATTGAACAAAACTGTGAAACATCATGAATCAGACAAGCAGGCATTTCTCTTCAGAGTGAATGGGAATCAGGATAATGAAACCCCCGTGGAGATGTAAAAAGTCAAACAACAGAACAAGTTCTCTGCTTTTTGGAAAATATTTCCCCCTAAGGTTATCTCTTGTAACCCTGCTTCCTCAGGTCATAATTCAGCAGTTGCCTTGGATGCCTGTAGCCTCAGGTTTTACTATACTGGTGTCTACAGAGAGAAGTATGAGGGGACGCTAACAAGTTCCTGGAAAAATTCCATCATCTTTTCATTCCATTTCCCATGGACTTTTTGAAGCCCCCTACACTTATCTCTCCTCCTGTAGACTAGAATACTCCTCCAAGGGAAAATAGGTCATGGTTTACTTATTGCTTATTGTCTATGCTTCCGTCATGTATGTCAACTTGTAGCTCGGATCTATTTTGGTACCATCCTCGCCAGTAAACGTTGGTGAGGGTACCTCAAGGGATTAGGATGCATTTGTAGAGGAGGAGTGTTCTGAGGAAACTTCACAACCCATTCACGTTTGCTGAGCTGAACTGAATGTCGTTTTCCTGTCTTTGTATCTAATCGTACATAATTCGTACACCCTAGTGCTCAACAGATGCTTGCTGATTGGTCATCAGTTCTGAGGTGGACTGGAGTCTTGTACTTGAGATTTAGGTTACAGTGTGTGGGATTTACTTAGAGAGTGGGAGAAAGCCGACTGTGCCTCACAATGACTTGATCTATAACACTGCACAAAATGTTGCCCCGTTCTGCAGCCTGCTTGTAATCATTGGCTGGTTAAACCCATCTCTGCAGCTACTGTGCTGATCCATCTTACCGACAATCTCCCTCCTCATCCTCACTGGCCCTCCTCTTCACCAAACACGATGTCCTCTGGCAGCACTTGACCCCTCCTGATGACATGTCCTAAACCAGGGGTGGGGGACAGTCTGGTCCGTGGGCCATATATGGCTTGCAAAATCCTTAGGCCTGGCCCTGCCAAGATAACTGAAGTTCCAGCCATGACATTGTTGTTAAGGGCCATCGAGTCATTTCTGACTCATGGCGACTCTGTATAGAGTTTCCTGGTGAATTTTGAACCACCGGTCTTTTGGTTCAAGTTGACCTTGTGATCCACTGTTTATCCTACAGCGCCACACCATGACATCAGCCATCTCATTGTTGTTGTCAAGTACCATTAAGTTGGTTCCGATCCATAGTGACCCTGTATAGGGTTTCCAAGGGGCAGCTGGTGAGCTTGAACCGCCAACCTTGCAGTCTGGTGCATTAACCCAGAGCGCCACACCAGGACCCCAGCCATTTCATTAGGGGTGAGTTAATGAAATATTTGACCAAATATAGCAGGACAATTTTTAAGTTGAGAATTTTTTTATGACCCATGAATGAGGTTATAAATTTTGGGAGAACAAAAGTTCCCCATCCCTGTCCTAAGCAAACAAGTCAGACCATAGAAGTTTTCAACTTTTTATTGTGAATTGAGTGAAAGTTTACAGAACAGCTCCTTAGTCCCACAATGATGACACTCCACTCCTTGTACTGTTAACAGTATTTACCTTGGTACCGTTAACAGTATTTACCTCTTGTCGCTGTGTTTTTTCCCTCCTGCTTACCTCCTGCCCTCCACCTGCCCTGTTGTTGTTGTTGTTGTTGTTGTTATGTGCCGTGGAGTCGGTTCCGACTCATAGCGACCATATACAGGGTTTCCCTGTAACCATCATAAAACGTTTCATTTAGCAAGAAAATCTTTTCTTAACTTTTTACCACTGTAGTCTCATACAATATTTGCCCTTTTGTGATTGACTAATTTCACTCAAGATAATGTCCTCTAGGTTCATCTGTGCTGTGAGGTGTTTTGCAGACTCTTTGTCATTCTTCAGTGTTGCATAATATTCCACTGTGCGTAGACAAACCAAAGTTTCTTTAACCATTCTTCTGTTGATGGGCATCTTCACCTTTTACTATCTTCTCATATCTTGCAAAAGTTATTTTCTTGGGAAATTTTGGGCACGTGTACCCTAAACACAAACAAACAAGCCAATTGCCTGCCATCAAGTTGATTTTGACTCATTGTGACTCAGTAGAACAAGGAGAACTGCCCCACAAGGGTTTTGAAGGCTGGAATCTTTACGGAAGCAGACTGCTAATACCTCTCTCCTGTGGAGCAGCTCTTTGATTCAAAATAGTAACCAAAGAGGTGCTTTAACCACTGCACCACCAGGGCTCCTGTACTACCCAGTCCTCTGCAAAAATCCTAAGACTGGTATGCATGAAAGGAATTATAAATCATCTTTCTCTCTTCAGCTTCTGAACTATCCATAAGTTTGTCTTTGAGAAGCAATGTAGTTGCTTCTTTTTGTTGTTGTTAGAGTTAATGACCCACTCATTTTTTATCCTTGAAAAAATCTGTGATTCTCTTTGTAGAAATAGTCAATAATGAACTGTACTTTCATTTACCCTGAAGTGCCAGAGAAAAGAACATTGGATCCCACAGTCGCTCAGGGAGGGGGAGACTCATTTGTCCTGCGCATTCTTTCCCCCGCTCAGAATGACCACGGCTCACTTTGGCTGTGAATTACCTTACAGAGAATAAAATGAAACAGAAATGAATCAGAATCAATTTAAGGAAAGCTTGAAACTGGGCCTAGTATATCATGGCAGTCTGTTAATGCCGGTACTACGTTCTGATTTAGTAGCTGGCCGTAGACAATTTATGCCGATTTATAGATACATTTCCCATTTATGACAAAATCAGAAACCCTGCAGAGTTACATTTTACATTTATGTGGTGGTAATTTGCACATTTGTTACTCCAAGCTAGCTCACAGAGATGTAATCTTCTAAATTTGTATATCTTTATTGTACATGTATGTGTATGTGTGTGTATGAAAGCTTGTTTGTAATAGAGGAAATGACAAGTCAGCTGTGCTGACTTGGCAACCTGAATTTAGACAGAGGGTCAACACTGGCACAAGCTCTCCATATTATTCAAAAGTAGGTCCTTGCTGATCCCACCATATGGATAAAAAGTGATTGTATTTGAACAGAACAGAAGGCCAATTATCTTTTTTTTTTTTCCCCCTGACACTCCTGGCCTTGTAAGTGTACACTTTGCATAATATTTCTACAAAGAGAATCCAGAGATTGTTGCAGGGATAAAAATGTATCCCTGAGTACACTGATTCCAACCAAAAGGAGTCCAGCCCAGAGCTCGTGAGAGGATGAAAACGTTTCATGTGAGAAACGGATTCTCCAGTAGAGGGGGGTGGTGGACTGTGCCCCCAGTGTTCGTTTTGGTCGCTTTGGGGTTCTGTTTAGATGAATGAACTGTCAAACTTATTATTCTAATGGACTGTCTGACTCTCCCAGTACAGTCAGCAAGCATTTATAGAGCATGTCTATCGAAAGCTCTTAGACCCTTGCTGGCTCTTTGAAAGTGCGAAGATGACTGGACTCTGAACTGCTTATGTGTTTGAGGTTCATACTGGAGTCCAGGTGCTACCACTGTGAGCTATGGGATCTTGCTATTGTTTTCTTTTTTTAAGTTTCTATTGTGAATTGAGTGATAGTTTACATGGGAGAACATCAGCTTTACCTTTGTCCTATCGTATTTTGTTTCATTGTAATGTACATCATCATTCAACAGCATTTGCTTCCATTCCCTCTGGAATGTTTGTTTATTTTGGATATACACTGAAGCACTCAGGAACATAAAACCATTCAGACCACCAAAGGGCATACCCTGCAAGCCTGCCCCCCCACCCCCACCCCAGGCTGCCAGCACACAGCCCCTCTCCCTTCTTTAGTCTAGCTTCCCCAGCCATTCCATCTCTCCATGTCATGGTTTCTGCCTCCATCTCTGGCGTCCCTGCTGCTCTGTATAGGGCCCCACACTACACTCTTCTCTCTTGATGGTCCCAGGGACCTGGTTATTGATAAGCACTGTTGAGTCAGTTCTGACTCATAGCGACCCTGTTTAGGGTTTTCAAGAAGCAGATGGTGGATTTGAACTGCTGATCTTGTGTTTAGTAGTCCAGTGCTTATCCTGCTGTACCACACCTGGAGACCTTGGGAGAAGTTATTTTACCTCTTCAGGCCCCTGGTTTCTCATCTGTAAAATGGGAGCAGTAACACTTATCAATTCTTCCACCACTACTAAAAAGCTGGTCTTGTTGGAAGAGACCCACACCCAGAAGACAGCACCCTACAAGGCAAATATGCTAGACTTGAGTTCACTTAATGGCTGTGGTAGCGAAGGGTGTAACGGATTCAGACTGGGATTTGAAAGGAAGACTTCAAGAAGTAGCCACTGAGTTGATTAGTGAAGGTGAGTAAAATCTCTTTGATCAGTGCGTGGAGAATATGTATGTAAAAAGGTAGGAAGGCATCCCTGGCTGAAGGAACATATACAATTTTGTTTCTTTTTAAGTTTGTAAAATTTCCTTTTTTTTTACAGTGGGTTTTCTATGCAGCTTAACTATTCAGAATTAAGTACAACTGACAAGGGAGCGTCAAAAAGTTTGTGGGAAAGTTCCATTATCTTTTAATTAATTTTTCTGCAAATTTTTTGAAGTCCCCTCAGATAAACGGACTTTCCCTGTTCTACTGATTTACAAGTGCCTGAGGTAGTTCACTGAGGTGCTCCAAAGGTTCACATCTTTAAAAAGCAATAATAGCATTGGATTTATTTTCTGCTTATATATAAAAAAATCAACAAATGAAATGATTGTTTAAATAGTTTCTTCTAAGAGCGAGTAGTTTAAGAACTTTTGAATGTATAGCCAAGTGTATTTTGCTTAGTGGTATTAACTTATTATTTATAGAAACACTTCTTGTGGTATTAAATGTTACACTGTTTTCACATGTTTTTTGTTCTTACTCATATATGGTTCGCTGTAGGACAAGCACTGCACTGTAAGGTCGGTTTGAACTATAATGTTGGCAGTTCGAACTCACCAGCTGCTCCTTAGCAACCCTATGCAGGGTCGCCATGAGTCGGAACTGACATAATGCACTTAACAACATCGACATAGTTAGGACAGACCATTGGTTAAAGACAAGAAACATAAAACTCATTGTTGTTAAACTATAAGTTAATTATTTCTATCGTTAAACTTTTAATAAAAACTTTGTAAATTCTTCTTACCGAAGCAGCCAGCCTCATCTTTCTCCTGAGGAGTGCATTGTGGGTTTGAACCACCAACCTTGCAGTGCTTATCCCACAGTGCCACACCAAAGACCTTAGAAGATAACAATTTGAATCTTTACTTATATATTTTTCTGTTGCCTACAGTATCTGCTTTCTCTAGAATTATGTGGTTTTGTTTGATCTTGATCCTTAATTTTGTGCTATTTGGTTTCCTTAAATGCTGAATGATTCTTAGCTGTTACTTCACATGTATGAATGAATTTACAGAGATTGCTGGTATCATTCCTATATAGTTTTGTTGATCAACATATAGTTGTTATTGTTGTTAAGTGCCATCGAGTCGGTTCTGACCCATAGCGACCCTGGATAGGGTTTCTGAGGAGCGGCTGGTGAGCTTGAACCGCCAACGTGGCAGTTCAAACAGCTTTGCAGTCTGCTAAAATGTAGTCTTCAATACATTTAATAATATATTGATCTAAAATTTTTACTTTATCATGTGCCAATGAAAATGGCAAAATTAGCTTTTAAACACCCAAGCAAGATTATGTAATTTTGTGTTAATGTAACAAGGGTTTTGAGAATCAAGTTAAACATTGGTGATGTGAGGAGGGGCAGAACTGCTCAAATTGCAAATTGTTGTTAAGTGTTCCGACTCATAGTGACCTTGTATAGGTTTTCCCAGTAGTGGCTGGTGGGTTGCTGTCTGAATGAATGAGGTTTGCCGTTAAGTGCCTTCTGGTTGGTTCTGACTCATAGCAACCCTGAATTGATCTTTGTGAGAATAGAAAGGCTCATCTTTCTCTCATGAAGTGGCGGGTAGGCTCGAACTGCCGACCTTGTGGTTCGCAGTCCAGTGTTTTTCCTACAGAGCCACCATGTTCCCATAATGAGGTTTATAGGACTGAATAAAGTGTATGTGTTTTAATAGTAAATACCAATCTCTCTTTAGTCTTGCTCTGTTCTGACTGTATCGTGGTGTGTTGTTACTGTTAAGTGCCATCAAGTTTGTTCCGACCCATAGTGACTCTGTAACTGCCAACCTTACAGTTCAAACTGACTTTGCAGTCCTGTGCATTAACCCACAATGGCATGGCAGGCCTCCTTGTAGATTCCCCTAAACACTGACTGCCTCCTTCACTTTAGAAGCAGTTTGCACACACCCTGGGTTGAGGTCACACCTCCCTGCAGGTTCCGGCTGTTCTGGTTTGCCTCCCTCCTACTTCACTGGCATCTCCTGGTACCATTGCCCCAGGCTGAGTGGGCTGGCTGGGCCCCGGAACCTGGCTCTCCCTCTTGCTGGGGCTGAGGCCCAGACCAGCTGTTTGGAAAGCATTGCGCCAGCTCCAAGGACTGATCACCTTCTGCTCAGGAGCATTTGCCCCAGGCTGGAGACGTCTCTGGGGCTGACAGATGCGAGTTCTTCATTCCACTTTGTGCTTTGTAGTCACTGTCAAGTCTCTGACTCAGACGGTTTTATAAGTGCCACTTAAATTTAAAAAAAGAAGAAAAACAAGAAAAAAAAACAACCTACCTCCAATTGACCTTACATAAGCTGGTGATGAACCAGAAAGGGTGTGGGCGGGCGGGCAGGCGGGTGGATTTTCTATCTGACCTGGAAGGCTTACTCTGCCTCCCCAGTTCTCTGAGTCATGGGACTGAGAGGCTCCATAGAGGACCAGTGACAGTTCTTGGTGAACCCAGGCTGGCTCAGCAGGCCTCACAGCTGGGTTTGGGATTTAGTGACCATGGGAAAAGAGCCCCTCTCAGCATTTTCTGCCAACAAGCCCTGCCTCTTCCCCATTTGGGGCCTGAATAAGTAGGATAACTTTTGAGCAATCTTGCTGTCTTTACAGTTCTTAGAAATTTGGATATCAAACGTGGATAGTGATCTCGGGAGGGAAGTCAGGGAGGCTGTAATTAGGAGAATTTCACAGGTGTGCAGGATCGCATCGTGTAGGAGGGTTATGGAGATGTGCTAAGCAGATCTAAGGGATGACAATAGCAGTCTGGAAGTTCTGGTTTGCCCGAGAATCTGATACCCTCATAGCTCCCGAGTTTAGACCTGATATAAACATATAAAATTTGTATGTTTTTATATAATTAATATGAAAAGTTGAGGGTCTCTGGTTTGGTTATACAAAACTACAAGAATGGAAGCTCCTCTTTTTGTTATATTTGTTCCCCTCGCCTCCCTCCACCCCCATCTCTTCAATACCACTGCATTCTTACTGGCGGCGTTTCTAAGGCAGAATGTGTTCACTTACAAAAGTCTTGAACTCAAATGGACCTACTTATGACCAGTTGTCCGTGAATCAATTCTGGCTCATGCTGACTCCACGCGTCTCTGAATGGAACTGTACTCTGTGGGGTTTTCAAAGGCTGTGACTTTTTTTGCTAGGTTTTTCTTCCAAGGCACTTCTGGGTGAACTTGAAACAACAACCTTTTGGTTAATACTGAGTGCTTACCTGTACTACCCTGGTGTGGCGCTGTGGGTTAATGCGCCAGACTATACAGCTGTTTGAACTGCAAGGTCGGTGGTTCAAGCTCACCAGCTGCTCCTCGGAAACCTTATACAGAGTCGCTAAGGGTCGGAATTGACAGCACTTAACAACAACAACTGTGCTACCCAGGGGCCCTTTGTTACTGTCAACCCTATAAAGGTACAGTGATGTAAATACATGTCCTTTTGCTCTAATAGTAAAACAAAAAACCCAAATTGCTGCTGTCCAGCCAGTTCCGACCCATAGTGACCCCCTGTGGGACAGAGTAGAACTGCCCCATAGAGTTTCCAAGGCTGAAATGTATATGAACCCAAACTGTCACATCCTGTCCCTATGGAGCAGCTCGTGGTTCACACTTGTTTACCTTTCCATTTGCAGCCTAATGCTTTAACCACTGTGACACCAGAGCTCACTTTCTAGGACTGGAAGGTATTTTCCTCCCCTTTCCTTACCCCCCAGGTCATAGGAAAAATCATTACAAATAACAGAGTAGAAAGACTTTTGTTTTATGCTTTGGGATTTTTGACTAGTTAGTTGTATACTATTATGATGGAGTCCTGATGTGGCGCTGTGGGTTAATGCGCTAGACTGCAAAATTGGTTTGATCCGCAAGGTTGGTGGTTTAACTTCACCAGCTGCTCCTTAGAACAAGATTATTTAGTTAATCCAGCAAAGGATGCTGAGCAAATCAGTACCTATAAGCATTGTAACAGTATGTTGTTATTGTTAAGTGCCTTCAAGTCGGTTAGCAACCCTGCATAGGGTTTCCGAGGAGCAGCTGGTGAGTTTGAACAACTAACTTTATGGTTCAAATTGACCTTGTGACCCAGCCATTAACCCACAGTGCCATACCAGGAGTCCAAATAATCTTAGAAGAGGTGCAATTCTAAACCAGGTATAGACAAGATATTAAGGGTTTTGAAGAGCAGTATGAAATTTGGCACAATAAACCTGCTTGAGACCTTAGATTAAAAGTTTGCTTTCATTCAAAACTAAGTACGAGTGTCTAACTGTCAGAAAATTGTTAGCTAGGTAGGCTAACCCCAAACCAAACCCACCGCCATCACCTCAACGCCCGAGGACTTCGAAGATTGTTAATCTTTACAGGAGCAGACAGTCTCATCTTTCTCCCCAGGAGCAGCTGGTGGGTTTAAACCAACCAACCTTGCAGTCAGCAGCCCAACGTGTGCACCACTGCACCAACATCACTCCTTGGGTAGGATCATGCAGGATGCTAAAGTAAAGTTCTCAAACTAGACCCAAGACCGGGAGAATAGAAGTCCATTGGTTTCGAGGACCATACCCATTCTCATTAGAATTGTCTTTTCCCAGGATCTGTATGTGAAGTTTCCAAGGAGAAGGGAGTGGACCTGCTTAGTAGTGATGGTATGATACTGCTGTTAAGTCTTTTCTGACTCATAGCAACCCCGTATAGGGTTTCCAAGGAGCAGCTGGTGGGTTTGAACTGCCGACCTTGCGATTCACAGTCCAGGGCTGATCCTAGAGCATCACACACAGAATGGAAGATACAGGAAAGGATGGAGTAAAGCAGCAACGTTCTCAAGGCAAGCACGCAGTATCTAGGTGCTTATTCTGTTTCTTAACTTCCCACAACAATTCGTATCGAATGGAGCCCTCTTAGGCTGTTGCCATGAGCTGTCGAGTGAATTCTGACGCAGAGCGTAGTCAACAGTGTCCTCCTTGAGTCTCTGGAAGTGAAGCTAAATGTGGGATATTTTGCAATTGCTGCCGTCATATCATTTGTGAGCCAAATAAATATGCTAATCAGTGTGGAAATCATAAAAATCCACACTGTAATAAGTCATTATGATTTAATCCAAATGCTCAATCCTCTCACCATGAGAGAAAAGTAAATTCTTCTTGCTCTGCAGTCTTTTTTTTTCCTTTCAGGTATCATCATCTTAACTTTTTCAAAGTCCAGAAAGACTGGAATCCCCGCCCCCTCTAGTTCCTACAGCTTATTTGTGTCATTGAAGAGAAATGCCTGTTGGTTTTGCCGGGGGATGGAGACTACCTTTGAAACCCCTGCAGCCTAGCAGGCTGACTGAGAAGCAGTGTAGAAATAGATAAAGAGACGGAAGGATGCAGCAAGCCCATCACCTTCAATTTTGGAGATCTTTATGGCAGACATACTTAAGTGTCTTATGACAGCTCCTATGCATGTTTTACCTTTAATGTTTTCTCCTCGTTTGAGAAAAATTTCATACAAATAACATTGATAAGAGTTCATTGGCAGTCACTTTGATCCTCAGCAGAGCTACATGGAGGTGGCTTTGAGAATGTCTAGGGTGTAGGTTAAGCACTTGACTACAAGTTTGGTTTGAAACACAAGGTTGGTGGCCAAACTCACCAGCCGCTCCTTGGAAACCCTGTCCAGGGTCACTGTGAGTCAGAACTGACCGACAGCACTTACCACCACCAACAAAGGGTGAGCCAGAATGTGCCTAGTCCCACGTCCTCCTTAGGATGTGTAGCTGGTGTGCCAGTCCATCTGGTCATGGGACTTCCTGGCTCACACTGAGACTCTACTTCACCAAACACGGTACCCTCTAGCAATGGATTTCTCCTGATGAAGTATCCAAGGCAAGAGAATTGGACAATGTTCTGTTGTAATCAATATGGTTGTTATTGGCTTATTTTAGCAAGTAGTCTGGAAGTCCCACTGAAACCTGTCCACGGCAGGTATCTCTGCTAGTATTTGAAGCACTTGTGGTATATAACAAACAAGAACACACGGCTACCAAGGAGCTCTGGTAGGATAGCGATTATGAATTGGGCTGCTGATCTCAAGGTCAACAGTTTGAAACTACCAGCCTTTCTGTGGAAGAAAGATGAGGCTTTCTGCTCCTCTAAAGATTTACAGTCTCAGAAACCTTGTACAGGGTCGCTATGACCGACTCTACTGCACATAACCACTACCACCACCAACAACACACAATTACCACCATCTTTCAGAAAGCTATGTGCTGCTATAATGTAGAACAGGTGTCAGTGGAGTTTCCAGATGACTTGGACTAGAAAGAAAAATCTGGGAACCCACTCCCAAACATAAGCCTATGGCTAGCCATGGTCCTGTTTGCAGCCAATCATGGGAATTTTGCAAAACTGGTTAATGTTGTGTTCCCCCATGCATGGGGTCTCCGTGAGTTTGGGGGCAGACTCCAGAGAAAAAAAACATCACCACCGTATTTCAGGCATGTGGTATCTTCTCTGATCTACTTAAGTTTGTCATGAGCCATTTTAATCTTCATGTAACCTCCAGGGCATGGCACGTGGTGCCGACAGCTTGCGTCCAAATCCCAGCGACGTGACTTAATAGTCAAATGGCCTAAGCAAACCCTTTTAACTTCTGTCTCTTCATCTCAAAAATAGGAATGTAATGGCACCAACCAAGGATTTGTTCTAAGAAAATAGTGAGGGAATTTTTGCTCAGTGTTTCCAGCGAGTTAGCCCTCAGTAAATGCTATGAAGCTAATGAAGCTGTTCTATTTGCCGTTTACGTACCTGAGATACAGAATGACCATATGGAATGGGACTTCACTTTTAGTGAAGTCCATAAAATTTCCAGTTACAAAAGTAATTATATCTGAGGGTCTCCATGGTTTCCCCTTGAGCAGCAGCAGCAGACACTGACCCTAGAACCCAGAGATGGTTGTGCTATATAAAGACCATTTCTAGATTCAGCTACCACCAGTGTTTTATGTTCACGCATACCATGAACTGCATGCATCATCCTCTGAGTTCTTGAAAACTGATCTTGCCCTGAATCGCACAGCTGAGCTTGACCTGGGGCCAGTTTTCTGGGCTTATAACCGAGTATCATTGCAACACAAGTTCAAGGGAAATGGCAAATGAGCACTTAACTTTTTCCTTGTGACTTTCTAGACAGGGTTTACAAGGTTCTTCCTCCTTATTGAATATGGCCTTTAAAAAATTTAGTTTTCATCTTTTCCAGTGGAATCGTTTTTCTTATGGAATTCAATTTGCCTCGAGTTTCTGTCTCTTCTCATTTGCTCCGACGGGTGAGGCCCAAGACCCTGTATAGTTTGGTTACTGATACTACTATTATTCTCCTTCAGCCCCACCATAAATTACATTATGGTAGGATTTATCTCTTGTCCTGTAATTGCAAAGCAGACCTAGACCAGGTCTTTAAACATAATCTGCTATAAAATGTGCCATTTGCCTAAGAACATAGTAGCATCTGGGTTTCCAGTACATGATATTACTGCTGCTAGTCAGACTTTCAGACAGGCTGGTGTGCTGACTGATCTTAGCCCTTCAAATAGCAAAACCAAATGCTTCTGGGCAGTGGTATCCTAGCTGACAAGAATTGTCCTCTTCATCCCCTGTGGCCTCGGGCCAGGCCCTAAATTCTTCTGGCATTAGGACTTGTCACCTTCGAAACTGAAGTGTTTTTAGCTGCAAATGTTCCTTCTAGCCTTCCCCTGCTTGGTTCAATGTTGGTTTGTTTACCAGCCCTGTTTTGTGATGAATTAATAGTTGGGCTGAGGTTAGGACTTCTCCAGTTGAATACATTTAGGAAAGGCTCCTTGTCTTATTTTTCTCTTAAAGAGTTAACAATGTTCTGAGAAGTCTCAGATTAATAAACCTGTTTGATGACGTTTAACCAAACATTCTCAACTATAGGTGGAATCTGCAAGTGAATGGAAAGTACCGTGGCTCTGCAGGATAAGCACTGGACTGCTAACCACAAGGTCGGCAGTTCAAGCCCACCAGCTGCTCTAAGGGAGAAAAATGAGGCTTTCTGCTCTCACAAAGAGTTACAGCCTTGGAAACTCTATACAGGGTTGCTCTGAACAAACACCACCACCCAATGCAGTTGGCAGCATTCTTGTTTATGAATGTTACCAACTTACCCAGAATTCTGAGGGGCATGGTTTGGGGGATGACGCCTGCTCCAGGTTTGTGAGATGACTTGGCTGTGGGCAGCCAGGAACACACAGCAGTCAGGGTCTCTCCTCTGCAGATGTACCACTGCTATTTTGTTAGAAAATGGTTATGCGTGTTGTTGTTGTTGTTGTTGTTAAGTGCCATTGAGTCAGTACCGACTCAGAGCGACCATGCACAGCAGAACGAAACACTACCCGATAGCAACTTTTAAGCTGTGGGTTTGTTGGTTCAAATGAATCCACTAACAATACTACCTCTGGTTCAACTGTCAAATGGATTCTGACTCATAGCCACTCTGTGTACAACCGAAGAAAGCACCGTCCAGTCCTGCGCCATTCACAATTCCTGCTACGCTTGAGCCCATTGCTGCGGCCACTGTGCCAGTCCATCTTGTTGGGGGTCTCCCTCTTCATATTCTGAGTGCCTTCCAACCTGAGGGGCTCATCTTTTGGCACTATATCTGACACTATCCTGGTGCTATTCATCATGTTTCAATATTCAATATTCTGGTGTTATCTGATAGTGTTTTGAAGCCATTCATAAGGTTTTTCAGTTACTAAACATTCTAAACTAGTCTGCCTCTCCTTCTTCTGAGTGTTAGTGTGGATGTCTCAGCTGAAACCTCTCCACCATGGGTGACCCTGCCGGCGTTCAAAATACTGGAGGTACAGCAACACGCAAGCCACCGCCGTACTACAAACTGACAGACAGACAGAATTCAAATTTAGACTAGGAAGGAATTACCTTAAAGGCCAAAGTTTCAATATCCTACTCTTTGTTCTTCCCCCTGGCTGTGTTGGCAATGTATTTTTATGAAAATACCAAATTGCATTGTATGTGGTTTTGAAAACCAGGCAACCCCCTTAGTGTTAGTTTCCTATTCGCACAATGCAAGTTATAGGCACGTGTTATTTACATGGATGTGTTATGTGCAAAAGTACAGTAAATTTCAGAAAATAGCTACAACACTACACTTAGTTTCTTCCTCCTCTCATTTAGAAACAGCAAGGAATCATAATTTGAGACATGAAGGGAGCAGGAAAAGCTAGCCTCTGTTACGTTTTAAATGAAGGCAAACAAGAATAAAAGATACAACTACAAAAGATTTCTGCTGTATCCGTCTGGCAAAAATCCCTAGCCACTAACACCAACAACAAATGGGGCTGAAATATGGGCTCACGGCATAGGAATGGTCGGTATTAGACTTCATCAGATAATTTCAGGCAATGTGACTGACTTTTTGGCAGCTGTGAACATGTAGCCTTGAAGATGCCAAGTATTCTATCAGTGCGTGGTCCAGTTGGGATCCTCTGAGTGATGTCTGGTGCTTCAGGCAAGTCAGGAGAATGTTATCAGCGCTCAAGGTCCCAGGCAGTGTCCTGGACTAGAGAAAGGGAAAATGACGTGACCCATGAGCATGAACAAAGCAAAAAAGACATATATGGGAAACATGAAAACCGTAAAGCTGATTCCCATGAAGTGGAAGTCAACCATATCCCTTTTTTTTCACTTGTCCATCATTTCTGACACCAATCACCAGGACACACTGTGTTCCTAGCCACCCAGGGCTAGATAAGACCCTACACGGTAAGAGGACACCATCCTTGGGTTCATTAGTTTGCTGGAACAACTAACAGAAGTCACAGAAGGTATTAATTATACTTGCACCTACTGGTTTTGCTACAGTTGTTGTTGTTAAGTGCCACCGAGTTAGTTCCAACCCAGAGCGACCCTGTATAAGGTTTCAGAGGCTGTAAATCTTTGCGGGAGCAGAAAGCCTCCTCTTACTCTCACAGAGTGACTGGTGGTCTTGAACCACTGACCTTGTGGTTGGCAGTCCTGTGCCTATCATACAGAGCCACTGTGTCCCTTTTGTTATAGCTCCAAGGAAGAAATGTCTGTGTGAGGTCTGGGAAGTCTCCCCACACAGAGCGGCTGCATTCACCTCCTTTCACCACCCACGAAGTTCTCTAAGCTAGAGCCTTCCAGACTTCCATTGGCCAGTCCTGCACAATATGCTAATTCATGTCCTGCAGCTGGTTGATATTGGCTTCCAGATGAGGGTCTGCTCAGCCCCTACTTGCCAGCACAAATTCTTAGGTGTGGTCTAGAAGTCCCAGACCAAGGCACCCCAATTACTCCCGTAGGTTATTTCCCTGGAGGCAGGGACAAAGGCTACTTTACTTAGGGTGAAACTAGGTCCTCTAACCCACAATGGGGAAGAGAGGAGGCTGAGAATCTTTAATTAATCAAACCTTCCATTTAAATAATGAGTTTCCATTCATCTTTTAAGGGGTAGTTTAATGAGCCTCCTGTTAAGTTAACAGCTCAGAATGGGTGTGAGTTGTTATGCTTTTATTGGAGGGATGAAGTTATTTATCCTTACACTTAAAACAAGGAGTCATAAGTTGGGCATCTAACTGCAAGGTCAGCAGTTTGAGTCCACTAGCTCCTCGGGAGAAAGATGAGGCTTTCTACTCCTGTAAAGGTTTATAGCCTCAGAAACCCTGTGCAGGGTCGCTATGAGTCAGAACTGACTCCACAGCACACAACCTCCACCACTGCACGTAAAATAGGAGTTCCTGGTACCAACCAAATGGTTAAACCATCAACTACTAGCTAAAAGGTAGGAGGTTTGAACCCACTCACAGGGACCTTGGAAGGCTGGCCTGATTATCTGTTTCTGCAAGGTCCCAGCCTTGAAACCCTATGAAGGAAGCATTTCTAGTTTGCACCAATCAGAATTACAGTCAGAATGTATGATTTGGGCTGCTAAACTCAAGGTTGGCAGTTCGAAACTACCAGCTGTTCCACAGGAAAAAGATGAGGCTTTCTACTTCTGTAAAGATTTGTAGCCTCTGAAACCCTGTGTAGGGTTACTATGAGTTGGAACTGATTCCATGGTACTTAACAACAATAACATACTTCAAACAATTATGTCTGTTTCCTTCTACTCCCTGACCAGTGTATATATCTGACATCAGAGTATTTGTACTACGTGTCTTTTCCCATTTAAATTATTTCTACAAAACTTTTGCAATAAGCAGAATCACTGGTGTTCAGAAATAGATGGGAGAAAAGGTGGATTGTGGGTAATGGGTGATTTCAACCTCCCATTACTGACTAAAGGAAAAAAGGCCTCTTTCCTGAGTCTTTCCGAATGAGGTCATTGTTTTCAGACTGGGTGTACCTGATATATAAAGGCTCAAGGCCTCATCCCAGTGCTTTGTCAGGAATTTGGTTTCCTAAGCCACAGTGTGGGGCTGGACTGCTAACCAAAAGGTCCATGGTTCTAAACCAACAGCCACTCTTTGGAAACCCTATACAGGGTCACTGTGAGTTGAAACTGACTAGACAGCCCTCAACAACAACAAAGCCACAGTGAAGAGCTCTGCGGGTGCATATTTAAGTACTTGGTTGCTAACCAAAAGGTTGATGACTTGAACCCACCAGCTGCTCTGTGGGCGAAAGTGGTGGCAGTAAGCTTCCTTGAAGATGACAGCCTGGGAAATCCTACAGAACAGCTCTACTGGGTGCTGTTTGGTTGCTATGAGTAGAAAGCGACTCATCTTTAGTGGGTTTTGGGGTAAGCCACAATGAACAGTCAGGCTGATAGTTAAAGGAGCGTCTCCAAATGATAGTATTTAAAAATTTTTCTAGTATTTTAAAAAATAAATCAAAAAGCCCATCTGGTTGAGCTCCTACTCGTTAAGGGATGAAAAGAGGCAGAAGGCTTGAGAAAAGCAGTGCTTTTTTTCCCTTTGTCTCATGATTTTGAATTATTGTGGATTAATAGTCACCAAAACCTGGATTCTGGGTGATGCAGAGTGGAGGGAAATCCCAGGAATATTCTCAGAGTTTTGAATACTAGTTTCCCAGAAATAACCATCTCCTGCCAGCGGGGCTGGCGTCAGTGAACTGATGTGTTCTGAGAGGTGGTTTTTGGGTTGGTAGGAAGTGGGGAAGGGAAAAGAAGAACATGAGGCTGTTAGATGTGAGGAAGGAGCTAGAATCATTCAGGAAACACATCGTTCTTCCTGAGCTGGCCATGGCACACCCTCTGGGTGGCACACCCCTCCTTCTGGGACGGCTCAGCCCACAAAGACCTGGGTGGGAAGCCTGGGCCTTTCCCTGGAGGAGTGAATGTGGTCCTGGGAGGAAACACTGAAATCTTAGCGCTTCGAGCATGCTCATGCCGTGGGGACTCACCAAGCACATGGACTCTCAGCATAGTGTCGAAGACTGCAAAGGTTTGAATGCCCATTTCATAAACTCAGCATACATACAGTTTGGGATAGACTGTGTGTTCAAAGATGAAGAAAGAAATAAAGACTTATTCATTGGATGAAATAATTTTGTGTTTATTATAATACTTTAATTTTATAATCCATTTATATGAATAATTCATGTTTACATAAAATGCGTATCTTAAAATCTTTTTGTTTTTAGACATCAGTGACATAATACAATGTAAAAATGGCTTTAAAATTGTAGCAGGAGCCCAACTCAGTGCAGCCAGTTGTGGATGTGTCTGTGGGAGAGAGCACTTTAAATGGATATGCAAGGGCTGTGGGAAAACATCTGCTCAGGCTCCCTCTGTCTCTTCCATTCCCATCTCCGCTGATGCTGATGTAGCTTTCAAATGAGCTATTTCTTCCTCCTTAGGATGTAGTATTGGTGTTCTTGTGGGGGGGCACACTGGGTGTTTGTTTGAACTTTAGTATTGCTCCTAGGATGCTTCCCTTTAGGGTTGAGTTTTACGAAGAGGGTTTGTTTCCTGGTGAGGCCGGCTTTCAGGAAGAATCCAGCTCATTCCAGTCAGCATCCCCATCAGCTAACACCCAACACCAGACTGTGCTGGCCGTTCCGTTGAAACCAGCAGCCTCTGTCAACTGGGTGCTGGAGTGTTGGTTTCTGGAGGGGAGAAGAGTGGGTAACTCCATATAAGGCCACAATGTCCCCGCCTTTATTTCCGGCTACTCTGCAGCTCTGGATTTACAATATGTACTTTGGACATATTGTCAGGAGGGACCAGTCACTGGAGAAGGATATCATGTTTGATAAGGTGGAGGGTCAGAGAAAAAGAGGAAGACCCTCAACGAGATGGTTTGGCCAAATGGCAGCATCGATGGACTCAAGTGTGACAACAGTAGTGAGTGAGGTTGGCCCAGGATTGGGCAGTGTTTCGTTAAGGTCACTGTGGGTCGGTACTGACTCGATGGCACCTAACAACAACAACAATAACAAGTGAGCTCCGGTTTCACCTCCCTACCCAAGACTTGCATGACTGGGATGCCTTGGCATGCCTTGCTTCGCATGTGCACACTTGTTAAGAGATACAAAGGAATGGAAAGCTGGTACGCTCTGGGACTAATGAATAATTCAGAGTGGCTTCTTATGCCGTCAGATTTTCTCCGGTAATGAACATCATTTTGCAAGACAGTAGTGATTGAGAAGTCGGGTAATGTGGCTTTGTGTTCTTTATTGATCTGCCTAAGACATTTGCTGGGAAGACAAAAGGTGACAAAGAAAATGAAAAGTCAACAGTGGTCTCTTGTGGGCATCCAGCCAAGAACTCGGCCCCAAACTCCCCCCTCCCCTTCTTTCTAAAGTGGAACATCACCTGGCCACGTGCAAAGACCCCCAGACTCTATAATAGTCTCTACACTCTCTCATTGAAGGTGGAATCTGAATTTTAATCACATTATGCCTATAATTAAACAAGTATGGTGAAAGAAGAAAAACGTGACATCAGGATTGGTGGAAGACTCATTAACAACCTGCGATATGCTGATGATA
>NW_006408521.1:44081937-44089386 GCF_000296735.1 Chrysochloris asiatica | reverse complement strand
TTAGAAGTGGAAGCTGATTCTATGCATTTTCCAGGCTGGGAGGAATGTTAAAGGTCAAATTTGTTGTTGTTGTTGTTGTTAAGTGCCATCCAGTCCGTTCCAGCTCATAGGTACCTTGTCTGGAGTTTGCAAGGAGCAGCTGGTGGGTTTGAACTGCTAGCCTTGCGGGTAGCAGTCTAGTGCTTATCAGTTACAGTGCCACACCAGGACTCTAGAGGTAAAATAAATCAGATGTCGGCCTGTATACATCTCTCTTTAGATAAATTTGAAATCCTCTGTTTTCTTTGCATTGTAAAAAGAGCGCCTTTTAGTTTTGAGTTCCCAGAAAGAGGTGATAAGTACAACAGAGAAAGTCACAGAAAATTTCTGGTTAGATTTTCAGCGGTCAAACCAGAATGAAAAGCAACTCCCTTTTGTTTTTGTCCTTTACACTCTCGTCCTCTCTACTCAATGCTCCAATTGGAGTGTTTCCACTTGCTGCCAGCTGGGATCCATGGCAAGTTTATCTGTCGAACGTTCAACAGTTGACTTAAGTCACAGTCATAATTAAATTTGAAGCTGGCAATTGCTGAGACTGAAAACCAGGCACACCTTATGTTTGGAACAGAAGGGGTTTCACTATTCTGCATTGTTTGAAAAGTACTCTCCTTAGGGAATATCAACAACACATTTCAATGAACTTTTTTCTATTTTAACTGAAGGAATATTTTAAAGTGCTATGTAGTGAAAACGTTTGACCATTCTTGATTTGTGTCTCCTATTCTTGCTTTCCTAGCAATCTTGAAAGTATTAGCTAGTTTGATGGCTATTTGTTTATGGCCTTGATACAGTCAGTTACTGTTTAAAATATAGACATAGAGCTTGTTCTGGTGTGGCGTTGTGGGTTAGTGCGCTGGACTGCAAGGCCATCTGAACCACAAGGTTGGTGGTTCAAGCTCATCGGCCGCTCCTCAGAAACCCTGTATAGGGTCACAGTGAGTTGGAACTGACTTGAAGGCACTTCACAACAATTCTGGGGTGGCACTTATAGGATAAGCATTGGACTGCAAGATCAGTTTGAACTGCAACTATGTAATGCCTCTGCAGTAGCATGAAAGTAGCCATAAACTATACATAAAAGAATAGACTTGGCTGTGTTGCAATAAAACTTTATTTGTAAAGATTGACAATAGGCTTTATTTTGCCAAGCTCTGGCTTAGGTTATTGAAAGAAGGAAGCAAGGGTCATTGGAAGGTCTTTTTCAATAAAAATTGGTTTTGAAGGTGATAAAGATTACTTTAGCTTAACAAGATAATGCTTTCTGAAGCCAGAAAAAACCTGTTTGGTTGGTCAATAGATATATTTTCCAACAGGTAAATGTAGTGCAATCAAAATGAAAAGAGAATCGAAAACTCATCATTCAAGTGTTTGCTGTTGTTGTTGTGAAGTGCTGTTGAGTCGGTTCCAACCTATAGGGTTTCCGAGGAGCAGCTGGTGAGCTTGAACCACTGACCTTGCAGTTCAAACGGCTTTGCAGTCTGGCACATTAATCCACAGCGCCACACCCAGACTCCATATTCAATTGTTAGTTGCTATAAAGTACTTCTGCTTCCGAAGGCCTGTTTGAAAACTTGTTTGCTAAGAATTTTAATGTTCTTGCTTGGCTGAAGAATGAGGAAAGGGAAGAAAAAAAAAGCTTTGGAAATGAAGTGAAAGCAATAGCTAATTAAATTGATTCTATTTTATGTTATTTAAAATTTTCATTTGGCTAATGTAACCTAGATTTGTACAAAGGAATGAAAGGGATGGGAAAGAAAAGAGATTTGTTTTAAACCGTTAAGTAACATGTAGAATACAAGTGGGTGGGTTTTGTTGTTTTTTTTTCTCATTTGTAGTTCACTTTGATTTTATTTAGCAGCATCACATGTTTCTTTTCCAAACTTAAAGATGAGAGAAAGCCTAGAATACTTAGGCTTTTAACAAAATACAGTATTTTTTTTAAAAAAATAGAGTTTCCTGCCAGAAGTCATAAATCACCTACATTTTCAATTATACTCAACTAGGACTCTTGGTATGGCACTGTAGGATCAACACTGAACTACGAGGTCGGCAGTTCAGTCCCATGAGCTGCTCCTTGGAAACCCTATAGAGGGTCCCTATGAGTCGGGACTGACTCGGTGACACTTAACAACCACAAGTAGTCAGCAGTCCCTGCTTAGGTTTCTGATTAAAACCAGAGATGGAAGAATTTGGGGTTAAGCATTAGGGAAAGACGGGAAGGAAGAATGCCCTTGGATTAATTCCATTGTAGGTTTTTTATCGTCTCAGATACTCCTTGGTTTTCCTCTCCTAGTGGAGACTGTCCTTTAAACATGGATGGAAGTTCTAATAGGTAGTTTGATTTCATGCATCTCACTTATTGACTGAGCTCCTGCTATTCACCAGTCAGTGTGCTAGAACCCCGGGGGGAAAACAAAGCCAAACAGTTGCCTTGGACTTGATTCTAACTCATTCGACCCCGTGTTTGTCAGAGGAGACCCTGTGTTTGTCAAAGACTGATTTTTCAGAGGTAGATCTCCAAGTCTTCCTTTAGAGGTGCCCCTGAGTGGACTGGAGATGCCAACCTCTCAGGAGCTGAGCATGTTATCACAACCCAGGGACTCTGGGACCAGCAGCAGCTAGAGACCAGGAGACCACAGTGGGCTATGCCAGGGACCCTGGGTGGGGGCGGCAGGGAAGAGGAGGGAGAGCAGGCTTTTCAGAAGTGAAAGGGATTGTTTCCAAAGTAAATACCTTCCTTATGTTACATAGAATTAAAATAAAATTGCGAAGTAAAAGGACATAAAATTGTTCAGTCCTAGCCATTATACCCGAGGTTGGCAATACAATTTAAAGGAATTCTTGGGAGGTTTCAAGAATACAATCATTTGCAGTCTCCTGAGTGTCTTAGAAAAACACCAGTTTCCCAGGTAACATAGGTGTACATATTCACTCTCACTTTTACTGATTATAGCCTTATACATTAGATTCATTTGTTTTCTTCTGTTCTTGGGAAGTTCTCTTCCTCTGATTCCAGTTCATTTTCTTTTGTACCCAATGCACATGTAGTTGTAAGCATTCAAAGAGTTAATGTATGTAAATTTATACAAGGAACACTGGCTGGGGCCACTACCCACTGAGGCCATGTACCCGTTGATGATACCTCTGTAGGCCTGGGACACAGGACACAGGAACATGTAAGTGTCATTGAGCAGATAGAGAAGGTCCTGATGTGGTGCTGCAGGATGATGTACTGGACCACAAAGCCAGTGGTTCAAACCCACCAGCTGCTCCTTGGACGCCCTTTACAGGGTCACCTTGAATCAGAACATCATCATATGATAGCTTTAGAGAGAGTTGTGTGTTCTGATAAAGAAAGCCACAAAGAGGCTACATACAAGAAGCAAGAGTAGGTCAAGGGTTTCTAGGCAGAAACTGTGTGACATCTAGTCTCCCTAAACATCCAGCATTTTAAAATCTCTTTATAAAGAAGGAAAATAATATACTTTTCATCTTTTCCATGAATCTCAGAGCATTCGTATAAATTTCTTATTTTGAACAATTTTAAGTTTGTAAAATAATACAGTAACATTAAGAACACCAATAGTTAAAATCCCTGCAGTATTTTGAGTGTTTGGCATATGCCAGACACCATGCTGTCTCTACTTATGGCATTAGCTCATCTTAACGGAGTCCTGGTGCGGCGCTGTAGGTTAAGCACCTGACTGCAAGGTCAGTTTGAACGACAAGATTGGCAGTTCAAACTCACCAGCTACTCCTCAAAAATCCTATGCAGGGTCTCTGTGAGTCGGAACCTAATCAACAGCACTTAACAACAACAATAACCAACTCAGCAGTTCTAAGAAGAAGACACTGGTAGCGTAGTGGTTACGAATCGGGCTGCGAACCTTAAGGTCAGCGGTTCGAAACTACCAGCTGCTCCGCGGGAGAAAGATGAGGCTTTCTACTCCCGTAAAGATTTACACCCTCGGAAACCCTGTACAGGGTTGCTATGGGTCGGAACCGACTCGACGGCACTTAATAACAACAACATAGGAGAGGAGAAGGTCACTTCTGGAGGTACTGTCCCCACATCAGATGACCAGTGAGTCGCAGAGCCACACTTCTGACCAGGAAGTGACTAGGATTAGGTGAGACTTTCTGTATGCATCTTTATTCTCAGTTGCAAAGATGCTTACAGGAAGTCCTTTTGAGCCATTCTTTGCTTACCTGCTAACCTGTTTCACCTTTTAATTTTTTTCTCTAAATACATTTGCCCTAAGTTTTGCCCTCTTTTTTTTTTTTTTTTTTTTAATTGTTGTTGTTGTTAAGTGCTGCTGAATCAATAACAATTCCTAGTGACCCTGTATAGGGTTTCTGAGGAGTAGCTGGTGGGTTTGAACTGCTGACCTTGTGGTTCAAAGTGCAGTGCTGATCCTACAGAGCCACACCAGGAGTCATCGCTGGAGATTTCATCTTTAATAAAAACAGGTTAAAATAAGTACTTACTGAACACCTACTGTGAGCCTATCATAAAAACAAAGCAACAAACAAACCTTCATTTCTCTCTCATGGCAACGCTACAGGACAGAGCAGAGTGTCGTAGGATTCCCAAGACTGTAACCTCTATGGAAGCTCACTGCCAGGCCTTTCTTCCTAAGACTGATGGTGGGTTTGAAACGTAGACCTTTCCGTTAGCAGCCAAGCACTTAATCACCTTGCCACAGGACTTCTTTGAGCCCATCATCCAAACCCACCACCATTGAGCCGGTTCCGACTCATAACCACCCTCTCTAGGGCGGAGCGGAACTGCTTTTTAGAGTTTCTGACACTGAATCTTTATAACTGCGGACACAGTAGATCTGGCCTCTGGTTTCATGGTGTTCCTTAACAGACTTGTGGGAAGTCAGATGTCATGGAACTAATGAAAGCATCATAAACTGTGGAAAGTATGATGAGAAAAAATAAAATTTGATAAGAGCCGGATTGCTGCAGGGGTGCCCAAGAAAGCATCTCTGAGGAGTGACGTGAATCTGAGACCTAACGTGGTGAACTCGGCAGAGACAGTAGGATTTGAGACAGAGTTTGAGGTCCCCACGCAGGAGCCCAGTGAACAAACCGACAGCCACTGTGACTACAGCCTGGTAATGGAACACAAGAATCTGTAGGAAACAAGGACAAATACATACACATGCAGTCCTCCAGTGAGATGTTGTGGGACTGGGTATCATTGAGTCGAGCTTCGACTCGCATGTGACAGCATCGAACTGCCCCACAGGGGTTTCTAGGCTGTGATCTTTGGGAGAGCAGATCGCCAGGTCTTTCTTCCGCAGAGCTCCTGAGAAGATTGCCATCCTTTCTGTTAGCAGCCCAAACATCAGCCATGGCACCACTGGTAGTTGTAGTTAGTTAAGTTCTGACTCATAGTGACCCTTTATAGAAGGTAAGGAGCAGCTGGTAGCTTTGAACCACCATCCTTGCAGTTAGTGGTCCAGTGCTTACCCTATAGCACCACACCAGGACTAGGGCTCCTTATAATGAAATATGGTTCAGCAATAAAACCAAAACAAGACTTTTTTTTTTTTAAAGAATAAGCTCCTGACATCCACAGCAACGTGGAAGCATTACACAGGTATAATGTTGAGCAGTAGCCAGACCTGGAGTAATACATGTTGTATGACTCATCCTGAAGTTCAAGTAGTAGTAAAACTAACATTTGGTGGAAGTCAGCGTAGTGCTTAATGGGAAGGAGAGGCGTGGGGGATGCAGCACTGACTGGGCAGGGGTACAAAGGAATCTTCTTGGTGATAGGAATGTTGTAGATCTTAATCTAAAAGGGGTGTCCATGAGTGTACATGCATTACATTTTCACTCAGTTGTATACGTGTGGCTTATGAACTTCAAGATAGATATCAGTAAAACATGAAAAGTGATTGCATTAGATTTGAATAACCTGTGGGAAAGTTTTGATAAGCCAAAGTTATAAATTGCATGTGTAATGTGATCTGAACTACAAAGAAAATGCTTAGGAAAGAATATGTTGTTGTTGTTGTTGTGTGCCGTCGAGTCGGTTCCGACCCATAGCGACCCTGTACAGGGTTTCCGAGGGTGTAAATCCTTACGGGAGTAGAAAGCCTCATCTTTCTCCCGCAGAGCGGCTGGTAGTTTCGAACCGCTGACCTTAAGGTTCACAGCCCGATTCGTAACCACTACGCTACAGTGAAGACTATTTTTGATGATTTCTAGACCATAGGCTGATGTGACTTTCTCTTCTTTATAGTTTGCCATGCTTTCTCAATTTTCTCTAAAGAATGTATAGCACTTCTATAATCAGAAACATTGAAATGGGAGAAACTATCATTGAGAAAAGGAGCTCTGGTAGCATAGTGGTTACGAATCAGGCTGCTAACCTCAAGGTCAGCAGTTCGAAACTACCGGCTGTTCTGCAGGAGAAAGATGAGGCTTTCTGCGCCCGTAAAGATTTATAGTCCCAGAAACCCTGTACAGGGTCGCTATGAGTCGGAACCGACTCCATGGCACATAACAACAACAACGTTATTGAGAAGGTAGTTGTATATAACTAGAAGGAATTACAAATCAAAGTGGAAATTTTAGGGATGAATTGAGAGACAGGAACGCCTGGTGCTCTGGAGTTAAAGGCGGCTTCCTAGAGGGAGTAGACCTTGTGAGCAGCTGAGGCATTATTTGGGGAAGGAGATGGGTGGATGCACGCTGGGGTTGATCACTTGAATTGCTGAATGTGTCCTTCCTTTGTGTTCCTCCTTCCTGTGGGTCTGACTTTGTTTCTACCCACCTCATAGACCCTGTGGCCCTTCTGTAGTCCTTCAAACGTGTAATAGCTTTTCCTTAAACTCTAATACAGTGAACCTCTAAGCCATTTATAATTCTCATTCTTAAAAAGCTCTATTCCTATCCTTTTACATTCTCAGGCATTATACTTGCTCTGGTCTCTATTTTGAGGTTTCCTTTCCTTCCCCCCCCCCGGTGCTCCATATGGCAGTGTGAGTTTAAAAATTAATGGTGCCAAGCCATTCTCTCCTCCTGAAAAATAAATAAATGAAAGAACCCCAGAACCACACATACTCACACACAGAGCGCAGGATAATCCATCTGTCTTGTTGAAGACATCCACCACCCACTTCATCCTGGTGCAGGCTATTTTTGTTTGCTTTGTCTTGTGAGCGACTCTATTGGAAACCAGTAAAGAATGTTTGGTTTCCATCAGAAAAGGAAAAGCAAAGCACATTTTTCTTCTGTTTTATACTGATTTCAGGGCTTGTGTACCAAGCAGTGTTCAGTCTTTGCCATTTTTACTGATGACTGCCCATTTATAATTATGAAGCAGAATCCAGTGGTTTTTGGATCTGCCCTCTGCTCATCTATATTCTCTTCTAAAATGAAACAAACAGC
>NW_006408521.1:44076195-44081654 GCF_000296735.1 Chrysochloris asiatica | reverse complement strand
TTTTGTTTTACTTTTCTTTTAACTGTCTTTCTCCTTTTGTTGGCAGGGTAATAGCATTATGCCTTGTTCCTGGAATTTTTAATCAATAATATGTGTGTGTCTTTAATTAGAATGCTAGGAAGTACTGCTGACTTGGGTCATTCAGTTAATGCAATAAGCTGAGAGGTTCAAATGTTTATATGCAGAGGATCAATTTGAGAAAATTGAGTCTAGATATGGACAATTCTAATACTTTTCCCAAGATAGACCACATGAAGTGTTGACTTTAAGGTCCAGTGTTCACAGATGGTTGTGAAGCACCTCTCCTGATGCGTGCACAGGAATGAGGGCGACCACCGTTGCTTCCAAGGCAGTTGAAGTCCAGTGATGTCTTTTCTCTCTGGGTACCCTTGTCCACATCCATGCTTTCAGCGAGCATCTCGAGTTTTGACTTGTCCATGCTATTAGAGCAGCATTCCCAATGACTTGCTGGATATCAAGGATGTTCTAATGACTTCTTAAACTCACGATTACATCTGAAATTAACTCATTATCACCTTTTCCCACCCAAACTCATTCAATTCCCGTTTGGCTAGCTCCATGGTTCTATAGTTTTGAGTCATTCAGACTCTAATCTTTAGGATTCTTTATGACTTCACCACCTAACCATTTTCTTTACACGCAAGATGTATTTCATTCTGCTGTGCATAAGGTTGCTATGAGTCAGTACCGACTCGATGGCACCTAACAACAACAACAACAACAACAACAACAAGTATGAGGAAATAAAAGAGCTGAACAAAAAATGTCAAAGGGCAGCTAGAGAAGACAAAGTATTAATAATGAAATGTGCAAAGACCTGTAGTTAGGAAACCAAAAGGGGAAAATATGCTCAGCATTTCTCAAGCTGGAAGAACTGAAGAAAAAATTGAAACTCGACTTGCAATATTGACGGATTCTATGGAATACAAACTGATGCAGCCTTGGAAGTGCTTACTTATCTATGTCAATACATTGGGAAGACCAACTGGTTGGAAAAGATCCATATTTGTGCAAATTCAGAAGAGAGGTGACCCAATAGAATATAGAAATCACCAAACAATATCAGAAATCTCACATGCAAGTAAAATTTTGCTGAAGATAATTAAAATACGGTTGCAACAATACATTATAGGGAACTGCCAGAAATTCAAGTCAGATTCAGACAAGGATATGGAACTTGGGATATCGTTGCTGATGCCAGATGCATCTTGACTGAAAGCAGAGAATATTAGAAGGATGTTTACTTGTGCTTTGTTGACTATGCAAAGGCTTTAGACTGTGTGGACCATGATAAACTGTGGATAATGTTGTGAAGAATAAGCATTGCTGAACACTTCACTGTGCTTGTGAGGAACCGCTACATAGACCAAAAGGTAGTTGTTTCAGTAGAACAAGATAATGTTGAAAGGTTTAAATTCAGGAAAGGTGTGCGGCATGGTTGTATCCTTTCACCATACTTGTTCAATCTGTATTCTTAGCAAATAATCCAAGAATATGGATTATATAAAGAAGACCATAGCAACAGGATTGGAGGAAGACTCATTAAGAACCTACGATATGCAGATGATACTATCTTGCTTTCTGGAAGAAAAGAGGACTTAAAAGACTTACTGATAAAGATCAAAGACCACAACCTTCAGTATAAGTTGCACCTCAATGTAAAGAAGACAAAAATCCTCACAACTAGACCAGTAAATAGCATCAAGATAAATGGAGAAAAGATGGAAGTTGTCAAAGACTTCATTTTGCTTAGATCCACAATCAACAATCATGGAAGCAGCAGTCAAGAAATCAAATGATGTATTCCATGGGATAAATTTGCAACACAGAACCTCTTTAAATTGTTCAAGAACTAAGATGTCAATTTGAGGACTAAGGTGCGTCTAACCCAAGCCGTGGTCTTTTCAGTAGACTCATATATGCATGTGAAAGTTGAGCAGTGAGTAAGGAAAACCAGAGAAGAATCAATGTATTTGAATTATGATATTGGAAAAGAATATTGGAAGTACCATGGACTGCCAGAAGAACAAATAAACCTGTTGGAAGAAGTACAGCCCGAATGCTCCTTAGAAGCCAGTATAGTGAGATGCAGCTCTCACACTTCACACGTGTTTTTAAGATGAACCAGTTCCTAGAGAAGGACATCATGCTTGGTAAACTGGAGGGTCAGCAAAAAAAGAGGAAAATCCCCCAACGAGATGGATTGATTCAATGGCAACAGCCATAGGATCAAATATAGCAGCCCTTGTGAGGATGGTGTGGAACTGGGCAGTGTGTTGTTTTGTTATACATAAGGTTGCTATTAGTCAGAACTGACTCGTTGGCCCTTAACATCAACAACAGTAACCATCTGCATCATTTTATTCTGGGCATTTGTCCATTGGAGTCGCTTCCAATAAACAGTGCTCATCCTCAGTATGCACTCCTGGTGTGGCACTGTAGGATCAGCACTGGACTGCTAACCACAAGGTCATCCGTTCAAACCCACCAGCTGCTCCTCAGAAACCCAGTACAGGGTTGCTATGAGTTGGAACTGACTTGATATTTTTTTTAACAACAGTAACAGCATCCATAGTAGGGCAGGTGAATGAATCCATTTAAGGAAGGATTGGCTCAGGGGATACTTGATATGTGTTGGGAGATTTTAGAGCCATCGTGTTTTATCCATGAATAACCTGCCCACGTTTCCCTTTGTTATCTGCCTTTGTTAGGGTCCGAGACCACCACCTAATAAGGAGACCAAGAGACAAAGATAATGCAAAAGCAGGCGGGCTTTATTCAAGCTAGCATGCTAGGGTCGAGTGGCGGCTGGCAGTGTAGTGTTCAGCAGGGTTACAGCAGGGTTACTGCATCAGCTCACCAAAGCTGGACCCCAAGCAGTTCACAAACGGTACCTTATATAGGGTTTTGGGACACACCATGGGAGGGGGATATGCAAACTAGGATTACAACTTTTACCCAGTGGAGCATTCAGAAACCGCAGGATCCAATAGATTTAAACATAACATCACATAAGTGACCTATAGTACTAAGACTTTTTCCAGTCCTACCAGCCTCATCTGTTACCTGTTCCGGCCACCTGGCCTGTGAGTCTTCAACTGTGACAGTTTTATTTGTGTGCTCTTTACCCTGCATTTGTGTCTCTTGAGACATTCTGTTGGGGACTTGCCTAGCCATGCCTGGTTGTCCTTATGGCCCCGGCTTGAAGCAGGTCTCAGAGCAAGCTCTTATAGTTGAAGTGGGGATTCTTGCTCTGAGCCCTACTTTCAGCCGCCTACTTTTATTCTCACACCATCAAGTCATTTCTGACCCACAGCAACCCTGTACAGGGTTCCCAAGGAGCAGCTTGAAGCAGGTCTCAGAGCAAGCTCTTATGCCTGAAGCGGCGATTCTTGCTCTGAGCCCTACTCTCAGCCGTCCACTCTCATTCTCACACCGTATCCATCTGTCTTCCAACCGCATCCTAGGCTAGGTGCTCTTTCCTCTCTTTCTCCCAAATATTGGTGCCTATTGACCATTTCTCAATTCCCACTGCCCTTTCTGTCTTTGTGTTTTCAGAGACAGGGAGCTTTCCCAATGGATCCCAACCTCTGAGCACTTGACGCTCTCCCATCCCCAGATGCTGCCTGTCCAGGCTGCCTCCCTTCCTCAGATCATGACCTGCTACAGTGAATAGCAAGGTATCAACCCTGGCATGCCAGGGGACTACAAATATAGGAGTTCAGAAGTTCATGGAATGCATGTTTTCCTTGGAGCAACACCCGATTATATTTTGTAGCACTTTGGAGAGAAACGTTGATTTTCTATTGAGGGGAAATGTTAGAGGTAAAACTGGGGAAACATGAATGAATCTCAAGACATATTAAGCGCAAGATGGTAACCACAATGTTCATCTATTTATATGAAGCTCTAGGATAGGCCGAAACAATCCACAGTGAGAAATCAGAACAGTGATTTTCTCTGCTGTGGGGTAGGGATTGATCTGGGAACTCTCTGTTGTGATGTACTGGTTCAATATCTTGATAGAGATGTAGATAACATGGGTGAATACCTTGGTCAAAACTCATCACATTGTGTGCTTAGGATCTATACTTTTCAGTGTATACAAATGATATTCTCATTAAAAAATAATCAATTGAAGGGGAAAATTGCCGAGTAGAATGTATTCTGTTATTCTGCTGGCAGTTAAAAGATTATGGTGTGGGTAAACAAAATAACATAGTGGGGAAGGGAAAGGCCATGGGCTTGTATTTGTGATGAGAGAAAGGCGGTAACATTTACTTGTGGAAATATGACTACTATCATACATTCAGCTGTTTGAGACATATATGACAATCATGGCACCCGGTCACGGCAGAAATGCCAAGATTCAAATCTGATTTTATAAATGAGAAGGTATACATTTTATTCAGAACCTTCCAGAGCATCTAAAAATCCCATACCCCATTCCTAGAGTTCCTGACATAAATAGCAACTGGTTTGAGCTTGGTGGGTGGTGGTATGAGAAATAACTCTTGTTGGTGTGGCCCATCTTCATGACTAAGGGAAGTCTTTGGGGTAGCAGGCTAGGATAACAAAAGCTCAGTGGAGGGGAAGAACTAGTTTGACCAGCTAGGAACTCTGAAATAAGAATACACCCATCAAGGAAATATGGAAAGTTCATGGGGTAGGGAAAAACTCACTTTAAATGAGAATGCTCCCAGTAAGGACTAGAAGTCAACCTTGGGAGGAGACAGTGCTACCCAGGAAGAGGGGAGCTGGAGGAGGGGCTTTCTCAGGACGGGGAATAAAATTGTTTGTGGGCCAACTATGCCGTGTGTTTGCCTGTGTCTACTGGGTTGGACGCCCAATTTTGCAAAATCAAATAAGGAAAAATCTCGCTAAAATGAGTACAGATTGGATTACTTGAGCTTTTGTTGGTATGGATGTTTCTCTCAGTGGTGGGATGTTTTATATCACAGGTTTGTTGTCAGGAATAACTAATACACTGGTCCCAGCCTATTTAGCCCAAAGGTTCATAGTAGGTCTATGAACAGGACCAGATGTGTTGGTGAACACAATTTAAAAAAATAATAATAATTTCAAATATTTGAAACTTGGAAGATTTCACATTAAAAATTCAGATTCTGGCAATACCTGTATCCCAAAACAATAGTTGGCTGGGTCGGAGTGGCATCTTCCTCCTGTAGATTAGGAATGTACACTGCTCCTCCTCACAATAATCTCAGTGTCCACCTACTGCCTTTTCTTATTTCTGTTCTCAGTCCTACGGGTATTTGAATAATCATTCGTGGAGCCTCTTCCCACTACCAGGAACTACCAAGGATTTTATTAACTACCTACTATTATTCTAAAGCGTAGTGGTTACGAATTGGGCTGCGAACCTTAAGGTCAGCGGTTCGAAACTACCAGCTGCTCCGCGGGAGAAAGATGAGGCT
>NW_006408521.1:44065160-44075789 GCF_000296735.1 Chrysochloris asiatica | reverse complement strand
GTTTTGTTGTGGTTTAGGTGAAAGTTCACAGAGCAAATTTGTTTCCTATTCGATATACTACACACATTTTGTTTTGTTTTGTGACATTAGTTGCTATCCCTTCAATGTAAGAGTACTCTTCCCACTTCCTCTGTATTTATTCAACTTTCTTTCCTTCCCCGTCCTGCCTTCTGAGCTTTGATTTGGGGCAAATGCCTTCTTTTTGGTCTCCTATAGTTGAGAGTTCTGAGGAGTACTGTGTTTGTGGCTGTTATCGTTCACTTTAAGCCTGTATATTGTTTGGCTTCAAATGATCCCTGGTGGTGGGTTCAGTTCCATGTTTGAAGGATGTCTAAGGGCCACAGCCTATGGGTTTCCTCCAGTCTTTATCAGTCCAGTCAATGTGATCCGTTTAGTGGTTTTGAATGTTGTCTATGTTTTTCTCTCACTCTGCCCAGGCAGGACTTTGTACTGCGATCCTAAGCAGAGCCATGGTAAATGGGCTCTATCTGATTTTCTGGTCTCAGGCTAGTGGAGGCTGTGGTTCACATGGTCCGTTAGTCCTTTGGACTCATTCTTTCCTCGCATCTTTGTTTTTTTTTTCATTCTCCCTTGCTACAGCAGTCAGAGACCAATAGTTGCATCTTAAATGACTACTCACAAGCTTTTAAGACCCCAGTTGCTACTCTCCGAAGTAGGGTGAAGGACACTGTCTTCGTGGATTTTGTTATGCCAAGTTATCTAGATGTCCCTTGAGACTATAGTCCTAAATCCCTTAGCCTAGTACTTCAGTCCCTCAAGATTTTTTATTATACTTAAGAAGTTTTCATACATTTGCCGCAGCATACTCTACTATATTGGTAGTGATGGTGTGCCGTGAGTCAGTTCCGACTCATAGCAACCCTGTACAGGGTTTTTGAGGCTGTAAATCTTTATGGGAGCAGAAAGCCTCATCTTTTTCACATGGAACAGCTGGTAGTTTCGAACTGCTGACCTTGAGATTAGCAGCCCGACTCGTAACCACTACACTATGAGAGCTCTTCTATATACTTGACTTTATTTGCAGCACGTACCTATTTACACTCTGGAACATTCTTTATCTCTCACATGTCCTTGTGGAGGGAGAGCAGGTTCTCTGGGGCTTTGCCAGGCTAATTTTACATGACAATGGCTGCTCTATGCTCTTTCATGGAGTGTTGGAATGTCTTTGCAGGGCCCATATAACTGGTGGCCAAAGTTGGAAATGGTTCCCTCATGGACTTTCAGTTCAGCTCAGCAATTGACAAGGAATACTGGCTGCTCATTACCCAGGAGGCCAGACGGGCATTTCCCCTCAGTGACTCACTGTTTTCAATGAAGGGGCCTTCACTGGTCACAGGCAGGGCTGTCCAGGGCATGGTGGGTCGCTGGCCCTGACCACTGGTTTTCACCAGTGCCTTAAGTGTTGCTTGTACTATGTAATTCTGTCTTATGTACATACTTGAAAGTGTTACAGTATGAGGTGAAAAGTATAGAGAAAGCTTAGAATTGTTTTCTACACCATAATCAGGTAGTCCCTGATTTACAACATATTTGAGATGTGACTAACCGTACTTATCACCGCTATTTTGTATTGTATTTTGTTTTGTTTTGTTTTTTGCTACATCTTGTTGTTAGTAAGATAGAATGCATATATGTTGTTGTTGTTAAGTGCCATCGAGTCGGGTCCGACCCATAGCGACCCTGTACAGGATTTCCGAGGGTGTAAATCTTTACGGGAGTAGAAAGCCTCATCTTTCTCCCGCGGAGCGGCTGGTAGTTTCGAACCGCTGACCTTAAGGTTCGCAGCCCGATTCGTAACCACTACGCTACCAGAGTAGGAGCTTGTAATTTGCTGATGTTCTCATTCTCATATGTTCACTCACAGATGTTCAGTTTTCTGATTTGCTGTTCAAAACACTGCTGTGTAGCAGGTTGCAATGAAGTCGGTGTCGGTGTTGGAGTACCAAGGGGTAGAAAGTTGCACACTGTTCAACTTTTATGACATATGGCACTTGTACACACCTGACAGCCGTGAGGACTGTAACTTTGTAGTTATGTCATTGACACCAATATTGTCCCCTCTAGATCAAGGGTGTGGTAGCCACCTCCTTGAGCCCTGGTGTTTACGCTGTAGGATAAGCCTGGACTGGTAACTGCAAGGTCAGCACTTCAAACTTACTAGCTGCTCCTTGGAAACCCTATACAGGGTTGCTATGAGTCACAACCAACTCAAGGCCACCCAGCAACAACAGCAACAACATCACTAGATCAGCCCGCACGATGTGAAGACCATAGAAAGGTCTCTCTAGTTAACACAAAACACCAGAAGTGTTCTGCTTCTGTATCATGGTCTTCTAAAACCTTTTTCGCCATTGGCTTCAAAAACCCTGTCTTTCAGATGTACAAAGCCATTGGTTTTGCCTTTGAGACGTTAGGTTCTCTCTGAACATCACCTTCTGACTCTGGATTCCTGAAGTTTTCCTAGGTCTCAGTTTGCCCATCTGGATGACGGATTTCATATGGAGGGTACCAAATTTTCTCTCACTACTGGCCTAATTAACAAATGTGTCATCACAAAGTGTTTGGACAAAAACCAATGCTGAGAGAGGCTGTTAATAATGTATCAGTGTGAAATATATTCATAGACACAAGCCAACCATTTCCCCACAGTTCTGACACTGTTGAAAGAAAGACTGGCAGTGAGCTCCCTTTCTTGGAGGCCTGTCCGGTGCTTGCTCAAAGGTCATGCCATGCTAAGACACCAGTATCAGTATGAGTTGGCATTGAGTAGGCTCACCTGCCCCTCTGGAGACCCCATGTGTGTCAGAGTAGAACTGAACTCCCCAGGGAGTTGCAGTGACTGATTTTTCAGAACAGACGGTCGGATTTTTCTTTGGAAGCTTCTCTGGGTGGATGTGAATCACCCATCTAGTGGTGGTGGTTGTTAGTTGCGATCGAGTCAGTTCCAACCTGAATAGGGTTTCCAAGGAGCGACTGGTGAGTTTGAACCACTGACCTTGCACTTCAAACTGATCATGTGGTCCAGTGCTTATCCTACAGTGCCACACCAGGACTCTTCTACTGGTTAGTAATGAGCATATGAACCGTACATGTGGAGGGATGGATAGGTTTTTCCTTCTAAGACCATAGCTGTGTCTCCTTACTTCTATCCCTAGCAGTGGGATCTGAACAAAACTTTCTTCCTGAGCATCTTGTGTTTGGATTGCCCTCCTTCACTCTACCCTATTGCTGTGTTTCATACTGTTGAGTAGATCCTGACTCACAGTGACTCCATGTGACAGAGTAGAAATGTTCCATAGAGTTCCCTAAGCTGTCAGCTTTATAAGAGCAGATCACCAGGGTCTTTTCTCTCGTGGAACAGCTAGTGGGTTTGAACTGCCGACCTTTTGGTTAGCAGCTAAGTGCTTAGCCACTGTACCACCTACCCTGCCTCCCTAATTTTCTTAGTAAATTTGTTCCTCAAGGCCCTCATTGAATATCACATTCTTCATAATCCCGCCTGTCCCTGACTATTTTTGATCTTTTCCTTCTCATGCACGTTCATGATCTTAGAGTGTGGCATTGAGGAAGGGCACAGGAGCAGTTTGACACACATCCTTACAGATTCCTTAGAGAGAGAATCTCGTGTGTGTGTGATTATTAGGAATAGAATAGAAATACATAAAATTATTTATGCAGAATGTGAAACATACATCTTTGTTCAGAGATACATTTCCTTATAACAGAGAGTTGCAAGGTACCTGCCACTTAACCACATCAAAGGCTCTGAATCAGCCCCCTAACCTGGTAGGGGTGCTATAGCTGTACCCCAAATGGTGCTAGTCACATACCTGCATGTGTGTGTCCTTGAAAATGGCAGTGCTCTTTGAAAGCAGTGTCCTAGTCTTCAGTAAGGCTGCTGACACTGGGCTTGTCCTTTTGTAGTCACTCAGTAAATGTGTGTAGAATAGGTCAGCTCACCTAAACAAAGCCTGGGAGAGATTTCCGTAGCCTCTACCTTACATACTTCTTGTTTCCCTAGACTGCAGGAAAACCCTCAGTGAAACCAGGGTTTTAAGTCCAGGGTGAACGATCTCAAGAAATAGACTGGTCCTGAAATAGATGATTTGGCGTGTTGTACAGTTTCTACTAAATTGACAGGGAATATGAGGTTTCTAGAGTGAGTTGGAGCAACTCATCGTCATAACTGATGAGCTATAAATAACTTCCTCTTGTTAGGAAAAGCTCCCATCTTTGTTTCTTCTCCGGGAGTGTTGTGGTGGGGAAACTGGACCAGGCAGGCAGGCCCAGGCACCTGCTCCAGACCAGCCTCCCCATCAGCCATCACTGGAAGTGCAGAGAAGTGCTGACCAGAGGATTTCTGGTGCTAAGCTCAGCTCTTTATCCCACCGCAAGGATGACCTGTCTCCTATTTACCCACCACTGGGACAGTTTTCCTGTGTCTCTAGCTGGCCTCGGCCTCTTGGGCACCTTTCTGTTCCTTTAGTGCCTTCAGTTCAGGCCCCTTAGATAAGATTTCGACAGGGTGAGGACATTGTGGGAATATGCTCTCAGACAAAGCAGTATGAAATGTGGGCATTGTTTTCACCTACTAAAGCCGCTAATAATGGCCAAGGTGTGTTTTGTCTTTGATATCTATCTTTCATCCAAGCAGTGGGTACTCAGATTTTGCAGTTGCTGCTGCTGGACATTTGTTGAATTCTGTTTACAAGTCTCCTAGCCTTTGGAGAGTCCTGTGAGAAGGACACAGGGTGACGAGGTCAAGGCTCCTATCTGCCGGAAGCTGAGCAGCAGCTGAGAGGAGAAATGAGCAGCTCACTGATAGCCATGTTACTAGGCAGGATTACTGGGTATCATGGCAAGCTGATGTTTTAGGAGAAGAAAGAAAGAACTCAGTTATTAGCTGAAGTGATTAAAGAAGCTTTGATGGAGGAGGTAACATTTAAGCTTCGTTTTTAAGCAAAGGTGGTTTTCCAGAAGGTTCAGATGGAATCAGATTGAGGAATTTCAGGAGAGGAGAAACAAGTATGGGAATTACTAAGGGTTAGAGGGTATGTGAGGTGTGTTCAGGGCATAGAGAAAGATCAGCAACAGGAGACCACAGCCTATTAGACTGTGACTTGTAGGTGGCTGCTTATTACTTGGACCCCATGAAGAGATCCATGAAGGGCCTTGTGGGGTTTGAGCTCAGAGCGTGCCCTGACCTGCCTCTGTCTGTGAGTGCTTCCTTGAAGGCATTCCAAGCCTGACACTCTGCTGTTTGGAAATCTTGCGTACGGAGAGTATTGTCCGAGAGTAATCAGAGACCTATGTCTGTTAAACTAATTCCGCCTCTGTCCTCAGAGCGCCTTAGGGCTTCCAGTCTTGACCGCTCAGCAGATTTTACAGTGTCTGAATTATTCATGGAGATGATAAGGAAGAGGAGGCTCTACCTGGAGCAGGTCTTGGAGGGTGGCATTATAGGAAGAGAGGCAGCTGCTTGGAATGATGGACGAAACAATTCTTCAAGAGGAACTCTACCCAGATGCGAGCCTGTGCCAATATGCCCAGAAAATCACAGCCTGCTTTGGAGGGATGGGTAAGACCCCACCAACCCCACTCCAGACATTGGGCTTGCAGAGGAGGTGCCCAGGGTGGAGGATGTGGAGGACAGATGGACTAGCGTGGCTCGTGGCAGGGAGTAGCCGTAGCTTCTGGAGCAAGAGAGCCTCAAGTGGGCCTAGGGGCTGGAATCTGGAAGCTTGGTTGGGCGCCTCCATCTGAGCTCTTCCGTGCAGAACACAGTGGGCTCCCAGCCTCGTCTGTGCTCTGCTCAGCAGCACAGATCAGCATGGCTGCTGTGAACCACTGCAGGTGCTTTCGAAGGGCTTGCTGGGCTCCTTGGTTTGCTCATGTCTGATTGGAAAACAAAGCCAAACAAAACAGACAGCAACAGCAAAAACCCGAAACTGAGAAGCAAGTAACTCCATTATGATTAATAAAGCCACAGGCTGGCTGTAACTTCAGACAGTTTCCTTAGAAAACTAATTCAGTCCAGATTCACAATTTGAGGTGGTTTTCCATCGTAAATTGCTTTTGTTTCACTTTAAAAGCGAGGCGCTCTGATAGATGTTAGCAGACGAAGGCTAGGGAAGACAGGTACCTGGCTGATATAAGACCTCAGTCAGGACAGAGACTAATAAAGACTGCAGCGTTCACTGTGGAGAACGGCTCTAGGGCTCAGCCTACACCTGGTAGATCCACAGCAGCGGCTAAGACATCCCACCACCCCCAACCCAGCAGCACCAAAGCTCCTGGTGCTGGGCAGGCTTCACCTCTTGAGACATGTGCCAAGGCAGGGTGCTCAGGGCCTCACGGGGCAGGACCCTGTGAATTTGCCTGTGAGGGTTTCTGTGCATTGTTTATTGCAGAAGAAAACCTTAACTTAGGTGCAGTTGAACTGAGTTTGACAGGATTAGGACTTTCCTGTCTGAATGGCTCCGCTGGCCATCCGAAGTCTTAGGTGAAAGTTAAGCATCTCTCTCTGGCTTTGCACTTTACACTGTGACCCTTAGTCATACGAACATATGGCCCGTTATGGGAGCCACCACTCTCCTTGTCCTCTGTGTTGACTCTAATGTCACATGGGGCTGGGGCCGGAGGCTCGTGTCTGTGCAGCTTTGGAAGAAACTGTGGGCACTGGAGCATCATGGGCCCTCCCCATTCAGTGCTTCCATTGCTGTGGAAAGGGTCCTGTCAGGCAGGTACTCCTAAAAATACATGGTTAAATCAAGAGGCTTGACCTCTGCCGTGTGTTTTCCCTGACCTATGCGGGGAAAATTCAATGAAGAACTTTGGGCTCCTTGTCAAAAGGAACTGAACTCATGAGTGTCCACAAGCATGCTCCAGCCCCGAAGCTGCCAGTATCTGAACCCTTACATTGCTCCACACCTGCAGAGGATCAGCCTCCTCCCATTTATAACCATCTGGATGTGATTGCTTTCTTCTTCTTGTTGGTGTTAAGTGCTGTGGAGTCAGTTCTAACTCATAGTGACGCTATATAGGGTTTCCGAGGAGCAGGTGGTGCGTTTGAACTGCCGAATTTGTGGTTAGCCGTCCAGTGGTGATCCTACAGCGTCACACCAAGAATCTGTCACACTGCTGTTGTTCAGTGCTATTGAATCCGTTTTTACTCACAGCGACTCTGTATAGGGATTCGGAGGAATGACTGGTGGTTTTGAACCACTACCTTGTGGTAAGCAGCCCAGTGCTTATATTGTTGTTGGTGTTAAGTGCCGTTGAGTTGGTTCTGACTCATAGAGACCTGTATAGGGTTTCTGAGGAGCGGTTGGTGGGTTTGAGGCGCCGACCTTGTCGTCTAGCGCTTTATCCTCCAGTGCCACACCAGTACTCCATGCTTTTGTTAGCACCCCAATTACCTAAGGATTCTGCTCATTTGTAATTTTGTGAAAACCCACCGCTTCCTCCCCTACAGTCCTGTGGTCTCCATCATGTGATTTTGCGAGAGATTCTACAATAGCAGAAAACCTACAAGATGACATTAAGAATATTGTTAGAATTGGATTAATGGAATGAAACGGAAAGATTTTCATGGCACTCCGGGGTGGATCTCTCAGTAGAAAATGAAAAAGAAAAGATTATTTACTATGGTCTGGAGCTGGTTTCATTGACCACTGAAGTTGAGGACATTTAATTGAGACGTCTGCTCTGTGAGATCTGAAATACTGGAGAACTTAGATCCTGAGTTTTCTCTAGTACACCTTCGGTGGCATACTATATATGTGTATGCCTAGACATACTCCAAGGAGCTCTGGTAGCATAGTGGTTACGAATCGGGCTGTGAACCTTAAGGTCAGTGGTTCGAAACTACCAGCCGCTCCGTGGGAGAAAGATGAGGCTTTCTACTCCCATAAAGATTTACACCCTCGGAAACCCTGTACAGGGTCGCTATGGGTCAGAACCGACTCGACGGCACTTAACAACAACAACAGACATACTCCAAGATACACTTTTACTAGATGACATTAAATACACTAGGAATATTGGGAGGCAAATGCTCTTAGATTTATTTGGCAGCTATATCCTTCCTCTTGCTGGATATGAATTTAATTTTTGAATATGCATTCATGTCTCAGGAGTCCTGGTGTGGTGCTGTAGGACAATCACTGGACTGCTAACCATAGGTTAGCAGTGGAAACCCTGTACAGGGTTACTGTGCGTTAGAACCAACTCAATGGCATGTAACAGCATCAACATTCATATCTCAGACCGACATAGACTTGCGTTCCTGCCAGTGGCTGTCCATATGTCTGATCATTTGAGTACTTGGAGCCCTAAGCTCTTGAGAGTAATCACGTTATTTACGTGATCTCCCTAATCTGCTTTGCTGGGCACTGAGAACAAACAAGAAGGAATCAGGAGAGTGGAGAGGTAGCTGTGGGGAGGCACAGCTTCTTGCATCTCCACTGTGTGATCCACGCCGCAATGCCGTCCTTCTCTGGCTGGACGTGTCTGGGGAGATTGTGCGACTCTGAGAGAAGCAAGGTGACATCATCTGGAAGAACCAGCCCCAGGAGCTCGTGCAGATGGAGACTGGTTGTTGAGGACCAGGACAGGAGTGTCACCGGAGCCCCTTACCCCACTCACAGGCGGGCCGTCATCACCTATTCGTTGTACTTGTGCATTGAGGACCACTGCCCATGTGAACACATATTGAACAGCTTTGATCCTCTGGGTGAGTGGTGAGGGAAAGAACTCACTGTAGACACAGTTTTAGGTTTTATGGCTGAGGAACAAGGAATAAGGCAGTGGAGGTTCAGAGGCAGAATTCTCTCCTGGCTACAATTCCCAGCCAGTGTATCACTTCTTGCACATCCACCAGCTGTCTGTCAGTGGAGCACTGGATGTTGTTGTGTTGCTGAACACGTTTCAGTGGAGGATCCAGACTAAGAGACTAGGAAGAAAGACCTGGCCATCTACTTTAGAAAATCAGCCCTTGAGACCCTGATGGGTCACAGTGATCTGATCCACTCCGATCATGGGGATGGTGCAGGACTAGGCAGCATTGTGTTCACTTGTGTGGGGGGGCCACCGTGAGTTAGGGGCCAAGTTAATAGCAGTTAACAGTAACAACAAAATACCATTTAGAACCATGCTTTTATAATGTGCTCATCAAAGGAAATATCATACTTAATATGTAACTAGTGAGGGGCCACTGAGTAGTTTGGAAAATGTAATGTAGTCCATACTTATGGAGCTGAATTCGAAGGGCATTTTTATCCCGGATGTTATGATCTCAGTAACAAACCTGTCTCTGTCCAAACTTGGTATGAATGACCATCTGTAATTGGAAATACAATGGAAAAGAAAGATCTCTGGTCCTAGAAACTGTTGTTTCTGCTGATAAAGGATAAATAAGGAAGAAATACACACTAGCATATTCTGATCTAAATAAAGTTGTGGTCCACATCGTAAGACAGGGCTCATCCTGGGAAATACTTAAAAAAAAAAATCAAAGCCCAACCCATTGCTGTAGTCAGTTCCGACTCGTGTGGCATTTCTGAGGCTGTCAGTCTCTCTCCTGAGGAACAGCTGGTAGGTTTGAACTGCCAACCTTGTGGTTGGCAGTCCAGTGCTTATCCTACAATGCCATGCTAGGGCTCCCCTGAAAAATAAAAGGAGATTTATGGTATTGTTGAATTTATCAAGGCTCCCTTTCAGAGAAGCTTATTAAAATGTGGGCACTCATCCATTTGTCTGAGAAGAGATGGAAAGAGCTCAGACTGAGCATAGTCACCTCACTTTGAAATGATAATGTTGCCTTTATTAAGGAAGATGACACCCACCCAGTTGACCATTCTGTATGTAAATTAGTTCTAGAATTAGCACAGGACATAGATGACTATCAGGTATGGTCCCTGTAAACATATATAAAGATGTCACATGACCCAGAGAGCATCATACAGACTTGATGATTAGTGGGCCACTAGAGAGGATGGCTCGGGCTGCAAACCGCAAGATGAGCAGCTTGAAACTACCAGCTGTTCCGCAGGAGAAAGATGAGGCATTCTGCTCCCGTAAAGATTTACAGCCTTGGAAACCCTGTACAGGGACGCTATGAGTCGGAACCTACTTCACAGCACACAGCAGCAGCAGCAGAAAGGATGGCAGAGTTGAGTTAGGCCAGGTGAGAGTTAACCTAGATGAAGTGTTGGCTGGGAGGGGCTGACTAGCTAAGGCAGAACAGGGCACAGATTCCAGCAGATGCCCATGGTGACGGCTCTTTGGTCTTATTCTCTACCTGTCTTCACCTCACTTCTCCAGGCTCTTCCTTCTAGGGAGCAAGCAGTAGGGTTAGCAAAACCCTGGATGCTGCTGTCTGATCCCAGACCTCATAACAAACTAGAAAGACCATCAAAACTGACCCAATTTACTGCAGTTAGGGGTACCTCCCTCCAGTTTCAGAGTCACAAGCTGTTTCAGAGTACCTCGAATCCCCTTGTGGAGACAAAAAAATGTAAAGATTTATTCTACAAATAGGGATAAAAATCTTCACGTGTAGATTTCTGATGGAGCTAATACTTAAATGTGACAAGTTCCGTGCTTCGG
>NW_006408521.1:44060096-44065037 GCF_000296735.1 Chrysochloris asiatica | reverse complement strand
GACACCCTGGAGGCACAGTGGGTAAAGTGCTCAGCTGTTGGAACCCACCAGCCCCCCCACTGGAGGAACGTGGGACAGTCTGCTTCTGTAAAGATGACAGCCTTGGTTCTTTCTGCTCTGCACTGTAGGGGAAGTCGGACTGGGTTTGACTGAATTTAGGTACGAAAGACAGGAAGTCAGGGGGAGAGCAGGTAAATTGCAGACAAATGAGAGACAGTGGCTTGTCAGCAGGCCCAGTCAGGAGAGAACAAGAGAATTAACAGGTGAAGGGAAGGTAAGCCTGCTTTGGGATGTCTGTATCTCAGTGGAAGCAGATAAGGAAATCTGACAGACTAGTTCAGTGTTGTGACTTTAAGGTCAGTCATCCCAGAATATGAGTGCCAGCCAGCTCTTTGACTTACTAAACATGTTATTTTGGGAAGTCAGTGTCTCCAAGTCAAAGTTCAACCATCTAAGTATGCAGCATAATACCTACCTTGTGTGATTACTCTATACGGCTATGGGACGCATACTGTCAGACTGCCCCTAGGGTCTCTGAGGCCCTGGGCAAATATTTTTTTGTGGAACAACTAAATGAACTATTTGCGTCACCTCAAATCAGTGTGCCAACAGCCCAATCTTACTCAATCCTGGGAGAAGAGCCACAGCAGCCTCCAGAGGGAGGGGCCATTTCCCAGGGTGCTCTCCTGGAATCTCAGGCCACTGTGCATCCTGGAGTTCCCTAGGCCTGGCCACAGCCTCAGGGGTAGGGGAACAAAGAAGATCATGGGAGAGAACCCTGTAAAAGAGTCGGGGGTACCTTACCCAGGCACTACTGACCTGGTTGATCCGAGACACCAGAAGAGGGCGTAGAAAGTTTTAATGAAGGCGGGAGGGAGGGGGGTTGTCAAGGCAGGGGTGCTGCTTGGCCAAGTCTAAATGTAGTGCTCATTATGAGTATGAAATGAGAACATACATAGAAAAATGGTGTGGGATAGTGGTAAGCACAAGCACTTAATACATGTTGTGTGCTGTCATGTCAGTTCCAACCCAAAGCAACCCTGTATAGGGTTTCCAAGAAGTGGCTGGTGAATTTGAACCTCCAACCACGCGGTTCAAACAGATTTTGCAATCCAGCACGTTAATCCACAGCGCCACACCAGGGCTCCTAATACATAGTTATTTCTGTTGTTGTTAAGTGGCATCAAGTCTATTCCGACCCATAGCAACCCTGTATAGGGTTTCAGTAATGATTATAGCAATAGATCATTATCTAAAATAATCACTTGAGTCATTTGCCTTCCACTGCTATGAAGCAGTCAGGCCCGATTGTTGGGCTGCTGGAGCCCAGGATTATAAACACAGAGCAGGAAGTGGGCTCCCCAGGAACTCACTATGTGTGCTCTGCTCACTATGTGTGCTCTGCGTTTCCTATTTAGGATGGGTGATTGGAGGAAGTGCGCACTCCCTTTGTCACGCATGCCCCTGTGCTCGTGGATCCCCGGAGTGCTCTGGAGTACTAGGATATTTGGCCTAGGCCTCCTGAACTGCCCAAAAGACCTCCAGATACTGCAGCTTCCTGTTGTTGAGTGGAGCTCAGCTCCTGCTTGGAGCCTGTACAGGGGTCTTTGCCTTCCAGATGTTCCCGCACCTGTATCTCCTTTGTCATGCTCTAAACAACGCTAGGAAGTTGGTGGGGAAGGAACTGCTTTCCACGTGTAAGGACAGGAAAGAAACTGATGAGAAGCTGGGCGTTGTGGACCAGGCAACTCTTCGCAGCGAGCTTACAAAATAGCTTCTGCTTGTGCATGTAGCGGGGGCTCTGGTGGTGCAGGGGTACAGTCGGTGGTTCGAATCCACCAGCTGCTCCTTAGGAGAATGATGTAGCAGTCTGCTTCTGTAAGGATGAGGGCTTTGAAAACCCAAGGTGGGGGGGTGGTGGCGTCTACTCTGTGCTTTAGGATCTCAGTGAGTTGAAATCCATTGATGGCAGTGGGGTGGTGCACATAACTCTATCTGGAATTACGGAAGCAGTTCCACTCGAGAGGAATGACTGCTATTCATGGAACAAGCATTGAATATTTGGGAATATTTCCTGGTTTAATATTCCCGTTAACTCAGCCTCTTGGTCTAGGAACAGGTTCCGCATGATTACAATGAAGTGCTCAGGAATTCACATTTTTACCACTGTTACCCATAGTTTGTTCTGATCCACACAGGTAAACATCTCTCTGGTATTCTCTGCTTTCAACCAAGATCCATCTGAGCTCAGCAGTGTTAGTGTCCAATCTGATAGAGGAGAGATGGGAAGGAGCTTAGTTAGAGCAGTTACCTCCTTGACAAGCAAACAAGAGATTGGCACAATTGTCAAACGTCCTGAGGCTGTCTACAGAGAAGACAGCGTTGACACTGTCAGCTGAATTCGAATCTCAAAGCAGAATGTTCTGGACTGGAGACCAGGGACAAAGTAGACTTGGCAGTCTCCTCTCTGGAATAGTAGTTGATTTTCCTGAAGATAGGAAGGTGGTTTCGAACTGCCACCCCTGAGGTTAGCAGCCCGATTCATAACCACTACGCTAGCTATCAGATCTCTGTATAGCTACCAATAACCCCTGGTGCCCTCCCCAGACTTCCTGTTCTATTCGTTAATCATTTTCCCCAGAATCATGCTTCAGGCCCTTAGATGGTCAGGCCCGATCTTTCTATCTTGTTCCACCATTAACCTCCACATTGGATTTTATTGTCACAGAACTGAAGGACACTTCATATTGGATCTCTCTCTGCACGTAACGTGGTGTCCCCCCCCCCCTCCCGTCCTCACCCTTTGTCACCTCCAGGTCAGACGCTGTTTAAGCTTTTCTTCGTATGGGGAAGAGGCCTGTCTTACTTTATGCCTCATTCTGCTCTGCTTCTCAAGCATTGCAGGTATATTTGGTAACTGTGACTTGTCTGTGAGTCTGTCTGTGTCAGTACACTTCAGGGTTCCTCTCTGCGGCACACTGGTGGGGTGGGGTATAGCCTTATTTATATTTTGAATTCCCTTATAAAACCTTGCGTGGAAGAAGCTGTGAGTGTGTGAATGACTGAATGATGAGTGAATGAAGGTTTACAAAGATGGACTCACCCTGGGCACCCCTGCTTTCAGTAGTGGAAGTGGGAGAATCAGCAGAGCTGAATCACTAGGAGAGAAGGGTGCTGGAGCCAGACAGTCCAAGTTCAAAGTCCAGTCCTTTTGCACCCTGGGCAAGTTACTTAATACTCAGAGTCTCCATTTTTTTCACGTGTAAAATGCAGATACTACTACCTACATCAAGGGGCTCTGGTAGCGTAGTGGTTACGAATTGGGCTGCAAACCTCAAGGTCAGCAGTTCGAAACTACCAGCTGTTCTGCGGGAGAAAGATGAGGCTTTCTGTGCCCTCTAAAGATTTACAGCCTTGGAAACCCTGTACAGGGTCGCTAAGAGTTGGAACTGACTCCACGGCACATAAGCAACACTACCGCCACCTATAGGTGTAGCGCTATAGGATCAGCCCTTGTAAACCACAAGGTCAGCACTTCAAACACACCAGGTGCTTATCGGAAACCCATTACCAGTCTCTTATGAGTCGGAACCAAATCAGTGGTGCTTAACAAGAACAGCAACAACAACACTTCCTACGTTGCAGTAATAATAAAGTAAATATACTAACATTTAGTAGGTGCTCAATAAATATTTGCCTATCTTTCTCCTTTGTCCTACCCCCAATATGTAAGAGGTTAAATAAATGGCATAGATAAAAAATACAATTAGGAAGGTAAGACCAGTTGGATTTGACCAGGGAAAGTAAAAATAGGATTTGAGCTAATAAATAGATAATTGTTGTTGTTGTTATTGTTAAATGCCATTGAGTGGGTTCCAACTCAGCAACCCAGCATAGGGTTTCCGAGGAGTGGCTGGTGACTTTGAACTGCCGACCTTACAGGTTCAAACAGACCTTGCAGTCCAGCACATTACCTTACAGTGCCCCACCAGGACTCCTCATAGATAATATTTATCAAAAACTTAAATAACAGGAAAATATTAAAATGATAGGAGGCAAAACACAAGACATTTTCCACCTAACCCCACAGCCTGACTCTGCTTGAACCAGCCTTAGCTGTGTGTATGGCTTAGTTTGTTTGTTTTTGTTCTTTTCAAGTCCTAGGAATGTGGACAAGTAACTATTTTCTTACAGATGTTCAAAACTAATTTACTTCCTTGAGTAACTAAATCTGCCGAAATGTTCCATTAGTTTCAATTCTATTTTCTTAAGAATTAATTTTGCATTAAGTCAGAGGCTAAGGTGGTTCTGTTTAAGTGTATTATCTGGCAGTGTTTGTATCCTGGCTTAAGTTTTGTTTTTCTAATTTGTAATCAGGGTGGTCTACCTTGAAAGAAACCCCTGCTTTAGCAATATTTAACTCTGGTAATTCTGAGTAAAATCCAGTGTTTATTATTATAGACTCTTGTTAGGTTAGCAAACCAACCTTGAGCCTGGGATGGCTGTGGGATGCAGGATGATGCTTCCAATGGGAAGGCAGTTTGGGCCATGTGCTAAGGCAGCCGGCAGAGAGGTTATTCTAAACTTCAGAAGACACTTTACCCAGAACGTGTTTGAGAACTCCTTTGTAGAATCAGAACCTTGCAATTTAAATAAATCAGAACTTGATTGTTAACATTCTAAATATTTCTTAAAAGTAGAACCAAAACTTTGATATCAACACCTTTGTTTTACAAACGTGTGGGAAACTGAGGCCCAGAGACACAAGGTGACTCTCCTAAGGTCTGTTTATAATTGGAGGTGAAGTTTGATTAAGAACTCAGGCCTCCTTTCTCCTTGTTTACTATGACAGAGGATAATGCCAAAATCTTCTTTTAATTTATGGTGAGATTTAACTCAGGTGGTGCCTGAAGCCTCTACAGATCTCTCAGCACACCCCCT